>NC_064450.1:4563715-4884005 GCF_023343835.1 Lagopus muta | reverse complement strand
CATCTGTAGTTCTCTGATCTGTTTCTTCAGCTTTTTAAACTGTTTGGTTGGAGCTTCTTCCAATGAAGCTGACAATGCATCCTTTTTCTTATCAGCATGAGGTGCCTCTTTCTCCCTGGAACGTGCAAAGAGAGAAAGTGAGGTTTCATGTAACACAAGGGACATTCATTTTTGCACTGTTGATTTACTTTATCAATTTTGTTTGAACGAATTCCAAAAATCATTGTGGGAAGTGGCAGAAACAGAAGAGATCTTAACTCCAATTTCCCACAGGACGTTGTGTTTGTGATTAGCACAAAGATTAGCTGTGGGATTTGATGAATAAAAAAATAGAATAAAAGCAACAATCATCTGTGATTTGAAGAAGTTGCTTTCTGTCACAGCACTCGCAGTCTATCCAGCTCCTTAGCAAAGGTATAAAGCTGTGGCTGAACACAACTGGACTCAATAGATTCAACTCAAGTGAGAAGAACATTGGACACTGAAACTAACTACAGTCTAGAAGTGGGAAGAAAAGCTTTCCCATTATATCCTCTGCTTGGTAGAAGTACTCTTTTTTCATGTAAAGGCAGAAGACACCACTGAGCCATTAGAACTTCAAAGTTAAATATTGTTCTTAAAGTGAGACAGGTTACATTCAGAGGGAACGCAACAGGATTAACCTGAAATACAGGCTGAATAGCAGATATTTCACACAAAGGGCGAATTCTTCCTCTTACAACCATATCTATTAACAGATCAATTAGTTCAGGCACACCATCTGAACCTGCTGCAAATATATATATAAAATATACATATATGTATGTGAAGAGCAAGTTGCAAACCAGTTTACTCTGATCGTGATCAAGATTGTACAATACCAGGCATTTCTCACAGCTACAGAATCACTTAATTCCCAATTCTTGTATTCATCCTCTTTCTCCAGTTGCAAATTAACCAATTCTGCTGCTCGTGGTGATTCTGATGCTTTCATTCCAGTCTCTCTGAGGGCCTCAAGTTCTCTGGTCAGCAGTTTCACCTAAGAAAGACAATAAGCTTAAGAACTCTAATTAAATCACTATTTAAATTAATTTTTAAGAGTTCCAGAACCCTTACACAGCTGAAGTTTTAGCATCAGCTATGGAAACAAACAGGACAGTATAGGAGGTGGCTTTTTGTTCAACAAGGGCAAGTGTAGAGTCCTATACCTGGGGAGGAATAACTGCATACATCAGAGCAGGCTGGGGGCTGAGCTGCTAGAAAGGAGCTCTGTGGAACAGCACCTACACGTCCTGGTGGCCAACAGGTCGGCCATGAGCCAGCAGTGTGCCGTGTGGCCAAGAAGACCAATGGCTCTCCAGTGTGCATTGCACTGAGTGCAGGCAGCAGGGCAGGGAGGTGCTCCCCTCTGCTCTGCCCTGGGGAGAGCACATCTGGAGCACTGAGCACAGTGCTGGGCTCCCCAGTTCAAGAAAGACAGGGATCTCCTAGAAAGAGGCCAGCAGAGAGCTGCAAAGATGATTACAGGTCTGGAGCATCTCCTGTATGAGGAAAGGCAGAGAGCTCTGGGGCTGTTCAGCATGGAGAAGAGAAGGCTGAGAGGGGATATTAATATCAATGCTTAAGAGCTAAAGGGCAGGAGCCAAGCAGAAGGGGCCAGGCACTTTTTGTTGGTGCCCAGTGACAGGATGAGGGGCAATGGACACAAACTGGAACGTAAGGAGTTCCATATGAATGTGAGGATAAACTGTACTGTGAAGAATCAGAATCATTAAGGTTGGAAAAGACCTCTAAGATCATCTAGTCCAACCATCACCTATCACCAATATTGCCCACTAAGAAAAACGTATCCAAATGGTGACAGAGCACAGTGAGAGAGGCTGTGGGGTCTCTTTCTCTGGAGATATTCAAAGCTCAGCTGGATGCATTCCTGTGCAATCCACTCTGGGAAACCTGTGTTAGCAGGGGTTTGGACTTGGGGATCTCCAGAGATCCCTTCCAGTTCTGTGATTCCTTCACCTATTACCCACGCCAACACTAGCCCTGTTTCTCTCCTTTCCTATCTCTATCTAAAGTTCCTTTCACATTGAATGTTATTCAGTGTCTTCTTGGTTTCATATAATCAACAACAGAACGGCTTGGGTTGGCAGGGACCTTAAAGATCATCCAGTTCCACCCCCTCCTACTGTGGGCAGGGCTGCCCCCCACCAGATCAGGTTCCCAGGGCCCCATCCAACCTGACCTTGAACACCTCCAGGATGAGGCTTCCACAGTGCTTCTGGGCTGCCTGTTCCAGAGCCTCACTGCCCTCAGACAGGTTATTTTAGCAGATATCCCATACTGAAGGCAAGGAGGATAGAATGGGAGGCTACTCAAGCTGTAATCACCTAACAATCCCTTTTACCACTTTCATTTATATAATATACTGGTTTGGATGACAGGCTAAAAATTAACCTCTTTTGACATCCCTGTAGTATCGTTTCAATACAGAAATAAGGAAGGTATTGTTTTATGTTTTTTAAATGTACAAAGGGGAGAAAAATTGCACCCCATCCCTGAAGTATCACAGTTGAAGGTCAAATTCCATTGCCAGTTAGCGAGACAATTATTTTATGATGAAATGACAGCAATAAAAGAGGCAGAATGGGGGGAAAGCCTCATAATCAAGTGTATGATAAGCAATATACATTACCCATCCTGCCTAAAGCTGCTTCTGCTTTGCAGAGGCCGACCTTTTCTGCAGTTTCAAGGTTAACAAATTTAGCAGTGTGCAGCCCACATCAAGCAATCTTACACAATCTCAGATTACTAAACACATTCCCAGCAGCTCCTCACAAGGGGCAGCTGCCAGACAAGTAAGGCCACAGCTACTAAGCAAGTAGTGCATTTAACCTGTCATTATGCATCTCACCAATGTCACAGCAGCAACAGAAAGAAGGCAAAACCAACAGCAACCTTACAAAAATACAGCAGTGTTCCATCAGAATGTAATGAACAAATGTCTGCTGGGTGTCGCTGCAGCAATACGACGTTACTGCTCTGTGTTTACCTGTCTCTGACAAGCGAGCTCTCCTTGCAGCTCCTGGAGTTTTCTCTCCATGTGATGTCTCAGGCTCACACACCCCTCATGTTGATGATTTGTGTGACCGCTCTTTGACCTGTAAATAAAAATAAAACAAACTTAGAGAGCATCTCTGCTGAACTCATGTGGCGCACACAGAGTTGGAAGGGATCTCTGGAAAGTACCTGGTGAACAATAACACAACTGGAAACACAAGAGGCAGTAATTTCCTAAAGGAACCCTCACCACTGACTTTTTTTTACCTTCCTCCCGCTGCTCATAATCAGCAGTCACTTTTTAAAATCATCTTGCACATGAGAAGTGAATGAACCTTTCAAAGTAACACGACCCACAGCGGGCATACTGTTTGACCTCCTTTTTAAAGTGATACAAGTTCTTCCCAGATATCCAGTTTCAATTTGAAAGGTCACACAATGCAGAGCACATTGTATGGTTCGCTAAGTTCAGCGTTTGTTTTCCTCATGTAAAACATCAGAATCGTTTCAGCAGCTCTCAGCTACCAAACAGCATGAGGATTTGAACAGCATTCTTTAAAAAGCAGATGTCCTCTTTCATACACTGCCAGATATCCTCCCCTCGAGCCCTTCATGGAGAATACTCACTGGTGAAGCTCCCTGAGGATAATTCAAGCAGATCATTTTTCCACGGTTTCAGTTACCCCCCACTCTCCTGTCTCCCCCTGCTCCCCTTCTTTGCAGTTTTTGGACCAGTAGATGTTGCCACATAAGCAAATTCAAATGACACCAGTTTGTCTTCAGTTCCACTGCTCTTCCCTTGGTGATACTTCAAAAGATCCCATCAGACATATCAGCCTGTTTCAATGCCTAACCATCCTTCTTGTGAAGAAATTCTTCTTGATTTCCAATCTAAGCCTCCACTGGTGCAATTAGAGGACATTTCCTTACCTCCTCTCATTTCCTCACTCGCCACCTGAGATAAGAGGCTGACATTCTCCTTGCTGCAGCCTCCTTTCAGGTTCTTGTAGAAAGCAATGACATCTTCCCTCACCACAACAACTGCAGTTGCCTCAGCCGCTTCTTTTAAGCCTTGTTTCCCCCAGCTTTGTTGCTCTTCTCTGAATGCATTCCAACAGCTCAGTGTCTTTCTGGTAGTGGAGGGCACAAACCCGAATGTAGTGTTTGAGGTGTGCTTTCATCAGTACTGAGTGTGGAGGAGCAATCACTTCTCTAGTCCTACTGGCCATACTACTGCGATACAAGCCAGGATGCAATTGGCCTTCTTGGCCACCAGGGCACACTGCTGGCTCGTGTTCAACCACGTACTTTTCTGAAAGACAAACGTTCAGCCACCCTCCCCAAGCCTGCACTGCTGCATAGAGTTGTTATGGCCCAAGTGCAGGGCCTGGTATTTAGCCTTGCTGAATGTCATAAATCATAAATGGTTGCAGCTGGAAGGGGCCCTAAAGGCCATCTGGTGCCACCCCTGCCCTGAGCAGGGACACCCACAGCTCCATCAGTGCTCACAGCCCATCCCTGCCCTTGGCTGTCTGCAGGGATGGGGCACCACCGCCTCTCTGGGCAACCTGTGCCACTGTGTAAAAAATTCCCTATATCCAATCTAAATCTGCCTTCTTATAGCTGGAAACCATTTCCCCTTGTCCTTTCCCAACAGACCCTGCTGAAGAGTCTGTCCCCTTATTTCTTATATACCCCCTCTAGGCACTGAAAGGCCGCTCTCAACTATCCACAGAGCCTTCTCTTCTCCAGGCAATATCATGTGAATGTCACGCAATTGGATTTGGCACATAGATCTCTCCCATCCATATCCCTCTGCAGAGCCTTCCTACCCTCAAGCAGATCAACCATTCCGCTCAACTTGGTGTCATCTGCAATCTGAGACTGCATTTAATCCCCTCATCATGATCACTGATAAAAATGATAAACAAAACTGCTGCAATGCTGAGCCCTGGGAAACACCCCTTGTAAGCAGACACCAACCAAAGTTAACTCCATTCACAATGACCCCTTGCAGCCATCCATCCAGTTTTTATCCAGGGGATAGTGCATCTGTTCAGCCCACGAGCAGTCAGTTTCTGCAGGAGAATGCTGTTGGGAACAGTATCAAATGCTTTGCTGAAGTCCAAGTAAACACTCACAGCCTCTCTCTTGTCCGCTAAGCCAGTCATCTTATCCTAGAAGGAAATTGGGTTAGTCAAGCAGGAGGTGCCTTTCATAAACCCGTGCTAACTGACTGGGTCTGCTCACATGGTTGTCCTGTACACTGCATGTGATGGCACTTACAGTGATCTGCATCTCACCTGCAAAACTGTTCCAGCTCTAACCTGTGTTCTGCAAGGTTTTGTTGATAGTGATAATGAAGTTCAGCTCTTTTTCTTCTTTCCTTGACAAGAAGTTGCTCCAGTTTATCCAGCTGTATTTTAAGGTTGCTAATCTCTGCCTGCTTAGCATTTTCGGACGTTTTCAGATGACTGAATGTGACATCATAGGATTCCAACTCTTTATCTCTTTCTTCCAAAATTCTGAGGTTATAGACAAAATCTTCTTTTAGTTTGTTGTAATTTTCATGCATGTCATGCAGTTGCTTTACAGCAATGTCTAGCATCTTTTGAGCAGGGAACTGCCAGTTATGTCGCTCTTTCCTTTCTTTCTCTTTCCACTGAAGGAGCTCTTTCCATTCTTTCTCCATTTGTAGCACTGGAACAAATCTGAAGCAGAAGATGGTAGAAAACAATTAAGACTGATAACTAAGAAAAACCAGCTATCTAATCACACCCCATCTACTAGGTACATAATAATTATAATTGAATTTTAAATCTAAGCTGTAAACTTCTCTACATCAACTGGCGTTGGTCACTTTTAGACACAGAGTTGGCTTTTATTTCTGTCACTGAGTCGTTGAAGAGATAATATTTCACAATCTAATCACCACACACGGTTATGTTTTGATGCAGGAAAATATTTCTTTTCCCTTTGTGCAGATGGGGCACAGAGGCACAAGAAGATTCAGCGGCTCAAAGGAACACTGCACTTTTAATTGAGCATTGAAGAGCAGTAGAGCAGCAGAAGAAGAGCTGCAAAGTGTCTTTAAGAAAAAAGGCACTTCTGACAGGACAAATCAAACCACACCAGCCTTCTCATGTAATGCACTGTTGGACCTTTCCATCCATCAGCAATACAACTGCAGTGTTGCATCTGTCTTCTCTTCCTACCGTTATCTTTATATCCTTCCTGTGCCCCTATTCCCATCTGGTCTGTTCCTTTATCTGCTTCACTTCTATCTCTTCCTGTTGTTTGTTCTCCATATTCGCCTTATACACAAACATAAACTCAGCAGAAGAGAAACCATCCACTCCAAGAGGTACCACCTACATCACGGTTCAGTAATAACGACAGTAATGAAGTAATATCTGCTCAGATCTCTCTGGAGATTCACCCCAGCCCTGTGGGGTCATTGCAGCTTCTCTCCCTGTGCTGCACCGCTCTGTGTCAGTGGTTCCAGATAATCTCGGATGGATAAGCAGGGCTGCAGGGAACAACAGATCAGACAAGCACGCCTTTCAAATGGTGCCTCTTTAATCTCCTTAAAAGAAAGAGATTTCCAGATCAGCAAAAGCGACGCTAAAGCACACCGCAATCTGAATATCGTTGTTTCCTCACAAATGCACCCAGCAGTGACACGGTAATCTGACGGTCTTCTAATTCTGCTGGCCTAGAATTTATGTTTATCCTTAAGGCAATTAAAAGGAAATTGCATTTTCTCCTTTTTGTTAGCAATCTCCAAGCTGTGCCACAGCCTGCAGCATAGTACAAGTGGTAGCTTTTCCTTTTTGTCAGCAGAAATAGATGGTGGTTGTAAAAGACACAGAAGTGGACACTCGTGAGCAATGCTTCTTTGCCTCTAACATGCAGTGCTACACAAAAATCTGTTCTTTTTATATCTTCCTCTCCGCTCCCGTTGCTCCAAATGCATCTGATGTCTGCCACAATTAAAAACATTAACTCCATCTTTCTTTTCCTCCATCCCTGACCACCAGAACATTAAAGATGAAATACACCAACAAGATGCTTTCTGGACTCTGAAGGCACTGAAAGAAATTGTGCTCAGTCTGTAGCTGATGAAATGTCACAACACTTTTGTAAAGGTCTTTAAAACCAATGCATGCTTTGTTAGCTAACCTTAGCCACACGCTGTAAGATGTCTGTGCATCAGGAATAAAAATAAGACTGCAACTCTAGTAATTCATTGAGATGATCAAACTGAAATCAGAGGTTGTTTTGGAAAGAGAGGTTTGAGAAGAATGGCCTGGGTTGAACAGGAGCACAGCGCTCATCCAGTTCCACCCCCTGCTGTGTGCAGGTCGCCAACCAGCAGCCCAGGCTGCCCAGAGCCACATCCAGCCTGGCCTTGGATGCCTGCAGGGCTGGGGCATCCACAGCCTCCTTGGGCAACCTGTTCCAGTGAGCAATGCTTATTTTACAAAAGATTGCTACGACTGCCCCAAAATTAAAAGGCAACACACGGTGTCACCTGAAACACGGGAATAAAACATGAATGACAGTGGTTTCCTACAAAAATAGCTCTCCTATTAAAATGACCTCCCCCCACTGCCATGCATGGAACTGATGGCGCTTGTGAATGGACAGAGGTACCCTGAGGTGTGTGTGTGTCACCTTGAACACAAGAAATGGTGGTTTCATAGCAAAATATGAAAGAGTGAAGGTGAAAATACGTCCTTATTGCAAGATGAGACACAGGATCTATGCCCATCTCCACTGACTGCCCCATAAACAGGCAGGATACACTTCTGTAATTTCAGAGTATTGCTTTCCACTGCAGAGCCCAGTATTTCTTGGAAATGTGTTTTAAGAGGGGAACAGAGAGCATTTTGCCATTAAAAGCAGCAGTGTTTCTAACTGCCAACTAGTTTTGGTAATGACCATAATAGAGCTCACAGTGCAATTTTAAGTATAAATTGCATCAGTTGCCTGGATGCAGGACAGGCAAAAGAAGAACAGTAAAAATATATCTGATGCCATTAGAAGATGGCCAAGGAGACAGCCCAGATGTGAGACAACATCTTACAGCAAGCACAGCTTAGCCATGCAGCGCAAATAGCAAAAATGACCATTAAAATCTAATAATACAGAGCACATCCAGGAAGAACCGACTGATAGGTACCCCTGTCAGCCCTTATCTCAGCACGGTGAGATTTCTATCAGCCTCTTTTAGCAAAGGAAAATGGTGGCTTGATGGTAAATCAGTCACAGCTGTTACTCATCAGGTGTCACTCTGGCAGCACGGCACTGCATTCCACGTTTGAGCAAATCACTTCCCAACCCAAGGAGAGCACGGTGATGCTGGAGAACAATTCAGAGTGAATGGTGAGAAGCTTCAGAACTCCACAAAACCCCCACCTGCCCCCCATCCCTATAGCTGTGCTCAAAGCAGGAGGAATGCACACTCGCTTATCCTTCCAGTGCTCCAGCAGTAATGGCTGTAACATTCCAGCAGAGCTGGTGCAGCATCGCCTGCATTCCTTACAAAACCACCAAAAAAGAGGGTGGGAAAGAAAACTACCACCCAGAATCATGCATTCGTTGGGGTTGGGAGGGATCCTTAATGTCACCTGGTCCACCTCCCCTGCACAGCTGGTTTGCTCCACAGAGCAGTAATGCACACACTGAGTCTCCATCAGGCACATCACAGCTGTTCCACAGCAGGGATGGAGTGAAGGGGGGATGGGGTTCAGAGGGAGAATGGGGAATAAAAGCGGGAAGGAGAGAAAGTGGGGGAGGAGGTGGGGATCAGCTTGTGGGATGGAGGGTGAGAGGGCCTAGGAGGCAGGAGAGCAGCTGGCAGGCGCAGTGCGGGGTCGGGACAAGGCAGATGGAAGCAATGAGCGCCTGCAAGAGTGCGGGAAGACAGCGGGGAGAGAGCAGGGAGCAAGATGCATGGCTGCCATACCCGTTACCCGTACCCGCCAACCTTCACGTCCTCCCGCCCGCAGCCGCGTCTCCATGGCAACCGCTGCGGGCTACGCCTGACCGAGGCGGCTCGTCGCCACGGCAACCGCAGAGCTGACGCCCCGCCCACCTCCAGCCCCGGGCCGGCCTCTGGCGAGCCCCGCCGGCAGCCAATCAGCGCGCTGCCTCCCTCCCCGCCCTGCCCCCCGCCGTCCCGCTCCCCCCGCCCTCGCCCTTCCTTCCCCACACGGCCGCGTTTCTCGGTCTCTTTCACGGCTTTCGCGCTCTCTCAGTCACTACCGTCATTTTTTGCTCGTGTTTTCCCCAGCTCATCCCCTCTGTTGACATCCAGCAGTCCTTCTTCCGGGCTGTACAAATGCGTTCTCCTCGTTAAACCCATGTCTGTTCCTCCACGAGCACCATCGCCCTTCTGCCCTCCCCTCCTGACCCCCCAGTCCAGAGCACAGATCCCAGCCTCACGGATCGGCTCAGATGGAGAGGACCTTACACACCATCTACAGTTCCAACCCTTTGATAGGGCTGCTCAGAGCCCCATCCAAGCTGGAACAGCAATAAATAATAGATAAAGTTCTGCCCCCAAGACATTAATCCATCCTTCATGGCAGAGTGCATCGCTTAAGTGACGCAGAGGAAGTTGCAGTGCACGAAGCACTGTGTGATTTTCCTTGAGTCACTGCTGATGACTCGCATGTCTGGAAGCCACGAGGCAGACTTCCTGTAATGCTGTCATGTCCTGAATTATACAAACTGCTGTGTCAAGGAGGAGAACCATAGAATCATAGAATCATAGAACCATAGAATCATAGAATCATAGAATCATAGAATCATAGAATCACAGAACGGCCTGGGTTGCAAAGGACCACAACGATCATCCGGTTCCAACCCCCTGGCCTTGAATGCCTGCAGGGCTGGGGCATCCACAGCCTCCTTGGGCAACCTGTTCCAGGGCGTCACCATGTTTTCATGTGGCTACATGAAGTCTATCTATATCTCATCAGAATGCTGCCATTACTGAAGGTATTTAGTTCATTCATTTGTATAAATCACTTCCGGTTCAAAGCACACCGTGAGATTTGGCATTAAATGATTTTCAAAACCTTCTGGGCACTCCAAAATTACACTGTAAGGCCCAGCATAACGTACGTCTTGCTTTTCTGCTCTCAAAGCATGGTGACACCCTGGAACAGGTTGCCCAAGGAGGCTGTGGATGCCCCATCCCTGCAGGCATTCAGGCCAGACTGGATGTGGCTCTGGGCAGCCTGGGCTGCTGGTTGGCAACCTGCACACAGCAGGGGGTTGGAACCGGATGATCATTGTGGTCCTTTGCAACCCAGGCCCTTCTATGATTCTATGATTCTATGATTCTATGATTCTATGATTCTATGATTCTATGGTTCTATGATTCTATGATTCTATGGTTCTATGAATACATTGTTGGTGAGTATTTAAATCTCTACCCCCCACCTCTCCCCTTCATTCAAATTCTCCATCATCCTCCCCCTGGTATCCCCAGACAGTCACAACAATAACACACACTGGTTCCCCAGATGAGGCTCCGCTCACAGCCCAGCTTCATAAGACAAAACCCACTTGGGCTGCTGATCCCACTCCCCTCACCCTCATTTAAGTTCATGGCACAGGAAGACTGTGGCACACGCTGATGCTCCCCTGGGCTGCTCTGTGAGCCACGCTGGGGGCTCAGCAGTGAGCACAGCCATGGGATGGAGCGTTAAAACATGATCCAGGAAAAGCCTTCTTTTTGAGCGAGCTCTCCTTCCAATGAATGAACTTCTTGTTTCGACAGAACCCTGAGGAATGTGTTTGACAAACAGTAAATATATGTATATAAAAAAATCAAAATGAACGTTTTAAGGATGATCGCATAAATAAAAGTGGCCGAGCTTGCAGAGGAACTTCTGATCCCCAGTATCTCTGAAGCATGGGTGCTGTATATTAGAAACATTTAAATGTGTATTTAGGATGTATTTAAATTCCACTTCCATCCAGGCTTGAAGCATTTGATTTCCATGTCTCTCTTTCCCATACCTGTGTAACTGTAGCTTCATACTCGTTACGTCTATGCACCCCTTTGTAGGTACTCTTCAAGTTCCTCAAGTGCACACTAAGAACCACACAGAAAGCCTTTATTTTCAGCCTTGCTTTAGGAACAAACTACAAATTGTTGAAACCTCAACGCTGAACGTTTCTTCAATAGCCATCCTACAAGGGCTCTTTGTGCAACACGCTCTGCCATGTTTCCCTTTGAAGCAAAGGGTTGTGCTGGCTGCTCTTGAAACCATTTGAAATGTCCAGGGTTACGGTTCAAACTCTTAAAAATGTTGCAGTATAAATCTGTAATTCACATCCTGTGCTTAGTTCAACTGTAAATAAGGAAAATGCCTCAGAAGTCAAATATCTATAAAAATTCAAAGGGAACGAATAGATGCAGATACTGTCAAGGTAATACTTGGGACTCTCCCGCAAATAGCAGGAACAGCAAAGAGTGCAGTTGGAATTTGGAATGGGTGACCATGCTGAAAATTATTCCTTTGTAGCTCTATCACAGAGTGTTACTGTGGTTGTTGCACCTCCTATCATTTCCACGGCATGAAACAGGAGGCATTACTTTCGGAGCAACCCAGGTATATTCTTATCACTACTGCCATAGAAACAATGGAGCGTGGAAGTAAGGAACATGGCAGGATCTGCATTCATTTGGAAACCTGTAAGGAATTATGGAGTGAAGGGCATTTTAGTGGAGCTGTGGTGCAGCCTGAGCTCCGTCAGTACGCACAAATGACATTCTCTCCTATGAAGGATCTTCATCGGTGAGAAGCTAATTGAGTGTCACAGCATATCGTGGATACATTTCCTAGTCAATGACTCCTCACGAGGTTGTGTTAATGACAGTTTGAGAATACCTGCAACATGCATGCTTAGAGATAAACAGCAAGGTGCAGAAAATT
The DNA here is from genome assembly GCF_023343835.1 of Lagopus muta. Classification (NCBI taxonomy): domain Eukaryota; kingdom Metazoa; phylum Chordata; class Aves; order Galliformes; family Phasianidae; genus Lagopus; species Lagopus muta. The sequence continues at coordinate 4,872,012 of NC_064450.1, read as the reverse complement.
GTGGGTTCTTCTTTAATTACAACCATAAAAAGATTTTTTTTTCCAAAAGCTGAGTTCAGAGGTCGATGCTTTAAGTCACTGTGTTTGAGTTCTATTTGCTGTGCATTCATATTCCATTCCTTTGGCCATAGAACCATGACACCTTTACTCACAATGTCACACATTTATTGCTTAAACAGATGCTATTTAGCCCCGCTTAGCAGATATGGATTCGGTGCCTTCAGCTCAGTTTCAAGTATTTCAGATTTGAATTCGGATATTTCGGATGCTGCAGGCAGGGCAGCCCTGAGCTCTGCTCCCTCACACTGGAGCCTTGTTGAGCACAGAATTAAATGCAGTGATCTGGGTGCCCGTGTTGAGGGCTGACATTTATCCTGGCACGCCGTCCCCGATGAGCGCATCGCTTTCTTCAAAAACAATGGGAGGAATCAGCTCCAAAAGTGACACCACGGAGCACTGGATGCAGTTTCCTCAGCAGCTGGTCTATGGCTAAAAATGTGTGCTGCTGAAAAATAGAATCACGGGATGGCTGGAGCTGGAAGGGGCCCTAAAGGCCATCTGGTGCCACCCCTGCCCTGAGCAGGGACACCCACAGCTCCATCAGTGCTCACAGCCCATCCCTGCCCTTGGCTGTCTGCAGGGATGGGGCAACACTGCTTCTATGGGCAACCTGTGCCACTGCCTCACTGCCTGTAGCATTAAAATTTCTTCCTTATATCCGACCTAAAACTCCCCTCTTTTAGTCTGAAACCATTTCCCCCTGTTCCATCCCAACTGCTACAGACTGTCCCAGTGTAGCAGTAGGTGCTCCAGGTCTCAGTGCACTTACGGCACACAACCTGGTTTATGTTTGGAGCACTCTTGTCAGCGCTGTGCACATACACAGGTGTTGGGCTGTGACTTGTAGGGGAGGGGATGTGGTTGCAGTGTTGCACAAATTGGTACCTTCCACTGGCTGAGGAGCTGCTTCATGAAATGGAGGTGCAGAGTGAAGATCACAGAATCACAGAAACACCAAGGCTGGAAAAGACCTACAGGATCACCCGGCCCAACCATCCACCTATCACCAGTAGCTCTCACCAAACCACGTCCCTCAACACAGAATCCAGATGTTCCTTGAACACCTCCAAGGTCGGTGACTCCACCACCTCCCTGTGCAGCCCATTGCACTGCCTGACCACTCTTTTAGAGAAGCAGTATTTCCTAACGTCCGGCCTGAATCTCCCCTGGTGCAGCTTGAAGCCATTCCCTCTGGTTCTATCACTGTTACACGAGAGAAGAGGCTGACCCCCAGCTCACCGCAACCTCCCTTCAGGTAGCTACAGAGAGCAGTGAGGTCTCCCCTGAGCTCCTCTTCTCCACGCTGAACAATCCCGACTGCTCCGGAGTTCAGCAGAAGTGATGGAGGCTGTGATAAGGATGTGTGATCTCTACTGCCCCAAAGGGCCGGAAAGCAGTTACAGTTCTTGACAAACCAAATATTGCCACAGACCTGAGCGTCGTTGCTTAAGGAGGAGGGACAGTTCCATCCTTCAGAAAGTTTTGTTATTCCCCCTTATTTGAGTTACTGCTTGATAGCAATGCACGGCCCCGTAGAAGATCTTTTAATTGAAACCTTAGAGATCTGTGGTGTGTAAGTATTCAGGGTGGACAGAGGTGCCTAGGAATGGAGAGCTGGGAAGTGAGAAAAGGGAAGCTGGGAAATAGCTGCCAATATGTCACCTGTGTCCTATAGGTACACCTACATTTTGAATTGCTTCTGAACCACCAGTAGCTCTTACAGGCATTCACATGAGAGAAGAAGCTAGATAAGGAAAGGGATGTTCACAGACACATTGAAGAGACCGGGCCTGGAGTATCTCCCATAAGAAAGGCTGAGATCCCTGGGGCTGTTCTGTTGAGGAGGAGGAGGCCGAGAGAGATCAGATCGTCGTATATAAATATCTAAAACACAGGAGTCAACCCGATGGAGCAAACTCTTTTTGGGGGTGTGCAGCGATGGAACAGGGGGCAGTGGGCACAAATTGCGGGGCTCTCCTTCTCTGCAGACATTCGAGACCCGTCTGGGCGCCTACCTGCCCGACCTGCCCTACGGCAGCGCTCCGCAGCGCGGCCGCACGCCGGCAATTCCCAGCGGAGCTCCCAACCCGCTCGGCGGCTGCGGGCGGCGCCGTTTGCGGGCGATCCTCGGCGTTCCAGCGGGACGGCACCGAACGCGACCGCGTGCCTCCGGGCGGGCGAAGCCGCGGCGGCGGGAAGGGCCACGTGGCGGCGCTAGGACCCGGGCGCCACCGCGGGGACGTTGGAGGGAGGGGCGAGCGGACGCGACCCGCCGCGCCGAGGCGCTTGGCAGACGGACAGCGCCGGGTCGGACCGGAGAGCGCGCGGGGAGAGCGGGCGGCGGGGATCTCCGAGCCGAAGCGCGGGCCGTGACTCAGGTACCGTAACGAGGCGGAGCCGGCCCGCGCGATGCCGAGAAGCGCTCGGCGCGGAGGAGCGCGGTGGGTCCGAGCGGGGCGGGCGGGGGGCGCGAGCGGAGCTCCGTACGGCCGCGTCCGTCGGGTCGGGGCCGCGGGGCGGTGGGAGCGGCGCGGTCCGTCCCGGCTCCTCCGGGCGAGGGGCTCCAAACGCCCCGGCCGCGCTTCGGGAGATGCCCGCGGGCTGCGATGCTGCGGGCTGCCGGTCGGGCGCTGCCACAGGCGCGCGTTTCTTGCGCCTCGTCCGCTTATGTACCGGCCATGTTAATGGAAAACCCGTTCCCAAAGGCTGCTGCGGATTCCCGTTCCCCACAAAACCGTGGCCGTGTTTACCTCCCCCGTTCCCCGACCCCTCCTCCCCGCTGGGCCCCGCAGGGCTTTCCATTCTCTCTTTGTTCTGTCCAACAGTTTGCTGCCGCGTGCCCTTCCTTCGGGCCCGTTCCATCTCCCACCCTCCGTCTCCCCACATCCAGCCGTCCATCCATCGCTGCACTGAGGGTTGATCAATCCATGCCCGCTCCGTGTTCCCACGGCTATTACTCACAGCCCGGGGTGACACACTCAGTTCCCGCTGTGGGTTTATCCATAGCATCGCGTCCCTTGCGTTCCCCGCTCCAGCTGCTCTGCGGGGGAAGCTGTTTGCCTTTACAATTAACGCGTTAGAACCGGGCTCTTCAAATTATCTGTGCTAGTCAGGTGACGCTTTGGTGCCTTTATTTCTCCTCGATGAGCACATCACCAGCGAGCGCCCCAAGCTTGGCTGGTGCGAAAGCAACGCCCTCGGGTTGGACGATGAGCTGTTCCTGCGGCTCTGTCCTTACCGAGAAGGAAGCAGCTCTTTTAATCTCGAGGTGAAAGCTTTCCTTAATTACAAACCCAGTCGGTGGCAGCCCGGTCTTCTCCGTTAGCACAGGGGCAGACACGCTCTGCTCTCACCCACCGCCCTACCAGCAATCGGTGCTCTTTTCTGAGAAGTGAACATGCTCCTCTGAAAGCCGTGGTTGTTTTTTTCCTTGCGCCACACCTATTGCTGTAAGTGCAGAAGTGTGGCTGTCAGCATCCCCCCGGGTGCCCTTTCCGAGCAGCAGTGCTGAGCGTGACTCCAGTTCTATGTGAGTTATCCCACTGCTTTCAGTGCACTTTCAAAAATAGAAGTTACAACGTTGGACCAAAGTGGAACCCTTGCGTCACAGCCATTCATTTCAGCCCTGTGCCCACGGTGCTGCTTTCACAAAGGCGCTGTGCCAATTGTTTCCTTATTTCAATCTCGTGTCAAATCAAACCGGTGCTGAGGTGTCTGCGCGGTGTTTGCTTGTTCCTGTGCCACACAACGGCACTGCTCCGCTGTGCCAAGCTGTTGCATTCCTGTGCAGTGCCTCAGGTTGGCAGGTGTGGCTGGAATGGCTTCACACAGCGTGTGGAACCACACATGGTGCTCAGAAACCCATGTACTTCTGTGTCTGTCATCCCCCTCCGGTTACATGCCCCCTCCCGCTGCAGGTGCTGCTCTCACAGCTTCTGCTTTACGTTTGGGAACTGCTGAGCTCTGTGATTTAACAAAGCACCGCTCCCCTGGGGGTAAATATTGCAAAATGAGGCACCCGCTTCCCTCTGTGGCAGCCTGAACCCCTTTGTGGCAGCCTGAACTGGGCGCTTTACTCAACAAAAAGCCCTTGAAGCTGCTGTCTGTGACAGTGTTACCTTGCTGAGTTCTGTCACTGCCTGTCTCTCATTTGGGTGCTTTTTCTTTCCTCCACCCTCAGAACAAGGTGAAGGAGAAGGCCTTTCCCTTTCTGCACAGCAGCTCCTCTGCGTGCAGCACTCAGCCTGGCTCCCACCACCTCTGCTGTCAGTGCTGCTGTTTCTCTTTTGGTCGGATGCTGTTCCTCCTTTGGTTTTAATGCCCGCAGGCAAAGGCAGAGGTTTGTGACCCCTATTGGTGCACAGGATGGAGCACTCTGCTTTTTTGTGTATCCATCCCCCCTCTAAATTGAGGATCGTTATTGTCTTTGTGGCAAGGATGGGTGTCAGCTCGGCTGTCTGCCTTTTAGCTGTGGGATTCTGCCTATTTCCAGTCCGATACGGAATCTCAGTGTGGAACTTTTTGCTTTCTCTCTGATGGCCGTTATTTATCTCTGGCTGAAGGCTCGGGGTGATGCACATATCTGGGTGTTAAATGCATTCTCGAGGCATGTAGGTCAGCCTCCATACCCCACATCTCTCCCACCCACACCGCTGCCCCTGCAGTACTGCTGCGTGGCAGTAGGACAGTGGCTGAGCACCACGAGGTTTTTCCCGTTTCCACCTTCAGTTATTTATAATACAGATGCTGTCCTTCTGTGTACAACAAACCATGGCACCAACCATCCCAACAGCAGCGCTACCTCCAATACTCCCAGTCCCTAAAGGTGCTGTATGAAGGGGACAGACTCTGTAATGGGTCTGTTGGGATGGAATGGGGGGAAATGGTTTCAAACTGAAGGCGTGGAGGTTTAGCTTGGATATAGGGAAGTTTTTACACTACAGGCAGTGAGGCAGTGGCACGGGTTGCCCAGAGAGGCGGTGGTGCCCCATCCCTGCAGACAGCCAAGGGCAGGGATGGGCTGTGAGCACTGATGGAGCTGTGGGTGTCCCTACTCAGGGCAGGGGTGGCACCAGATGGCCTTTAGGGTCCCTTCCAACTCCAACCATCCCGCGATTCCTCCTAACTGAGCCCGTATCGGTTTCCATGGCAACATGAGGATAATACCAGCAGCACGAAAACACGCGGATTTAACTCCATTCTCTGCCGTGTAAACACGTCCGTTACCAAAGGATGCGCCCATCTGTGATGGAGGAATCCGGAACAGACCGTGCAGCGCTGCACGCAGCTCTCAGATCCTCCTCAGAGATGAACGGGGCGAATTTCAGCCGCGTTTGCAGCGGGGCCGTTCATTTCGTGAGGGTTGTTCGGGCGTTTGTTAAAAGCGATGAGCGATGCGCGAGGTGCCGGCCGGGGCGCGGGGTGTCGGAGCGCGGGGCGGGCGGAACGCAGCGGGCATCGCCGTCCCGCCCAGAGAGCGGCGCTCCGCCGAGTCCCGTCAGCCCCGCCCCGCCCCGCCGCGCGCCGCCCGGTCACGTCCCTCACGTCTCAGTGCGGCGGCCGCCGGCTCGCGCCCTGCCGGGCTGACTGGCAGCGCCGCACGTCAGCGCGGTGCGGTCACGCGGGGCCGCCCGGCGTAGCGGGCTTCTGCCGCCCTTCCCTTTTTGCGAGTGCGGAATCACGGAACGGCTCCGGTTGAAGGAGACCTGAGAAATCATCGAGCTCCGCCCCGTGCCGTGGGCGCCTCGGGCACCTCCACGGATGGACGGCGCGGCTCTGCGCGGTGCCACCGCGCTCAGTAAAACTCGACGGTCCCTTCGTGCCTCGCCGCCCCTCTGCTGGTGCAGCCCGAGGACCGCTGGCCCTTGAGCCCGCAGCGCACGCTGTGCCTCGCGTCCTGCATCTCACCCATCAGAGCCCCTCCTTCACAGCGCTGCTCTCGCTCTGTTCTTTCGGTCCGTCTTGTATCCGCGATCGCCCCAACCCAGGCGCAGCGCTTTGTGCTGTGTTGTCTTAAACCTCGCTCGGCTCCCATAGGCCCAATTTTTGAGCCAGGTCGCTCTGGATGCCGTCATCCCTTCCGCTCAGCTCAGCGCCATCAGCAGTCCCACTGTCAATGATAAAGATGTTGAGTGATAAAGATGTTGAGCTGTCTGATCCCATGACAGAGCCCTGGGGGTCTCTGCTCATCACTGCCCTCCACCCACAGAGCCGCTGACCCCAACCTCTGGCTGTGTCCATCCAACTGATTCCTTATCACCAAACACTCCAGCCATCAAATCCACATCGTTTCAGTTTAGAGATAAGGATGCAGGACCACGTCAAAGGCACAAGTCCAGGCAGACAACAGCACTGGCCCATCCTTTGTCCGCCAATGCCATCACCCCACCACAGAAGGCCACCAGATGGGTCAGGCACAGTCTGCCCTTGGTGCAGCACATTGCTGTTGCTCAGTCGGTGAAGGGGACCGTCTACATCCTGTGTCGACCTGCAGAACAGGAGCAATGGATGGCAGGAGCCATTCCTTCCTGGGGCTGAAGGTTGCTGTGTTCACTGCTGCTCGAGTGCTTACAGTGCTGCTGGCCTCATGAAGGTGTGACATTCTGTATGCCTTCTCCTTGCTGCCTTCTTACTGCTTTAAAGAAATTAATATCTATCAAGAGTGTTTTATGCCTTATATCATACAGATGTCATGAGGAAAAATGAACCATTCTGAAATGGGACAGGTCCCTGTGTTGGAGGTGCAGCTTCAGACTTTGATTTACCAGCCCCAAACTTGTGATAGTGCAGGAACTAAAAAGACAGGCATCTTTTCACATTGTTATGGCAGTCAGCACATCGGCCATCTGCGGTGCCAGACACCTGGAGTCGGGTAACAATCATATTTACTAACAATCATACATTCAGTGCTCACTTTTCTCGACAAGAACTCTGTGCCAACCAGGCGGGGACAGTCTGCTTCTGAAATAGAGCTGTAAAATGGCATTGTTCCTTCATTGTGACCTGCAGTTCCCAAAGCAGTAACGAACATCCTAATCAACTGCACTTAAATTATCAAATTTTATACATCTAAGCTTTCCTGTTGGTTTGGGCCAGGACTTTGTGTCCCGAGTAGTCTCAAGAGTTTCTTCTACCAATGCCTTGTAACAAAAATCCCAGGCTTAAAAGCTAGTTGTTTCTTTCTACAATAGTCTGTAACTTCAACTGTAGTGCACAATCTGCCTGTTTGGGATAGATAATTGTCCCAATATGTATCAACTAATCTTTTTCTTATTTCTTAGGGAACCCTCGTGAGCTGCATCATGGGAGCAGTGGTAGTTGATGATGGTCCATCTGGCGTCAAAGCTCCTGATGGAGGCTGGGGCTGGGCTGTCCTTTTTGGCTGTTTTATCATCACAGGATTCTCCTATGCCTTTCCAAAGGCAGTCAGTGTCTTCTTCAAAGAACTTATCCGGGAATTTGGCATTGGATACAGTGACACTGCATGGATTTCCTCCATTCTGTTGGCCATGCTGTATGGAACAGGTAGGCTGCTTGGTTCTGAGGTGATACTGCATCATGCAGTGGTGTCTGTAACTCATACTGACATTTACAGTGTGAATCATGGTTGCTTATTATTGCTCGTGTACAAGTAAGGCATTCAAAAATTATCGTTAATGCATGTAAATCCAAGAATTAGTTAAGTACCTCCAATTTGCATATAAAATCCAACCTCTGTAACTCAATAGATGCTAAAGATGATGAAAAACTGCACAGCAGTACAAAGGAACAGAATATCTGACTGCAGAGGAAAGATCACCCTCTGGGATTGGCCTGATACAGGCAGGGTATGGGAAGAAATGTGAACTGGAAAGAAGCGTGAACTGACATGAAACCATTGGTAAAAACTGGTTTAGCTTTGCAACTGTAACTTGCTCTCCTTGCCAGGTCCGCTGTGCAGCGTGTGCGTCAATCGCTTTGGCTGTCGCCCGGTCATGTTGGTAGGCGGCCTCTTTGCCTCCATGGGGATGGTGATAGCCTCCTTCTGCACCAGCATCGTTCAGATCTACCTCACCGCAGGGGTGATCACTGGTAAGCTGCACATGTGGCTGCAATGGGCTCGGCCTGTTTCCTGGCAGTAGGCTGATGTGTTGTGCTACCAACATATCTAAGGGATCAGGATGATCCAAACAGGCTTTTAGTAAGACAGCAGATAAAATTAGAATGATTTTATGTATTTATTCACCTATTTATTTATTACGAATGGCACCTTTTTCTGGTATGTTTAACAGCTACTGCTGTTATTGGTGAAGAATAACAGCTTTCTCTGCTCCCTCAGGGCATTAGGTTTCTCCAAAAGTAATGCCTCCTATTTATTTCCATGGAAATAAACACAATAGAAGAAAAAATATGAAAATGTTAAACTGAGCACTTTGTATTCAGACAGATAACTCTCCTAGAGAGGAGTATGACATCTAGAAATTACAGTGATTGCAAGTATTGGAGATACTCTACATCTCATGGAGTGTAGCTCGTATTTTACACACTTGGAGTTCAGTGTCTTCTTTGGACAGGTTTATCCATGACCATGGGTGATACTTTTGACTAATATTTGGATATTATTGGATTATTTGACTAATATCTGGACATTAGGAAGTATTACTTTTCAGAAAGGGTGGTCAGGCACTGCAATGGATGCCCAGGGAGGTGGTGGAGTCACCGACCCTGGGGGTGTTCAAGGAAAGGCTGGATGTTGTGTTGAGGGACATGGTTTAGTAGGAGCTATTGGGAATAGGTGAACGGTTGGACTGGATGAGCTTTTAGGTCTTTTCCAACCTTGGTGATTCTATGATTCTATAAGAATAATACTGAAGTGGGGTTCTCTGACACCTGTTACCGTGGAACTCTTTTGCCCATCTGCAGTAAAACCAATCTGAAGTCATCAATCAGAAGAAATGCCACTGATTTTTTCTTTTTTTACCAGCACTATTGGAGGGCTGTATTAACTTCTTGTCCCTTCTGTTACAGGTTTGGGTCTGGCTCTCAACTTTCAGCCTTCGCTCATCATGTTAAACCGCTACTTTGACAAACGCCGACCTTTGGCCAACGGGCTGTCAGCTGCTGGGAGCCCAGTGTTCCTTTGTGCCCTTTCACCTCTGGGGCAGATACTTCAACACGAGTATGGTTGGAGAGGAGGATTCCTTATACTGGGTGGGATGCTGCTCAACTGCTGTGTATGCGGAGCGCTAATGAGACCTCTGGAGCCGCCCAAAAAATCTGAAGCTACCAAAGAACCTGCTGAGAAGAAAGCAAAGAAAAAACTCCTGGATTTCAGCGTGTTTAAAGATGGTGGTTTTGTGATCTACACGCTAGCAGCATCTATCATGGTGCTCGGCCTCTTTGTTCCCCCAGTTTTTGTTGTGAGTTATGCCAAGGATTTAGGGTATCAGGACACCAAAGCAGCTTTTCTTCTGACGATTCTGGGATTTATTGATATCTTTGCTCGTCCCATTTGCGGAATAGTAGCTGGTCTCAAGTGGGTTAGACCACGTTGTGTCTACCTCTTCAGTTTTGCTATGATTTTTAACGGCTTTACAGATCTCATGGGCTCCATGTCTGTTGATTACGGTGGCCTGGTGGTCTTCTGCATTTTCTTTGGCATTTCTTACGGAATGGTAGGTGCTCTTCAGTTCGAAGTTCTCATGGCTATTGTTGGCACTCAGAAGTTTTCCAGTGCTATTGGCTTGGTGCTCCTGGCAGAAGCGGTGGCGGTTCTGATCGGTCCGCCGTCAGCAGGTCAGTATCCCATTTAGTTGAGAATTCAACACCACTGACATTGCAGGCAGACAAAGACAACACGAGTCACTCACAGTGTGCATGCTGTCCTTGTGTTGCACATGCTTACATGATTTTGTGCAGCTTGAATCAGAAATAGCCCAAAACAGGGAAGGAGATTTTTGTCCTTCTTGTGTCTGTTTGCAAGGACTGGTTGAGCTGCCATTTGGAGGTGCTGCTCTTTTTGCAACGAAAGCCTGAAGTGCATCTCCTGTTCAATGCATTGTATGAGTTTCACACACAGTAAATGGGATCAAATTCAAACCTCTTTGGAGTTGGAATTCAGAATGAATCCTCTCAGTTTTATCTGGAAGGTAGTAGGGCAGATTCTCTGTACTCATGGTAGGTTTGAAGGATGAAAGAAAAATTTGGGAGAGGAGGAAAAAAACCCAATCAACCTGATGAAAAGGGCTCTAAAGCATCAGGACTGTTCCAGGGAAAGCAGACTGTGCTGCACGTGCCTTGTAACCCTGAAGTATGGCAACACTGCAAAATATTCAGATTCCTGAATTTGTAACGGCAAGTTCATTAACAAAGTGCATCAATTTAACAGGCTGCACCAAAAGAAAACCCCAACAAACAATTCTGCTGGTTCACAGTTTGATCTGAAGTAGAACAGCAGATCTCTTGCATCTGAAAGCTGCATTGCTTTTATTTCAGATGAGCTCCTGTCAGTGTGTGCAGGGCAGGACATGTTCCAGGATGTGAAGTACTTCCAGTCAATGCTAAGCTGAAGTGAGATAACAGAAATACTTTGTTGTAACCTTATTTACCTGCATGTTGTCTTTTTCAGGAAAACTCCTGGATCTGACACGGCGGTACATGTTTGTCTTTATTATCGCTGGAATTGAAGTTACCACTTCAGCGCTGGTGCTGGCCTTGGGAAATTTCTTCTGCATTAAGAAAAAACCAGAAGAACCACACACAAAAGAAGCAGCAGCAGAAAGAGAGGAATTAAACAAATCTGAAGACAAAACTGCCGAGGATGCCAAGGTGGACTCTATTGAGGTGGAGCAGTTCCTAAAGGATGAGCCCGAAAAGAACGGCGAGGTCGTAACCAACCCAGAAACCTGTGTGTGAGCACAGCACAAAACCCACACGGCGTTCGGAAGAGGGTCAAACAGAATTTCAACACTATTTATTTTAGAAATAGAACTAGCTTAGGGCTGGGCCGTCTGCTTTATTAACTGGAGGCCGGTCAGCTCATCGGGTCTCTCTGGAAGCTGATTTTACTAGACAACCTTTCATCAGAAAATTAGCTTTATCATTGAAAGGTGAAACGTTGTGGTTATACTTTTAATGTAAACAAAAAAGCTTTTCTGAACACAAGTAGAGTTTTGCCATGCATCACCAGAAACTGCTCACTTGGCAGAGATTGAGGAAGGAATTATGTGTACGCTTTCAGATAATACGGGTGAAATTGCTGTGTTGTGTGGCTAAATGTAATTTCCCTTCCTGTGCTTTTTGGGAAGGGGAAAGAGGTTGAGATGGAGAAAAATCTCAGGAACTTAAAGGTCTCCATTAGGTCTTTGAATTTCTTACTTTTTTTAGACTTTCAGATGAATTGGCTCAGCCCTAGTCTAATTTTGATAATACCTGTTACTTTGGTTTATGCAAATGTATTTCTATGAGTTTTGTCTAAACCTGTAGTCTTTGTAATTGTCATCTGGAAACACTGTCCACAGAAAGGCACATTGCAGGCACTGTCCTCAGCTGATCACACAAGCCCTGATCCTAGGGAAGGCTAAAAGGAAAATAAAATGAATAGATTCGATCCGACAGACAATAAACAAAGTTCATCTCCGTTTGTATACACTGCTCGCAGTTCAGCTTCTCTGCAACACTGAAAATTATTAAGGTATCATCCAGAAGATGGACAGGAGGCTTAGTAGAACCTTCTGAAAGTGTTTTTGTTCTGTACATAAATTTTAATTGTCCAGATGACATCTATCAGGCACGTGGCCGTTGGGTAACTTAGGGGCAAGGTTGGGACTGCTTTGAAACATGTTACTGTTACATCTTTAATATGCAACATCAGCAACACATTCTTCCTTTAATGTTTAATTTACCCCACTTCCCTCTGCTTTATTAATCTATAGAAGTTCAGAGGGCCATTGTGGTTGCTTAAGATGGTGGAACTGCTGATCTCATTTTTGACGGCTCTGAATGAGAGCTCATCAAGAGCTGGGCCTGCTCTGCTGCTCTGCTCTGCTGCCTGTTTGCTACACCAAGGCTCTGTGTATCCTTACATTGTGCTTGGCATCAGATGAGGAAGGGGAAGTAACACAAATGGACCTGACAAGACGGGCAGCACTGGAGAAATGCAGAAAGGGAAAAGATTCACTGTGAGGACTTCAAGTAGGAGAAGAAGCTAAAAGGAAGGCATTCTCTATTACATGCATAAAAAAATAGAGTATACTGTCTATACTACATTTTTTTCCCCACAAACACATTGAAAATATGTAATATTTGCTATAAATGATGCTATTTCAGCCCAGTTTTCAGATGCATGTATAAAAAGCCCTGTGGGATTTATGAGTGCAGTAACGATCTTCAAAATAGGCTTAATTGCAATGGATTCTATTTTCTTCTCAGTAGGGAATCTAAGGCAGTATACAAAAGAATTAGTTGCCCCACGTGATCATTTTAGGAGATACAGTGCAACCAAGGAAAGGCCAAAACCACAACCCATGGGATTATTCTGGAAACCAGCTTCCACTCTGCTAATTCCTTCACGATGGTTTTGCATTGCTAGGACAAATTTAAATCTTAGGAACACCATTTGATTCTTTTGGTAGCAGTTTTAAGCAGAAATGGATGCTGCACTCAATAAAGTGTTTATTTTTTATATTGGATACAGTGCAGTCCTCTTTCCTTTTCTCTCCACTGCCTTGACTTCCTTTGAAGGAATCCTCCACCTGTGCCAGCTGCTCTGCCTGGACAACCACGTCTGTGTTAAGCTGTGCTGGGGCTTCTGCCCAACTGCTTCTACAGCCATAGCAAAATAGGCCTTCACATTCAGCTCCTCCTAATCCAAGATGTACAAAAAGAAAAGCCCCAAAAACCCAACTAACATCTACTGCATACTAGAATGGAAGGATTGTATCTGAACCCTTTAGCAAGAGCAGCCTGCTTTTTATGAATCTCACTCTGCTTATTGCAAACTCATAAGGAATTGCCTTCAAACTCTTTCAGGACTTTTTGGTGCAGCATTGCTTTAATCTCAGCACTGTTGAGGTGGAAATCCCTGAATTCCTAACACCCCTTTGTGCTCTTGTACTTGGAAGAAACAGGCGGCCAGTCCAAGAATGGCTGAAGAGGTAACAGTGGGGTGCAGGGGCAGTAGAGCTGCACAACAAGATGTGGATGAACCCTCCTTTGTTCAGCCTGCGACTTGGGTGGAAGACAGCTAGCTACACATGTGTGTCAAAGGCCGTGCTGTCATTTGCTTTCCATCACACACTGCTGGAGCACATGTAACTGCAGTCAGAAACCCGGGTGCAATATATCCATGTCTGTACCTGCATATAGAAAGCAACTGACAGATTGCTTTGCAGATATTTCTCCAGAACTGATGAAGAATCTCTTAGCACACAGGCTAGCATAATTCTAAAGTTGTTTGGGCCTTTGAGCGTTCTATGAATTGAGATGATATAAAGGACTGAACAGATTGTTAACATTTAAACCCAACAAAACAGGTGTTAGGTGATGTAAAATCATCCTGTAACCCAACCACATTTCACAATAATGGTTCCCAATGCACTCACGTACACACCTTTGTTCTCTCCCAAGAAAAGCTTAAATTTGGTAGAAAGCCCCAAGGGATCTGCAGGAGCACGCAAGCATTACATGTGACAACAGTAAGTACTGATTTGTGCACATCCCTCTGTCTGTCTACTGCAGGTCTCTTTGGGATGACAGGAGTACACTTTGGTTTTGTGCAACAAGATGATTTGTTTCCTGTTAATGCACTTTAATGTTACGTGTACGTTTATACCTGGATTTGTTTGATGCTTTTCTAGTAAACTGTTGCAAAAATAGTGAATAAATATTTATTTGGTTATCAAAAGCTGTGGATGTGAGAAAATGAGATTAGAAAGAAAAATGTTACCACCCAGATTTGGTGACTGGGCTCTGTTGGATGTGCTCACAGGGCCATACAGCAGCAGTGTCAGCATCAGCAGTGTCGTGATCCCTGTGATGCTCTTTACCACACTTGGATCTTGAAAGCTTCAAAGAAAACATTAAGAATGCACTTGTGGTGTTTTCTGGGCACCTGGCTGAGACCTTCCCAAAGTGCATTCCCAAGGCTGCACCCAAGTGTATCAAAACCACAGTTCCTTCAGTGTAGGAAGAGCTCCGTTTTGCTATCCAGAAGCATGGGGATTTGGAAAGTTCAAAACTATTTTCACATAATTCTAAGCATTTCTGCTGAGAAACCTTGGAGGAATCTCTCCAAGTACAGCTTCAAAAGTTTCTGTGTATGTACACTTTGAAAATCCTAGATCTAGTTTACTGTATATAGCTATATACACGTCTAAGGTAGATATCTAAATAGGTACTGGAATAAAAGTATGGTCACTTTTTAATGCTAGTTTAGTTGGAGAGGTGAGACTTAAGGTCTAACCAAAAGCTTTGCTATCCCACTCACCAGATCAAACCACGTTCTGCTGCAAGAATGAACGTTACCAGGTAGACCAAAGCCACAGAATTAGCTATCACATGCTTATAGCACATCCATGGGAGAGAAAACCAGTTTTACCTTTGCCTCTCTTACTCTCCTGAGCCTGAAACAAGATGGACATCCACTGTGAAGGAAAACGTGCATGGCCTGAACTGCACTGCTCTCTGACCCTGCTGCTGGACCTGCAGTGAGGAAACCAAAGTGCTGAAGGAAGGCGACCTGCTAACATTTGAAGAGTGAACAACTCTGGAAATAGCAGGGGCATCGCAAATGAGAAGCAATGGCTTTGGGATGTATATCTTAATGGCCTTGTCAGTGCTCAAGGCCCAGAGCTTGTCTTCACGTGAGTAGAAAGATGCAGAACTTACAGCTCTTAAGTCTCTCTCCAGTGACACAACCTGGAAGGTTGGCAGTGCTGTGTTCATCTGAGACAGCAAGGAAAGTGAAGAGGCACACAGAGTAAAGGACTACTTACCTCTAATTACGTGCTGCTTGTTCTTGGACCAGTTTCAACACCTGCTTTGCTTTCTCAGCAATATTCCAGCTGGCAAATTCCTCATTGACCCTCTGAATACTACAAAAATGAGGATAGCTCTTCCCCTTCTGACTCTTTGACTGTTGCTGTTTCAGAACTTAAAACGCTCTCAGTAGAAAGCCAAAGCCAATAAAGAACTGCATCTAGATTTTAATCTTTACACTTTTTAATTGAAAAAGTCTTTTTAGCCATGCAGAAAGAAGTGCAGTAAGATCTACAGGTTCACAGCATCAATCTTAAAATGCTACTTTTTAGCAGTGGGAACAGAGAAACACATTTTCTTCCCAGCTGGTAAGGTATCAAATGATTTCCTACTCTGCTCCACCCCTCCCCCCTCCAGCATCTTGAACGGCCACAGGAGACAAAGACACAGACAGCAGCAGACTGGGGCTTAAAGCATTAGGATACAGCAGATAATTCCCTCCTTTGCCATGTTCCTATTTGTTCATTATATCTGTTTTTTTTTTTAATGGCTGGTTCTTACCCACGTCTGACAGTGCAAACTTCCCCCGTGTAACATTAAGAGATGATACCATGCTAAAGAAGTTTTGCCTTTTATGTATTGTGCTGTTTCATGGACTGTGTATAAATAGATGATCCAGTTTTCCTGTTGTCCATCTGCCTGCAGCACGCGACAGTTTCATTCAAAGAACACAAATCATTCTATTTCTGTTCAGGAGAAAAACCCCACGAACATCTGAGCAGTGTCCTTGTGCACATACTCACAGGATTCAGCTCACAGGATTCTGCTGTGAAACAGATTCTCAGTGAGGATGGGGCTGCTGAGTGCTCTCCTGTTACAAACACACTGCATGGCAAAGTGCTTCACACAATACAGATTCACAGTGAAACGCAGGCCCTGAAAAACCAATGCTGTTTTTAATAATGAAGTGCTGCAATCTGTAAGGGCAAAAACATGCTAACGTGTCTCATTCAGTTAACTGCAGGAGCTGCACTGTTGTAAGATTAAATCCATGGTGGATTAAGCTTCCTCACAACTGAATTAAACCTACATTTCTGACCATATGGTTCAGCACTATTAAACAAACAGCAGCATTGTTTGTACACGTGAAACGAGCAATGTTAAAAGGAGCTGCTTTTGCCAAGTAGAATTACAAAACCCCATAAAATAAATACTTTTATTTTGTTCTTTTACAAAGAAAAAATATGACTGAAAAGAACAGGTTACACTGCAGCCGATGATCGACTCACACATCCAAAACCCCACTTTAAAGGTTGGGAAACTCCATTTCTGTGAGCGTTGCCCCAAGCAGTTTTTACAGAGCAGCTGCCACTCGGATTTGTAACACAGAAAGGCAGACACAGGAGCTGTGCTGGGCAGCCCTGCTCCGCTGCAGAAGGATGAGGTGCTGCCACGTGCTGCACAGCTTCCTCCAAGGGAGCTTTCAAGTTCGTTGGTGATGCTAACGTGGAACACACAGACTACCTGCAGGCCTTTACTTCAGTACCTCTGCTACAGGGTAACATTTATTTTCAGTTATTTTCAAGGTATGTGTACCACAGAGAGGTCAGGAACTTGGTAGCCATCACGGTTATGTACAACTGGAGCACAGGTGATGTTTTCCACATTAAAGTACATAGTTTTAAGTGAGATTAAACTAATAATACTTCCAGCTTTTCAAGGCCTATTCATCAGAAACAGAGTACTCCTCAAGCTATTTGCCCTCAGATCTCCTTGTGAGGACTACATAGCAAAAGCTGGTACCACACAAGGCATTGTGGGCATAGTTGCTTTGCTCCTACCTCCTGGAACCAATCCAGTCTCAACAGCAGTTCTTTCCTGTACCTCCTCTCACTACAATGCATCACTTGTTAGATAAAGCTCTTGTGAAGATGACTTCTAGAAAAGCAGCAATACTCAAACAGAAACATACAGAGACAGAAGAGGTGCCCTCTGCCAGCAAAGCAATGGATGTCTTTTTTCCCCCTGCCTACCTTACATTCTTCATTCTGCCCCTCAGTCCTTCAGCTGACATTCTAGCTATCACCATTTCATCAAACCT
The DNA here is from genome assembly GCF_023343835.1 of Lagopus muta. Lineage (NCBI taxonomy): Eukaryota > Metazoa > Chordata > Aves > Galliformes > Phasianidae > Lagopus > Lagopus muta. The sequence continues at coordinate 4,854,896 of NC_064450.1, read as the reverse complement.
TTGCAATGGACAGCATTCTATGTACAGAAATCATTAAAAAAATGATTAAAAAATGTTACATCAAGTAAACAGTAAAGAGTCATTTTAAGTAAGTTACACCAAAGAAGAATAGAAGTCACTATGAATGTATTTACACAATTGTTAAAGTACACAAATACAGTGGTAGTACAAATGAAGTGCTCTGATACTGGTTTCCAATACACAGGTTTATACAGACAGCCTAACGATGTCCTGCATGATGGAGTTTAACTGTTACGAAGGAGAAAAACTGCCCACAACTGAGAACAATTCTAGAAGTCTGCAATCACCTTTAAGTATAGCACAGCAATCTAATGTTCCAGATACAGAGAGAATAAAGAGGCTGCTGCCTTTGCAATCCCTCTAGCAGTACGTTATTAACCACAGATATTTACAAGGAAAGCACGGTGAAGTGTAAAACTGTTCAAATGTTGGTGCACATGCCTAAAATACCAAAGGTTATAGTGACTGAGGAAATAATTCTCTTATGCAAACTTATATGGATCCAGCTCTGTAGCTTTCCCACTACACTAGCCAAAACACACTGCCCCTCAGACCCAGCACAAGCAAATACTCAATGTCCTGAAATCACCTGAAAACAGCCAAAGGAAAATGAATTGTGTTTAATCAATGGATCTTTTTGGGGGGAGGAAACAGTGAATTTGCACAATTTTAAATTAAAATCATTCTTCCTAAAACTTGGAAGGCCAGTAAGCCTTTAACAGTTTGGGTTTTCAGCAGGGAAGAATTTCTTGCAGTAAGTAACCTTAAACGACCCTCACATGTGCACTTTCATTCCCAGCATGGAACCTCTCATGACTCCTGTAATAATGGTATGAAGAGGACTTCTGGTACTGTTTCAAGCACTACTTGGACAAAATACTTATTTCTGCATTATGAGACTGTTTACAGTGGCAATAATATAAAGCATTTCCCATATTTAATAAGGACATTTTTGCTAACAACACCTGCAACAGTTTTTTGGACAACCAAAGCGAGCCATCCATTCCTAGCTAATGATTCTAGAAATACTCAGGTTGAATACAGTTTGGAATTAAATGTGGTACACACCTGAGTTCTAAAAATCCTCAGGATTTCACAGCAAGAATGCTTTAATTCCTTTTCGAGCCTTGGCATGAAACAGAAGGCGTGAATCAAAAGTGTGGCTGGGTTCTGTCTGATGCTAAATGCGACATTCATTCACCCAAGTGGCAACATGCATTGCCCACCTGCAACACCCTCCAACCTAACCCACCCCAGTGCAGGAAACAAAATGGTACCAACAAAAGCAGGATTTGAAACCACCCGTTTAAACTCCAGTGTCTTTCACTTTGTTCTTCGCGTCCTTAACAAAAGAAACTGATTTTCACCACTTCTCCTACACTGAGGCTCTCCTGGAGTCTTCCATTCTCTTTTATGCAAAAGAACATCAAGAATTCCTTTGTGTTACACGGGAGGTAAATGCTAAGTGTGAATGAAGACATTGAACAGTAAAGTAAAACTCTCAACAGTTTTAAAAATCGTGAGAAAACCTCAGTCAGAATGAGACATACAAAGAAGTGAACGTTTAAATACAATCAGATGACTTTGATTCATTTACATGCTCCCTGCCAAACTGATTTTTTTTTTTTAAACAAATTTCAAGTCATTGTCTTTAGTTTAGGATTGCTTGTATTCTACATTTTTAAATCAGAGAAAAGCAAGAGTTCTTTACAGAGAATTAAGCCAATAATTTTAGCAAAATGATACAAAAACTTCCTTAAACCAAGTAAAAGATTTATAGTTACAGTGGAATAATAAAAAGGGGGTAAAGTCTGCCGCCTGTGGAGGGAAAACTGAAATGGCCATCCAGTAACAGACGGTCAACTCTGTAAACCATCTTTCTTCTCCAGCCCTGTTTCCACAGGGTTCTCTTAAGGTCACTGGGTTTCTGGCAAGTGTCCTGTAATGGCAGCTGCTGGAGTCTGTCCATGTTCCTCCAAGTGCCTTTTAAGTCACATGGAGAACTCCAGTCGTATTGTTTCCACTCTAGTTCAGGGTATTTTTGCTAGTAAAGCCATTGATAACATAGGAGATCAGCCATGCATTATCTGCCCTCCATGGCAAAATAAATGTTCATCGGTGCACAGTGGACTGGAGAACACCGGTAGTTACCCGAGCAGGAATCTACCAAAGCCAAAAACAAGACAACATCAGCACAAATCCTTCCAGTTAATGCAAGAGTGGCTCTCGACGTATTTTCAAATCATTTGGTGTGAAAAGTGAGAATGTGAATTAATAATCAGTGACTACATGGTGTTTTGCACCCACCTTCAGCTACACGAAGTCCCCTGTATTTTCCTCCTTTATTAGAAATCAACATGGAAAAGTTACCTTTCCAGCCAGGAGATGTTTTGAAGATAAGTAAACAGAACACAAGCATGCACAGAAGAAAGACCCAACCAGATGAAATCTCTACCAGTGTGCAGAAATAGACTAAATGAATAATAAACCTTGGAAAAAAATCCCAAAAGGTTAAAAAAAAAAAAAAAAAAAGCATATATATATATATATTCTCAGTAGCTTTTCATTTGTTGTTGAGCACTGTGTTAACTCACTGCACGGATTACTTCAACTTGACCTGTTTCAGTAACAGTGCAATATTATTTCAATAACATTTGTGCTGTGAAAGTGAAAAAGCAACCACACATCACTGCAATTTAAGCAGCAAGACATATCTAAATAGCTGAACCATTAATCAGCATTATTTTAAGTTGTAAGCAGCTGCAGATCGTAACACACACGGTGAAGGCCAAACAATGCAGACACAGCCCTAAGCAGAACAGAATCTGGACTCCTTCCACACAGGTCTTTTCAACACAAAGCTGAATGTTTGCTTTTTTTATTTGGGAACAAATTCTTATTTTTCAAACAAGCTCTGATAACTGGAACTCAGAGTGTTAAGCTGCAATTTACAGTCGGATCTTTTCACGTTCAAACAGCTTAAGAAGCAGCCTGTGCACAGTCAGCCAAGCACACAAAGCAGGAGGAAAAAACAGAAGAGAACAGCAGGATTCTTCGGCAACTAGAGATAGAGATTAGTGCAAGCTTTGGCCTTAGAAAGGAAGTGAGGCAGCAGATGGAGTTAGACAACAGAATTTACTAAGGAACAGAAAAATCTCACGGCTTTTTTTTTTTTAAACAAGAAGCAAAGCAAAGAAGAAGGTCTTGAAATACTTAGGAAAGCTTTCTGCTATCAAAGTTCAGATTCTAACTGAAACTTGTTATTGCTGCGATGAAATCTGTTATTGCCAAAAGCAGAATGGATCACAAAGCTGGAAGTTGCACACAGCGAGGCAGAAACTTCTACTGTGCTGAACAGAGTTCTAAGTACCCAAATCCAAGTCTGCCTGCCCCTGAGATGCTCAAGTTTCAAATGATTCTCATTAGTATCTGAACATTTTTAAAAACAACAGCTCTTAAGGAATGGAGAAGAACGTAAAACATTGAGACTTCTGTAGCAGAACATTCCATTAATGACAAGACAATCTTTGAGTAATATAGTTAACTGACTCTTCACACAAGCGTTTTGCTTTTACAGTTCTGAAGCTGATCTGTTTTTGAGTAGATGGCACACTGCTGCAAAACGTTCCTGGAAAGACCCATGATTCTAAACCATCTCCTTTTTAGAGCTGGTTACTTTAGTGCTGATGCTTGAGTGATTTTATGGACTCTTCAAGCCACTATTTTTGTCAATTCCGCTCAAAAACCCAAATGGAACAGCAGCAGTCATTCAACTTTTGGAAGGACATTTATTTTTACCTTTAGAGAAAAACATGGCTGCATCAAGCATCTGACTGGAAGGCACAGCTCAGCTATGAGATGCGAGAAGAAGCAAAGACTGATGTTTCCAAATGCTTTTCCCCACCCCAGCCAAAGCTTTGGTGTCTAAGGAGAAGGACTCACCCTGTGCTGCCTTCCAACGAAAGGAGACGAGCAGCTACTTGCCATGGTGTTCGAAAGGAATGCTATTCTGAGGTAGGGGAAAAGACAGCAATTTGTAACGGTTCCAATGCCCCCATTATAAAGATGTCTACAAATATCCAACCTAAATTGGCAGTTGCAAACGTATCTTTTGAAGAGCTCTGATTTCAGATTGCTATCAGACATTTCTACCATATTAAGAGATAGGTACAAGGAACAAATCATTAGTCTTCAGAGAAAGCAGGTATGATCAGAAGAAAACAGAGTACGATGCCTACTAAGATACGTGTATGGAGAAAGATTTGCTCATAAGGAGATGGAAATTGCAAAGGCACTGCGAGTATGCTGCCTCTGCCCAGTGAAGTGGCACAGCACTTCAGTTTCTTGATGCCAGTGTTGGCTCTGGTTTTCTAAAAACCTCTGTTTTCAAAGAGACCTGTTCAAATATTTCTTTGTGCAGCACTCCAATCTCTTCTTCCAGATAAGGAGAGATATCTCTGTTACCAACAGGAATTATAACAGCCTTGACTGTCAGGTGCTGAACGTGCCAAACTCAGGAGAAAAAAAACCCAAAGTAATATTGAGGAACTTACTGTGCACCGTGAGCAGTCCAACTGAAGCAGGCTTTCACAGGCCCAAACCTCTTGTGAATGGAAATGAAGGTTACTCACCTGCACCTACACTCCTGAGATGATCACTGCATACTCACACTTTTGTGACGCAGTCTGTGCAGTCTGGACTGACAGAACTGATTCAAAGCAGTGCTCATAGGAATCCTCATGCCTTCTTCACTAAGTTTTTCTTTTATGTTTCACAACTGCCTACACATAGGAGACTTAGTGACTCATTCATAGAGACTTAGAGACTCATTCACACCGTTTAATAGTATAAGAACCTTCAAGCAGCTGGTGTGACCCTCTGCCGCTCCTATCACAACACTGCACTGAGATGAGCAATTTAGGTTTGCTTTGGCTCTGAACATGCCACCTGGAAAGGAATCCAGTTCTTTCTCACAAATACAAAGGGAACAGATGATCCTCTGATGATCAGCCTTTCAGAGGCTGTCTCAGTGGCTGTCTTTGATTAGATCTCTGCAGCACTCCTCCCCAAATCTATTTTAACTCCGGACAACAGGAGCTTCATGTATATTTTCTGCATAAACTTCAGTTAGAACAATAACTGTTGTTGCCAAAATTCTGCTTCAACTAAATCAAGGTGATCTCTCATCTTTCAGACAAACTAAAAAGACCAAGATGAAACCTCACCATACACCATGTTCTCCCAAGCACAATTTTCACAGCTCTTCTGTTACTTCTAGTTTCTCAGCAGTTCAAGATACTGAAAAATGAGCTGGACAACATTCCAGCACCCATCTCATCCATGAGATGAAAAACCTTCCCTATTCCTTTTCCTATTTCCTATTCCTATTCCTAGTACTGCATCATATACATATTCAAGGATGAAATTACACCCTTCCATTATGACATCACAGACCTTCACAACACAGCACTGCAGCCTCCTCCATCACTACCTATCACAGATGCAGTTTCCATGTATGAGACAATAGGCTCCACTTCCTAATTATGACCAGATTTTGGAGTCCTGCCTTACACCTTTTATTTCATTAGGCTTTATGTGACTGCCCAGCTCTCACCACCATTTATCATCATCAAACCACCTTGAAAACCTGCAGTTTCTTAACTACTGCATTCACTCTCTACCACCAGTAAAAGTACAAATAGTGCTGCAGAACTTATTTCACAGGTAACACTAAGTTTCACAACCCCTTTTTGGAGACGTGCTAGTTGGTATTCGAATAAACTCCTCTCACTGCTACAAAGCACTAATAGCTTTAATGGGGATGACTGAGGTACAGTGCCTGGGAGGTGGAAATATGGCTGTGGTGCATTTTGCTATTCTTACCAGCCACTGGCTTTCCATGAGTGTCAAATTTCTCTATCAGATCTATTTTTTTTGCAATGGAAGTTTGGTTTGCACCATCTACATTCTTAACCTTTGTTTTCAGTTTCAGCCCAAACTGATTTAAAACTATTTGAGAAAACAAACAAACAAAAAGAGCAGGATAGATAAAAACATGAAGTCATCTTTACCACCACCACCTCACTCAGTGACACCTGCGTGTTTCCATCACCCAGAGCTCAACAGCAGCAGCCCTTTCTCTGGGAGCGGAGATTATAGACGCAGTGCTGCCTCCAAAGCACCCAAGTAAGGTAACAAAAGGAATCAATCCCCTTATAAGTAACAGAACATTTAGATTTTAACCCAAGGCATCTGTAAACCCTGACAACAAAGTTTAAAAGTTGCTTTCTACCTGGAGTGTGGTCTAAGAACTTCCTGAGAAAGGAACACTGGTAGCTTATTTTCTCAAGGTTCCCAAAGGAAACTAACATATCTGAAAGCAGACATGGATAAGCAGTTGCTGTTCTTTACTGTTTTCATGAGAAGACATTGAATACTTTTTTTTTTTTTTAACCAAATATTCTTTTCACCTGCTCAAAATTGTCCTTAGTAGCTTTGCCTTGCAAGCTGGATACTTGCTATAGCTGCAAAGTAAAATTGAAGTCAACCTCTCTTGCCTTCTCAATCTGACAGGCCCATGGGAAGTTGTTCAGGTTATATTCTGGTTGCACACTGTTATTCAGCCACCACTAATGGTCAGCAGCTGCTCACTGCCTTGGTAAGAACTAAGGGAAAATGACAGGTGATGAATGATTAATATAACAAACCCAGAGAAGAACCAGACTGGCTGCTATTGTAAGGAAGTCAAATTCCATACTTGGAGTGATTCCATGCTTGAAGCAGAGTGCTCAAGGGTGGGTACAGAGATATGCAATCTCACCACAAATTATATAGCTGGCAATTTAAGATCACTCAAAAAAAACGCCATCCATATTCCTACACAATCTCAAGAGTATGCTTATTTTACAAATTAGACAATCAAAACTCATCTGCAAGCCCATCTGTGTGTTTCAAACCTTGTAACACACAAAAAATGCAATGTGTGTGCTGAGCTACTACAGGAAAAAACCCCTCTAAGATACATTCAATCAAGTTTAATTGCCTACCACAGCCAAGTAACATAATTACACTTACGTATTACACCCTTGCCTGACTGGCAACAAAGTACCTGAAATTTGCTTAGACGGCCAGGGACATTCATACTTCAACAGGAAACTATCCTTACAGTTGAGCAAATATCCAGGATCATGAGCTCACAGAACAGCCAAGGTCAGAAGGGACCTCTAGGGATCATCCCATCCAATTACACAGCCCAAAGCACAGTCAGCTGGAGCAGCCAGCTCAGGACATGGAGCAATGGGGCTTTGAATATTCCTGAAGACACTCCACAATCTCTTAGGTGAACCTGTTCCAGTGCTTGATCACTGCCATAGTGAAGGTCTTTTTTTTATGTGTAAGTGACATTTCATTTTACTCTGTCCCCACTGCCTCTCACCTGTTCACTAGAGAACACCAAGGAGATTCAGGCTGTGCCCTCTCCACGTGGACTTATGAGGTTTTGATGCATATCTGATGTTTATCTACCCTGAGCCTTTCCTTCTGTAGACTAATTGAATCCAGTGCTCTCAGCCTCTGCTCCTATTTCAGATGACACCTTACTCATCTTTTTGGCCCTGCTCTGACCTTGCTCCTCCACAGTGCTCCTCTCCTGTACTGAGGAACTCAGAACTGCAATGGTGCTTCCAAACCTCCAGATCTGTATTTTGCCATGCTCTATAGCATAGATAACCAGCACCTAAGTATGCACTGTTCTGCCCTCCTAGTTTGGTACTTCTTTTAAAAACACCTCTGCCTTGAAATACTACTTTTGGTGGCAGGAATTGTACTTCAGTGAGTAACTTATACTGGCAAGACCTGCCACCAGAGATAACACAAAGCCTTACCTGTGAACTATTTTCATCCAGCCATTTCTGCTCCTGCATTGTTTACTCCTTGTGCAAGTTAGTGCAACTACACTGTTCAACTCTTCATTCAGTTGAAAATTACCCCAAAAAACCTCACTCCACTTTTGTTACAGCACAATTGGTTTTCCAATCCAATTCCGCCTCTACCTGCTTGAATGAGGAATCACATTACTGCACATATAATTAAAACAACCAAGTCATCCAGATGAGATGATCTCCAGAGGTCCCTTCCAGCCCTTCTGTGATTCTGTTGTCTTAACATCATCTGCATTACCACCCAAGGATCTGAAACTTATAGAAATCCAAAGTAGCATTACTCCAATCCAAATTACTGACATCTTGAAGTTCAAGGCAGGCCCACTGCTAAGGGATACATGGCACCATCTGTACTTGGAGCCCTTTGATGTGGATATGCCTAAAAGCACTGAAATAGTTTTACAGTTTCCAATTTCTCATTTGGTTTTTGGCCTGTTTCTATCCCCATTATACAGCTGAGGGAAGGAAGTTTCCTTCTTTCCTAAAAGCACTTTGAAATCGATTAAAAAAGAAAAACTTCTTCAATATGAGTATTCATCATCTTTGCATTCTTTTTGCAACCTCATTCCATCTCACAGGCTTTTATTTTATCCTCAGAAAGAGAATGAAGCCAGCTACACATTTATATTTTACTAGATTCCATAATCCTTCTGCTGTCTGAACTTTTTCCATTTATGCTGCAGGCCACAATGTCAAATCCATGCACAAAAACCAACACCTTGCCCCTTCAGTCTTCACACCCACCTCATCTTTATCTAAAAGAAAGCTCTCTAGAGTGCTGAGGATTTATGTATAAGAACATGTATTATCCAAAATACTTAATTCTGCCAATTAAATTGTGAAATCTGCCAATTAAAAAAGTGAAAAGGAACTGAATTTATTTGTATTAACAGCTCTGACAACAAGGAATAGCATCAGTTCACAGCAAAGATCATGTAGTTAGATCTCCAGCACAGTGCTGAGGAATTAATTGAAAATCTGTAGGGAACTGCACCAGTCCTCCTAACATTCAGCTCTGTTGCAGTGCACCAGTGCTGTGCAGGTGAGGCTGAAGATAAGTGATACAAAGCCAGGCTACTCACTACTTAGTCTATGTAAATACCTTAAAAAAAAAACCAGGAACAGAATGAGACACCTAAAACATATTTAAAATATTTGCCAGTCTTAAAACTAACATCTCAAAATCAATGAGGATAATTTCAGTGCAGACTACAGCTATGAATCACTGCATCACTCATGCTCCTGCCATCTGCTTCAACTGAGCCTACTGCGACCTCTCTATCACTCATGGATGTGGCTTCTTATCTGCTCAGAACTGAAGTAACTGCACTACAGCATTTCTTGATTTCTACTCTTTTCTGTTTCTTAACCTATCATTCATTGTCTACTCTGCACCAATAATCTCTGCTCTATTCAATTGGAAACACAACTCTCACCAACTGCAGGACCTGTAATTTAGGGTAAATTTTCTTCTAGGTTTTTGCACAATGCATACATCAATGACTCCTTTTGTACTTTGAGGATTTTATGCTTTTTGCACAGGACTATAAAAACAATAAGAAATTACAGCAGTCTACACCAACATCACAAACATTCAGACCAAATTTCAAGTATTTATTCAACTCAACATGGTCTGAAAAATCAGTACGAGATCACAAGAATTACTTGGTATGTTCACCTGGCAAATTAACTGCATCAAATCACACCCATCTTTTCCATGACACAAGAATTATTTGTTACCTGTGAAGTGGACATGCGAGAGGTGTCCTGTCGGCCCGTTAAGTCAGACGATGACACATTGACAGGGGCACCACGGTGCAACCTCATACTCACTTTTCTTTCTCGTTCCATACCAGACACTGGTCGAGGAGATGTGTTGGCTGCAAGGAAAAGTGCATTCCAATTTTCAGAATGAGGAATGCAGTAAGAATGCAGCTGATGGAAAAATTATGCTGTTTGCACATGTAAATTCTACCAGATCAAACCAGAGAAATCAAGGCTTTCATCTTACATTCACAGATAACTCTAAGTAGCAATTGGCAACGAGTGTGTGTAATTTCCATAGATTGAAGGTAAAGTTAAAAAGGAAAAACAAAAAACAATCAGGCAAACAAAAAAGTCCAAATGCTGACTCACTCAAACAAACACCACTCCCATACCCTTATTTTATTTTCAAATTCCAACGACCAGGAACAAACTGCAAATTAGAGCAGTCTGAGAGGTGCATCTGCCCATGTATTTGCTTACTTACCAGCATGTGAAGTTGGGGTAAGAGGAGTAGAAGGAGCTACATCTTGTGTTCCCCTCAGCCTGCCAGAAGCAGTGGAGGGCAATCCACGCACAGCTGGGTTCCGTGTGTGCCTCAGCCTCTCCTCTCGCTCTCTCCTTTCACGTTCAGCATCTTCAGCCCCTCTGCTTGCACCCTATGGGTCAGGACTAGTGAACAACTTAAGGGATTACTGAGCTTACAGCTATGCATTTGGATAAACATTGACAATAAAGAACTGAAGTTTGAAGAACTTGATTGGGTATCAACACCTCGGTAAGATTTCTTGAGAACAATCAGATTCAATTCATAGAATTGCTGGGAGAGCCTTTAAATGGCTAATGCACACACATGCTGCTATGGCAGTTGGACACTTCCTAAACTGTTGCATATGACCTGTGCTAAAGATCAAGACAGGAGAAAATAAGAATTGAGCTACCAACACAGCAACTGCCTGAAAGGAAGGACCTTAAGAAGCCTCCTACCCTGACAATCCTGAAACTACAACTTTGGCATTAAATCCCAATCTAAAGCCTCCTGTATGTCCTGCTTCTCCCTACTTCCCCCTCCCCTTGTTTTTAAGACAATAAACCTGCTGGGACAAAACACACTTCAGGTATCGGTTAAGAACCCAAAATTGACAGTGTGTGATAAAAAAGCAGCATTACAAGAAATGGTTTTAGAAAGCCATGCCAACTACTCACAAATTTCAGCATGTTCCAGTCAAACACATAGTCATAGGAGAAGCCTTGTCGGTGGAAGAGGTTTCTGAATAACTGCCTTAGGTAAGAGTAGTCAGGTTTGTCATCAAAACGGAGAGAACGGCAGAAGTTCAGGTATGTGGCAAATTCAGCTGCAATAAAACAAAGCCTGTTTTTCTCTTTCAGCTCCACATTTGCTTTTTATGATTCAGAATCATTAAAAACAACAACGCAATCTCCCAAACATAAGAATACTGAAGTAGTACTGGACATGTACTGAAAGGAACACTATTTCCCCTCTGCCAAGTATGGTCTGAAAAGAAAATTATCTGTCTATCACAGATTAGGCACAGACTCCATTTATCAACAGTAGGGAGGACTGCGTGAGGAGGAAGAAGTTTAAAACTACATTTCAGCAAAGAAACCATTTACTTGCCTTTCTTTGCTCTGAATGCATTAAACTTAATGTACTGCAGGGCACAGAATTAGCATCTCTTTGCTAAAATACCAGCTGTGCAGCAAAAGCAGAACGTTGTTGTGAATTCAGAGCTCCAGAGATACGTCAGTGTCAATCTACCAGCTCTTGACCTCAAGGCTTTCCAGCTAAAATGATGTATTAATAATTCACATTAAGTAAGGAATTCTAGCAAACAGCACAAGAAAAGTTGGCTATCTTCTGACTGTTAACCCCAGAGGAAAGAAATAGTTAATGAGTAAAAGAACACGAACAGGACTTTTGAAACACTCCAAAGAAAATAAGCTTTCATACAATCCTAATCATAGCTACAGTCCCATCATCATTCTTAGCTGACAAAGGACAGGGCAAGGAAAGAGCAGAGAGAGACCAGGTAAACAATATTCTCTGAGGGTAACTAATATTTTAACAAGGTTTAAAACATAGTTACTATTCTCCATGGATCAGAAATTCTTATTACTATGGTGTAAATACCAAATTAAGAAACAGAGCTTTGAGGGATGATGCCAGGATTTGGAGGGATTCTTACAGCCCTCACAGATACTGGCCATGGTCAGACTGGATGAACTTGGAATGACAATTCCAGAACACAACTGCAATAGGAGCAACTGACTGTACAGTCTGGTTTATCCAAGAGAGAACATCCACAAGAAGAGATGGGCAGCTTCTCAAAAAGTTATTTGGCTGTCAGAGTCATCCAGTCAGTATCTATGCATGCACACACACCACAGCACAGATCACACACACCATGCTATCTTTCAAACTCGAGAGCAGCACAGTGATTGCTTACTAACAGTTAAGACAGAGGCTAAGTAGAAGCAGTCTATGAACACAAAGATTCTTGTCTTGAAAGCACAGTGTCGTTACCATGAGTATGCTCAACTGTAGGAAAAAAGTCAAGACAACTGTAAATATGCTTCAAACATTCTGACAGAGGAGCTGGACAGCATAAGTAAAAAAGAGATACCACTAAAAAATGAATATGTGGGCCTAGTGCCACAGAAGAGCAACTTACAAGGATATCCTTTACACAAAACCTCAATGGGTGTAGACATTTTCTTTTCACTGATACGTTCGTATTTCTGTCTCTTTGTTGCTGCTTTCAGTCCCTGCCAGGGGAGGGAGCCCAGGTTAAAATACATCAGTACATAGCCCAAGGACTCCAAGTCATCTCTGCGAGATTGCTCTACAACAGCATAAAAAAGTGGACTCATTAGGTTTCATTATCTAGTGGAAATAAAACAGAAGACTGAGCAATAACGTGTCAAAAACCCTTAAAAAACAACAGTAGATGAAACATCACGTTAAACTCACCCAGCACTAGGAAAATAAACTATCACCCTTGCAATTACTGAAGAAACTTGTTAATTCCTTAGAATTACAAACTGAACCCCACCCCAAGAGGCACAAACCCCAGCAAACTGTGTCACGAGTGCCAGAAACAGGGACTGTCCTCTATGCCCCCCAAAAGCAACATCAACTTGCACTGAAAAAGGTCTGATTCATTGCTCTTCCCAGCTCACCAATTCCAAGATGAGTGTTGATGGATGCATAACGGGCAGTTCCTGTTAGGTTTTTGTTCTCACGGTATGGGATGTGTTGGTGAGTTCTGGCATCCCGATACTTCTTTGCTAATCCAAAGTCTATGATGTAGACAAGATTGCCTTTCTTCCCCAGCCCCATTAGGAAGTTGTCCGGCTTCACGTCTCGGTGAATGAAATTCTTAGAGTGAATATATTCAATTCGACTGATCTACACACAGAGGACAAAAAAATAGTTGAGATATCAGTTGTACCCTTGTCTCTCAGAAAAACACTAGCAACATTATCACTATTATCACATCATCTTAGTGGTAAACCAGATAAAGATGATTTTATTGCAAAAGGGCATCAAAGAGAATAATTTAGCAGACAATAAATATGCCTTCCCTCCAGCTCTTCCTCTGTGTCTATTTTACATTTGTTTCTAAAAACTTCCTTCACATTTGAGCCATAACAGCAGGCTTGCAAACTGCTCACATCCAGTTTTAAAACTAAATTTAAACTCTGTACCTACATTTGATACAACATTTTATATTTAACAAAACTCATTTTGAGTCCCCCCCTCTAATGATACATCCTATTCACCTCTAAATAAATATAAACAAAACATTAAATAAAACACAGCTGCCCGTGGCCACTCAAGACATTTTAACCTGAACATACTTTGCAGTCACAAACAACAATGCAGTTCCCTACCATTTGGTCAGCAAGTAACAACACTGTCTTGAGACTAAACTTCCTTGAACAAAAGTTGAAGAGGTCTTCAAGACTCGGTCCCAGCAGCTCCATCACCATGACGTTGTAATCCCCCTCAGCACCACACCACTTAATGGTGGGGATACCCACTGGAAAAAAAAGGAAAGTTTATTAAGCATAATAATTTCATTTATGAAGTTGGTAAACACAGATCTTCAGAGCTCTATAGATGAACTTGAAGAGTCATTACTGTCAATGTGACCCTTAACGTTTTGGAGGCATTTTGAAATTAAGTGTTTGATCCTTTCACAGCTGGACCAAAACAAAACTGGAGCTCAAGAGATCTGGAAACAGCTGCCTCCTTGCCCACTTCCCTTCCAGCCTTTGTGTTTTGCTTGCAGCTTGCAAGCAGCCAGTGGTTTTGCTGGACTTCAGCCTCAAGAGCTTTGCATGTATAAACATTCATGGGTCTTGAAAACAGCAATAAGGAGAAAATCAGAACCCTGAAAATAAAGACACTGACAAACTACTGAGTTTCACTGCTAGAAAAGGCTTCAGAAATCAAATTATTAGTTTCAAAGCCTACAAAATCAGTGCAAAATACCTCTCTTTTAGGTTACAATTTGGAATGCATTTTCACCCTCGCTTCATATTCTTGCCTTCCCTCCAGTTCAGTGACATTTGTTGGTTGGTGAATCCCTACCAAGATAGCATTGTTCATGACAAACATTACATACTGCTATACATCTAGATGGAAAATTTAAGTCAGCTTCACTTTATGGAGAAACTTGGGAAAATTATTCCAGAAAGAACTGAAAAAATGCTCAGATGTCTTGAATTAAACCTGCAGATAGCCTCAGCCAGGATTTCAAATATCTTTTCTTTGATTAATTATAAGCACTTTAGAAGTGAAGAGGTATAGAAACACTTCCAGAACCACAGAATGGCTTGGGTTGAAAGGGACCTTAAAGACAACCCAGCTTATAGTCACCTAGACTGTAATTAACTCATTTAGAATTTTCACTCTTACTTACTGCAGATTATTTTTTCCTAAATTCCTTTTACAGAAAAATCCTTGTCTGGACCATTACTAAACTTCTGCCACCTCCCCCTGCACTGTTCATTCTGAGAAGAAGCCAACATGGCCTTTGCAAACCCATACAGGAAATATTTTACCCCCCATTACACGCAGGCTGTAATGAGATTTTACATTGCAGAACTGTCAAACATGACTGATTTCTCCTGTGGGCGAGGATAAATGCCACACAGATACTTCTACCCTGTTCTCTACTACTAATGCCATTATACCTTAGAACACCTACTGCAAGGAAGTATCTCAGATGAAGGAATGCTAGCACATGAAACAAAAAATTATCCTGAATTTACTACGTTTAGAATTGTGCTCCTACATCAGAGCAAACAGGTTAAACCCTACCTCACATAGGAACTGAGGCAGTGCTCTTCACTTATTCTTCCACCTTTCCCACTACTGAAAGAGCTCTGAGCCATTAAATATTACAGGTGGCAGATATATCAAATATAACATAAAAAAACAACTGCTGAAGAATGAGAGTTTGCTTGCCTCCACCCTGCATCATTTTGTAGATTTTACTCTCAATGTGGAGTTGAGGGTGTTTGGTTTTCACACATTCCAGCTTAATTGCAACCTCCTCTCCGGCAGCAATATCAGTCCCTAAAACAAGAAAAATGTAAAATATTGGTCAAAGTATTTTTAGGGTGAGTTTCATTCTTCAAGACTGAAACAAAACAAACAAGTTAATTTTCAATGGCAAAGATTCAGAGATTAAGTCATTGCAGATTAGCAGCTTAAGAGAAAAGCATTAGAAATTGTAGCTCAGGAAACCAAGACCTGCTATCCTACACAAAGCAACAAACAGGGCTGTGCCTTGAGAGGAGTCCCTCCACTTCCAGCTTGCAGTGCTCAGCATGATTTTTAAGTGTGGTGAGTATCCCCACCAACCCACGGAGTTTTGTTCCAGTTAACAAGGAACCTAAACTGATTTACTTCATCACTTCTGAAGATGAAACATCTACAGGGAAAAACCTCCCAATCTTAAACTGGTAATGAGTCCAGAAAAGCCAGCACAGCACAGCAGCACTACTTAAGAACTGTAAGAAATAGGGTTTAGTATTTTTGTGTGACACTTCTCAGCTATACAGCCAACTCCCTCCCTGCAGAACATGGCTCTCTGCTCCATTACCTCATAGTTTAGGATCACATGAGGTACCATCATCTGTTATTTGTTCTTATCTCTGTTTCCAAAAGCTTCCTTGGAGGTCTGCTTTTTGTTAGCAAAGGAATACGTGATCACACTGTGCACTCTTCATGGCATCCAGGATTTCACAGACTTCTGCAGTATTTCACTCTTTTATAACTCATCAGTGCTCAAAAGCCCCCCTCATTCTTCATGCAAATCATTTTTACTGTTCTATTTATTCCTTGTTTCACTCATTTTCATCATTTCCAGCTCAATAGCGCCCACTCTGAGGGTCACACACCATGACTAAGAGACAAACACACAATTACCATTTTTCCTGCTTATCTACATTTTCCCCACATGCTTTTCTCTGTTACCGAGTACCAGGCCACATTCACAGAGCTATCACTGCAAAAAAATCACCTTCTTGGGATTAAAGAGCAACTTCAGAGCTCTATCATCTCATGGCACACAGGCAGTTTAACACCTTGTACCACAGATTTCAGTGACGTGCACTGAATTTCCTGTTGTTTCACTGCACGTCATTTGAAACTGACAGTCTTGCAGTTTGCAATTAGTGTTATGAATACAAACATATTCATGCTGTTATTCAGCTGTGTTACCTCAGAATTCCATCTGTCCTCAGATTCATTCACACCAAGTAACACTGGCTGTAACACTGTCACAGAACTCAAACCCTGTTAACCAAACCTTTTGCTCTACCCTCCACTTCTACCTTTAAAGCAATGTTTAACTCGTATACAGATTCAGCTTTCTGCACCTTCATTTCTTGTTCACCACCAGCAAGGTTAATTAGGGTAACACAGACAGATCCATTACCTAAGGATCAAGGCAAGTTGATTTCATAGTGAAACTACTTCACGTGCTCTCGAGCACTCGCAGGGTACAAACACCTCTAACACTCTCAATGAGTAACCAAGGCTCCCAATGAAACCTCTCCCTCATTTTCTTCATATTTCCCACAAGTCTTTCAGGAAACAAAGAATATGAAGGAGTCTGAATCTACAGGGAATCCCCACGGGTTTCTGCCTGCTGAAGTCCAAACATCACAACCCTTGGAAGGAATGCTCCTCGGGATGCCTCAAACAAGGCACCCAACAGAACCCAGACTCACAGCCTTGGCGTTAAAACCAACCATATGAGCTGCTCCTGACAGCTCTTCTCTGCCATTCAATCACACTGATGCCAGAGGGTTCTCCAAGGCACACAGACAGCTGCAGACATCTGAGTCTGACCAGGGCAAGGCCTGCAGAAAGGAAAATCAAGGCTCGCTGCATTCCCTACCAAATCCTGCTCACGGCTGCTCACCAAACCATGATCTCAATACAGGAGATCATTTCTTGGGATATCTGCTCTTCCCAAGAGGCCTGCATCACCTATGATGGATAAAGTCCTTAGCCAAGACTTCACTTCTATAAACACCCTCTCTGTGAATATTTTTCTATTAAAAATAACATAATTTAAATGTGAGTCTCACAGGGAATGAAAATACAAATAATTCTCCCCAGGAATGCAACTCAAAATGTTCGGTTCCTTCCTCACACAAACCATGGCACAAATTTCTAAGATAATTCTGCAGTGACAAAAGGATTCGTTTCCTTTAAGAAAAATGTTAGAATAATCAGCAGTAATGACTGATAATTAAAAAGCAGCACAATGAGAAGAGGCACAGTATGGAGGTAAAAATAACGAGTCATGAAAATATTTCACTTTAAATGGGAAAATTCCAAGTTGAAATTGCAAAATGCTCTGCCAAAAGGAAAAGCTTAGAGGTTATTTCATTAGTTTACAACGCAAAGACCACCTCTAAGAAAAGAGATGCTGTGAAAAAGTCATGAAAGCACAGTGACTGTAATGCCTTCATGACTCCTATCTGTTTGACCTTGTGCGTGGAGCCAAACACAGATGCTTACCCCGATTCTTTTCCTGAACACTGCTCATCTTTTCTACTCTATAAGATAGCTGGCAATCCATGCTATTCTTTCCTCTGCACAGGAACTTCAGAAGACAGAGGTACACTGAGTTCTTCACTTTTATTTTCTTAAGATTGTCTATGGTGCTTCATTCACCACAGCATCTCAGAGCTCTGTGCTACGGACCCTGCTCTGCTAAGTGAGCCCAGAAGAGCTGTAATATTTCCCTCCCAAGCACAAACCAGATGGAAGCTCACAAATGCACTGAGAGCTATCAGAAATAATTGTACTTTAATTAATTGATCCTAAGCTCTGAAAGAATGCAAGAAGTAAATTGTGCATGGCTATGTGCGCTGCCTGAACGACCAAGCAGAGCCCTTTTGTTGTTAAACACATTTCATTATCACCAAAAGCACAGATTTTGAAAGCCTCTGTTTTGCCACAAACGGCTGGCAAAGCAAACCATCCTCTTCAGAAGACCACAATATTTAAGTTCTCGACACAGCATTTTCCCTTGGAAACAGATAACTGTGCCATTAGCTGGATCTTCAAGGCAAATCCTTCTCTGCTAGCGGATGGCTCAGGAGTCACACTTGTAATAAGATGCAATTATCAATCCACACTGATTACTTAAGAACAACAAAATTTGAGGCATGTACAGTGCTCACAGTGAGAACTAATTGTAGACCTGCACTGAGAATGTAGGGATAAGAAGGACAACACCTGAGCATTAGGAATTCTTACACAAAAAGTTGCAGGAATAAAGAGAGAATTACTGACACCTGAAAGCCTTTCCTACTGCGGGCTGCATGCATTAAGATAAAAGTGACAGATGAAATCATTTCCCAGCCAGCTTCCATACATGGCAGAGTAACAACCCAGTCCTTTAGCTTCTACCCAGCAGTTAATCTGGATTACAAAGTATCATTTATCCTACTTGCACTTCAAAACTGTACTCTTCACCATTTAATTTTCAGCAGTCAAATCTTTGGTAGGAACACCTCAAATCACAGCAACACGTTTCAGACTTTAACTGCTGCCTTAAAGCAGGAATGGTCGCTAATGAAGATTTGGCATAAGTGTCACCACCTCCTCTCTCATAGCACTCTTCATTCTTTTACACAAGCATTATGGAGAGCACGAATCACATCCTCTGCCTCTACACAACCACATGGCTGGAAACATGGAATCTTCATCAGGAAGATGGTCTGTATTATGGACAAGCAGTGTTTCATTACCCATAATCAAGAAGCTTCAGCTAATAAATTATTTCAGAAGACAAACTGTGCACTGCAACACAAAAAGGTATCGTTGCCTAGAAGTAAAATACATTGATGTTCTGTGTACCCCACTAAACATACCATACATGAGCTAGGGATGTTTTCACTCTCTAGACATGTGAATTTAACCTACTTTAACGCCTGCAAGTTCCTCCCCTCCAGTTATTTGTTCTACTTTCCCGGGTTACCTCAAGTTTCAAACATAAAATGCTCATTCCTATACAGCAGCATAAATATCTGCATCTGTAGAAAATATTTACGTACATTTAATCTATTTCTTAGAGTTTGGGAGTTTGTAGAACACTGCGACTATCTTCAACACACCTATTTTCAGAACTTGGTGTGCCCATTGCCTGCTGGCAATTATGACAGAGAGCTCCATAAACCAGCAGGTAAAGGCAGTCCTATCCCACAGACTTCACAATCACACAGAAATTGCAGCAGCACAATTAGCTACACACCTTAAGACACAAGGGCAGCGTTCGAGCAAGAGGACAGCTTAACAGTACTGATTTTTTTATTTTTTTTTTTAAAGGATTTGATGCATTTTTAACTTGTCATCACTTAGTTGGGTGATATTTCTTTTTAGGCCTTGTAGGAGAAAGCAGCATCCCTGTGACAGCGATTTCTCCCAGTGCACTGCAGTGATATTTAATGCTGATGCTCGTGTTTCTTTCCCCAAACCTTTTCCCCTTTTACAGACGAGACAAATAACAGACGCCCAAGGTCACCAAACAACAACGTTAAGAGACAGCCAAATAATCCAGGAGTCCTGACGTCCACGCTGTCTAAATTAGGACATGATGCGAAGAAAACATCGCGCTGTGCTGGCAGCGAGGCACGACGCACCAGTGGCCCTTTCCCGGCGGACAGCGCTACGTGAGCTCCGTCAGGGTGAGACGAGGCCCCGCGGGTCGCTCCCTAAGGGCCGGGAACGAGCACGAGAGCGGCGCCCAGCCCGGCCCCAGCGCTCTCCACGGACCCCCCCCAGGTACGTCCCCAGCGAGCCCCGCTCCTTACCCAGGTAAATGTCGCCGAAGGAGCCGCTCCCGATCTTCCGGCCCAGCCGGTACCTGTTCCCAACCCTCAGTTCCATGGCGCCGGTTCGTTTCGGCCGCGACCCGGTTCTGTCGCCCTGCCCACCCTGCAGGCCCGCACTCTTCTGTCTCACAGCCCCGCCGTTCCCGGTGCCATCGCGGCCTCAGTCCCACCGCTCGGTGCTGGCGAGGCGGGCAACACCGCCCTCGTAACTCCTGAGAAGGATGGACGCGGATTCCCCACAACGCCGACCCCTCAGCAACTCCGGCCCCGAGCGGCCATACTGCGTGACCTCACTTCCTTAGCAACGGGGGCGGGGCGCGCTGCCTGTGGCGTTGCTAGGGAGCCGCCATATTGCGTGACCTCACTTCATTAGCAACGGGGGCGTTGCCGGGGAGCGCGGGTGACGTCCTGCTTCCGCGGACCAGTTTGGCTGCTCATCTGCCCTTCCCGCCGCGCTCCGTAGACCGCGCAGCCGGCCCGCCAATCGCTACCGCGCATGCGCTTCCTCCCCTAGCCTGTCTGCTCCGCCAGTGTCTATGGTCTCCGGTCCTCCGGGCAGTACCACGCATGCGCTTCCTCCCCTAGCCTGTCTGCTCCGCCAGTGTCTATGGTCTCCGGTCCTCCGGGCAGTACCACGCATGCGCATACAACGCGGTAATGGAGTCTCTTTGCTTTTACCGCGCTGCGCTGCCGATCTTCCCAGATTTATGGTTATCAGCCCTCCAATTTCCCAATGAACGTGGTCTTCGGTCCTCCAGGCAATAACTTTCACAAAAACATACAAACAAACTTTCACATGCAAAATAATTTTTTTTTGGTTCACAAATAAAGGCCAAAGAAAAAAAAAAGTTAAAGTTCACCTCTGTGGTAATGAGTATAATTTAGACCAAGACGTTATGAACGTCTAAGAAGCAGTATTTTCCAATGCTGTGGGAAGAATTAAAAACACCCTGCAGTCATTCCAACAGCCCTCGTTACAAGTTACCGTTGCTCACTGCAACGTCTGTTTTGCAATGCAACTCCTGAGAAACGAATCAGAGAAATTAACAGCGAAGAATTGTTACGTTAAGCAGGTATTCTTTCTTAGTGACACTGGAAGCACTATGGATAATTACGCCATAAGCGCTTCTAAGGCTTCCACAGATAGCACACATCCATAATTCCTTCAGGAAGCAATTAACACACACGCACCCATCTCAAGTAATGGTCATCTATTTCATGGTTTCTGCTGCCATCTAGTAGCCTTTCAGTATCACGACAGTTCACTCGGCAGCTTCCCACTTCCTCCACCGACCTTCCTCGCCTGCCCTCCAGGTGAACTCTCTTCATTGAGTCACGCTCAGGAGACGAACGCCTATTAGAAGTAATTTATAGGTACCGAACCCGTAACATTTGCCTACTGATGCACATCTGTCAGTCCCGGGATAGAGATAAGTTCAGTATCCTGTCCTTCACTGATATGCTGGAGAATCAGAAGGGAAGGAGGATAAGGGGAGTATCTCGATGCCAGCCTGTCGCATCCCAAGCTACACCCAAAATAGGGCAATTCAGCCTCGTGGGGAGGCCCTGGCCTCTTTGATGCTCAGTAAGCCCTCTCATGCCTTTTCATTCCTGTGTTTCTTTTGCTGAAGATCCCTGGTTAAAGCAGAATAGCCTCCCAGCATGCTTTCCAGCTTTTAATCCATAACTAAATTCATTACTATTCACAATATCTAAAAGCAGTCGCAGTTTTGCGAGCAAGAGTGGATCATATCGTGCAATTCAACAGCCATATTTATAAGGATATGCTACTAAAATATGTGGTACATTTACTCCTTCGGATAATGCTGAATACACTCTCCATTGAATCTGAGCACCTGGAGGACGTGGATGGCACGTTCCAACTCCTACAGCCAAACTGCAGCAACAAGAAAACAGCCACGTTCTAAAACGCAGAGGGGGAAAAATAAAACAGCAGACCAACCCAAGAGCCAAAGCACAGCACTGAAGCAAGGCCTGAGCACAGATGCATGCCACTCCAAGACCAGGAGCTGCTAGGAAGGCAGAGGAAAAAGAGAGCCCTCCTGCACCTGGCTTTCAATTGAACAGCAGCCCCAGGGATGCCTGATTGCTTATGGGGCTCAGGTGGGACCTGCTAGGTGCTCAGCAGCATGTAGAGTTTGAGTATTGCGTGCATGTTCCATCCATCTATCCAGGCCTGGCTTAAGGAGAATAAAAGCATGTGCCCTGGGAAGGGGCTGGAGAAGTCCAGAGGGTGGCAGGGGGTGCTGCTCCCACCTCACCTGGCCCAACAGGCTCCTCATCTTTGTTAAGGCCTCCAGGCACCATCTTAATGTTCTCTCTCTAATAATATTTCATCTGCTTCATCCAATGAGGTTGGGCTCATTTGATTTTTGCAAAGCACCTTTAATTACCATGCAGTTTCCCTGTTGTTATAAGCAGAACCTCCACACACATTTTCAACAATCCAAAACAGGCTGAGAAAACATTGATGCGGCCCACATGCCTTCATTCCACTGTCATTAAATTTATCCAGTGGTGAGATTTTGGTGCACAAACATTTAAAAGAAAAGTGACAGACAAGCTGACAATAAAAAGCATAACATTAATTTGATCATTTTTTAGACAGGCACCTATAAAATTAGAGCAGATTTCCCATGTTTGGAGACTATTTCCCTGGAAGATTGCAGTGGTGCCTTCTGCCATGATCGATTTGTGTTTCTTTTCCAGACAGGATTTTTTTTTTTGCTTGGACAGGATCCAGATTTGCTTTCTGTCAGATAATCACAGCAGCACTCTTCGTTTGAGTCTGTTTGTTTCTGTTCCCCCCATTGTTTGCTTGATGAGGTATTTGAAAATACATTTACAACAATAACAGGTCTCAAAGTTCACCTGCTGCTGAGTTCCTCCTTTTGCCCGCTCCCTGCAGACCTGCCCTTTGTACTTTAGCATGCCTACTGTCTTTCTCAGCCCGGCACTCATCACCTCCCATCTAGCCACACCATTCTGCAACAGGCAAGCAACTGAGAGAAGTAGGGAGAGACCGAGTTTCTCCTTTTTCACCTTGGAGTAGGAAGCAGGTGAGTGCTGGGGCTGGGAGACATTGGTATGAGATGGGAAATGGCAGAGCTGTGAGGGAGTTCAGCTCTTGGTACCCCTCCCACCCGCTCTAAAGGAGTCTGCCTCCACGGAAAGCTTCCTCCATCCCGTACTCTTTGATGCTGAAGGAAACAGGTGAATGTTTCTGACAGGTTCTCTGTGCTTTTGCTCTAAGACAAGGCAGGAAAGGTTTGGCGGGGATGCTGGGCTGGTGTTGCTCAGAGCAAGTGGAGTTTCAGTGAAACTAAGGGCTTTGCCTGGGCATCCCTTCTTACCAGGTTGGATTCCAGGGAGGCATTGCAGCTTTTCTGTCACTTTATCTGCTGGAGCAGGACACCAACTCCTGCCTATCTGCAGGTCTGCTCTCAGAAGCAGCTGGAAGTGATCACTAATACATTGTCTTTTCTCCTCCAAACATATCTAACAGCAGGAGATACAAGAAAGGAAGCGACAAAGAAAGTCCCTGGCCAGTGGTGACAGGGAGAGCAGTGACAGCCAGGGAATGGTAAGTTGTCATCAGCCTGGGAGAGTCTGAGACAAAACAAGGGACAAGAAAGAAGGGGACAGTCTCTTCATCAGGGTCTGTTGGGATGGGATGAGGGAAAATGCTTTCAAACTAAAAGATGGGAGGTTTAGATTGGGTATAAGGAAGAAATTTTTACACTGTGAGCAGTGAGGCAGTGGCACAGGTTGCCCAGAGAGGCGGTGGTGCCCCATCCCTGCAGACAGCCAAGGTCAGGGATGGGCTGTGAGCACTGATGGAGCTGTGGGTGTCCCTGCTCAGGGCAGGGGTGGCACCAGATGGCCTTTAGGGTCCCTTTCAACTCCAACCATCCCGTGATTCTATGATTTTGGAGATTCCCAAGGAAGCTGCAAGGAAGCTTGCATCCAGTCTAAATCTCCCCTCTTTTACTTTGAAAGCATTTCCTTGTCCTACCACAGCCCCTTCTTACAGGTGCTGAGAGGCTGCTATAATAAGCAGACTGGATGAGACTGGATGTTGCGTTGAGGGACATGGTTTAGTAGGAGCTATTGGGAATAGGTGAACGGTTGGACTGGGTGATCTTTTAGGTCTTTTCCAACCTTAGTGATTCTATGATTCTATGATTCTATGATAAATATAAAGCAGCAGTGAGCATCAAAGACCTGGGTCAGGTCTCTTCTTATTTGTGCTGCAGCGTTCTTGGATACTGAAAAATAAAATAAAAATGATGTAGAACTGAGCAAGAGGAAATGGCGTTTTGCCTTAAACCAACATCTCCCATGCAGTGTGCCTAACTTGTTAATGATGAGAAATGAGTCAAAGAAAGCCAATTCCTGTCCCTCTTCTCATTGTCAGGAATTACTCACCTTCCCCTCCCATCTGATGCATATCATGTACCTGTGTTCTGTACCTGTACAATACTTCCTTATTTTGTAATATTTCTGAACACTGCCTATGCAGAAATTAATCTGTTGCCTGTCAGTGAGTTGCCCAGCCTCAGCAGAACAGCTCAGGGCTCACGTTGTTTCATGCCTGGTACCCCAGTATTGACTTGCTCCCTCTCCTCACAGGATGTGGAGCTGCTGGAGATCCCAGCAGAGCTTGCAGCCCTCCTGCACTCAGCTGGAGGTGAGAAACCCTTCCTGCACTCTTTTATTCCCTGTTTATTTGCTCGTTTCCTAGCAGTGTGTTACCTATGTGCCTGTTCCGCCTGCTGTCTGTCACCTGGGTCATGCTTGATTTATTATCATGGCAGTGTAAATATGATATCAAAGCTAATTGTGCTCCATATGCATTTTTGTTACCTTTTCAGCTCCCTGGCGAGCTGTGCTGATAGAGCTGGTGATAATGTTGGTACAAAAGTGTTTGGTAAAAGTTCTGTGACAGTGAAGTGTTTATTTAATGAAAGCAGGTGTCTTGCAGAGCTGGATATTGGAGTCTGAGGTCTCAAACCCATTTGTCTTCTCAAAAATCCTTAAAGAAATCAAGGGTTAAGAAGTTAAAACTAGAGTTTTGGCACTTCCAAAGAAATATATACTTTTTTCCCAGCGAGGAAAACAATATATATATATTTTTTTCAGTGGCTTGGAGGCCAACATTCACTGACAGTGGTGAAGATGAAGCCTTCATGTGCTGGGATATAAACAGGGAGAGAAAGGAAGGGAGAAATGTGTCGGGGGACACCTTGGGGTCAGGATAGAGAAATGCACAGAAGTTGTGCAGCACTGAGAAATCCCTTGGCTTATCAAGGTGCTTGCTCCTGTTTATGATAACCCCACATCTAGTGCCTCATGATGACCTCTGATTTAACTGTTGACTTAACACTTGTCAACATTATCTCTGCATAGATTTAATGTTCTCTGCTCCTTAAATTCTACGTAACAGAATTGAAACTGCAGGTGCTGCATGCTCCCTGAATGTTACCTAGGGATAAGAGTCTGAAAGAACTGAGCTGAAGTTAAATGCTGTGGTCTTGGGGCAGAGAAGAGATGCCTGCAAGGGGGTTTGGGGCAGCAGGGATGGACTGTGTGTCCTGGAGCCAGAGGACTGGTACGAGGACACTGTTGCTTGACCAAGAGTAGACATGTGGAACAGCCAGCCATGCACTGCACTGTGAGTTGGGTGTGTTCTGGCTGCCATGACTCAAGACCTCTTTCTCTTGCAGGTCAGTATGCAGCACAGGCCAAACAGATAACTGAAGCATTGCCTCCAGAAGTTAAGGTCAAAGATGACCTTTCCCTCCCAGCCGACATCAACAGCTATCCTTTCTCCTCCTTCATTAAGTCACACTTCCAGGTGGGAACTCTATTTTTCTTCATTGCTTCCCAATTGGAGAAACAGACTAGTTCTAGTGACACCAGGAACAAACTGCATATTTTGTCCTTGTGTTTCTTTTCAGAGGACAGATTTCCCTGCCCCTGGTCATCCCCTGCAGCAGCCCTTAACACGCCTGGAAGGTGAATACCGGGAGAGCGCACTTGAGATCAATAAACTGGTAAGAGATGTTTTCTTTGACCAGGGCCCTGTGGAAGAACAGATGGGCGTAAGACAATCATAGAACTGCAGGATGGTTGGAGTTGGAAGGGACCCTAAAGGCCATCTGGTGCCACCCCTGCGCTGAGCAGGGACACCCACAGCAGGGATGGGCACCTCCTGTATGAGCAGCTAGATGCAGGTGGTGGCTCGTCTTACAGTACATGGTGTGTTAAGAGAGCAGAATAAATTCCTGTTCCTTTGAGGTATTGGAGCAGTCTGACAGCCTCTGGGCATTGTGTTCTTGGTGTGATATAAACCAATTAACAGGTGAGATCAATGGGATCCCAGCCAATTGCCTATTGACGTAGTCTCAAAACTTGGCTGGACGTATTGAAATTAGACTGCTAAGCCTCACTTTCACAACGTTCCAGATTCAATAGCCATGACATTGTAAGGGAGATCTGGCTTCTCTCTCCCTCAGTCACAAAAATGTTTAATTTAACCCAGATTTTTTTCCCCGTTATCTGGTTTACAGTAAACACATTGGTAGTTCCTCAGACATGCAGTTAAATCAATGATGTAACAGGGGACAGTGAACTGTTGTATAAAGGCTGGAAGAAGGCAGGGACTTTGTCATCAAGACGACTACACCTGGAACCACACCCTCAAATCTGTAGTGTTGGCATAAGGAGAACAGTGTGACCTCCTCCTCCCTGTGGATGGGAAATACGTTTCTTAAAGACATGAACAACTCCCTGAAAATAGAATGAAACTAACGAGAGTAAATCCATTAATCCCTTTGAGAACTATATGTTGTTAAAATTAATATGCATAGCCAAGAACCCAAATCATTGCTTAGGTGAGTTGGTTGAGCATAACAAATCTCCTGCTACTTGGTATAGTGTTAGCTACACCGAAGTCAGTTTACCATTCAGCAGAGCTTCCTTAGGTCTGAGCTGTCTGAGCTCTGCACAGAGATCAGCAGAGCACCAATTTCATTTACCTGTTTGTACAGGTAGGCAGCCTGCGGGCTCAGACACACTAATGAACCTGTAGTAATTTGCTCGTGGATCCGAGCTCTGATGCTCAAGGAAAGGGAAGTATTCTGACTACGATTTTGCTCTTGGGCAAAAGCATAACTCAGAATAGCCTGAAGAGTGAAGAAGTTCTGATTTCCAGTCAGGGTCCTACCCTGATGAGCACTGCCTCCCAAATTCCCCAGAACTTTGATAGTGCACAGAAGCTACGAGCAGATCCAGATCTGACTGCTGGGTGCTCTAAGGCTCACAAACACACTGTGTCTACTCTCCAGGTTGCTACTTCATAATGCAGTTCAATCCAGAAAGCTGCAGCTAAAGCTGTTTCTTTCCCCCCATGAATACCTCTAGATTTTGCGGTTCATTGGTGACAAGAATCTCCACGGCTGGCAGGAGGTCCTTCTGGGCAATTACATTGCTGGGAGAGGTTTGAACAACAGGGCTCTGCGCAACGAAATCTTCAGCCAAGTGGCCACCCAGGCATGGAAGAACCCAGATGTGGAACAGAGCCAGCGAGCCTGGGTCCTGATGGCGACGTTACTGAGCTCCTTTGTCCCTTCATCAGCACTGGAGAAGCCATTGCTGAAGTAAGGAGGAGAAAAGCTGCGCTTTCAGGGAGGTTAAGAGAGATGAGAAATGTGCTGAAGGCAGATATTTCTTCCTAGGTTTGTGTCAGATCATGGCATGGATGGCTACAATGCTGTTTGTCAGCGCAAGATCTTGACAGCAGCGCAGCACGCAGAATATGCATCATCCCGTGTGCACCCTCCCACTCAACTGGAATGGACTGCAAACAGGAGGAAAGGGAAGATGGTGCTGGATGTTCATACATTTAATGGTAACTTATGTGTGCTTCTAGCTCCTAAGGACTTACCAGTGCAGAAATCGTCGTTCAGAAATGCTCCCAGCAGCTTAGTGCAGAGTGATTGGATCAATTGCAGCTGGCTGGTGCTGCCATGGGGAATAGAAGCATCTGAATCCAGACCCCAAACTCTGAAAGATCTGACCCTGATGAGCCAGGCCTGCTATTCAGGCTGAGGAATGAGATTCTTCCGGGTTTGGGTCAATTTCAGCAGAGGGCTGTCCTGCTTGTACATCTCTCTGGGTCCAGTTTTCCTGTTACCCATCACTGCACGACCCATGCTGCCCTGCTAATGCCTTTGCTGCAGTGGCTTTCTGAGCCTTTCTTCCTTCTCAAGCATTGATTTATGCTGCCCCTTGAGCCCTTGGAATCAGTGTGAATCAGATGCAAAGCATCTCCACTCCAGCTCTTAGGGCAGGTGGGGTGGTGGATGACCCATGTGAATCATGACACTGCAAAGGCTTTCAGCTGTCACACTGGAAATGCTTTGAGATGTGCCATGAGCAGTTCTTACGAATGCAAATGTGTTCATGCAGAGCCTTCTGTCTACTTTCAGTCCCTGTGGGTCACCTGAGAAAGGTGTGAGACTTTCCATCTGGTCTCTGCCTGCGCACTGCAGAGCTCGGATGTTGCTCTGGGTCCTGCTGGGGGGCAGTGTGCACTGATTGTTTCTTTTATGTGCTAGATGAGAAGTTCTCAGCTGAGGTGGAGTCCTGGATGACCGGGGAACAGTTTGCAGGATGGATGCTCAGTGCAAGGTACTGCCAGAGGACAGGAGATGCGGGGATGTGAAAGAGACTATGACTAGTTTTAGAGTCCAGAGCGATTGGGCTAAAATTTATATGGTCAGATATGGATGGAATAGCTACTCCTTACCAACTCTGGATCATGTTCTCTCCTTGTCCCTTCCACCCGTTTGCATGAACTGTGGGACTCCTGAGGAACAGGGGAATCATTGCTGTGATCAGTCAGAGCAGCTTCAGAGAAAATATTAAGACAAATAAAGTCAAATTATGGGTGTTTCACTTTTTTTTCCTGATTCTAGGTGCTTAATCATTGATTCACACCCTAAAGCTGATGGCTACAGAAGGCAGGATGAAGCTGAATGCAATGTTTCCCTATTTCTCTCTTTCCTCCTGCTTGCTCTCACACCTTTTCTCTCCTTTTCCCTGTTACCAGGGGCTGTGATAAGAAGTCTCGAGGGTGGTCTATCTCCATGCTAACTGGCAACACGTGGCAGGATTTATTGGGCAGTGACTTTGTGCTGGACCTCATTGGAGAGATGGAGGAGGCCAGCAACCCCAACAGCCCCTCTGAGTCCTCACAGAGATACCCCATTGCTCCTGAAAGGGACAGAAACTTCCTCCATAACTCTGCCTTGGATCTGTGAGTCACCTCGTCCTCCTGCCCCACACTGGTGTCCCTATTGCCCACTGCCTATTCTCTGTGCTGTTCTCATCTCATTTTTCCCTCCAGCAGGATTCCCCCTGCCCCAGGCATCCAGGCCCCTGCCTTCCCCCCACCCAGACTGCCCCCAGAGTCCAGCAGTGCCCATCGAGGTGAGCTCTTGCCCGGGACTCTGCACAGCACTGGGTCACCTGTGCCCCATCCAGGGAATCAGAGCAGATGGGGGGAAACCTTCTCGATGGGTTCCACTCCAAAATTTGACTAATAGGGTCTGAAGAGAGGGGAAATGTTCCTTACCTGCCTTATCACCAGTTTCCTCTCCACCTTTAGATTTTGGAATCAGAGATGAGATGGTGACCCCTGGAGGTTTGGATCACTATGTGGACGATCTCTTCAGCCCCGTCTTACATCAGGACTCCAGGACACCAGTGAGTCCTCTGATGTTCTCTCTTATTCTCTGCAGCTCTCCTCTTCCCATGACTCCTTCTGGCCATCCACTCTGCCTTTGCTCAGCTCAGACGTGCCTTTGGATGGCATTTTACTGGGAAGTCTGTCTGTCTGAGCTCAGACAGTGCTGTTTTTTTCTTGATGCAGGATTTGGACAACAGGGAAAGCCTGACCAGGCGCATGAAGGGAGGTGGGAAGATCGGACCCACACAGAGAGGAATCTTTCCTTCCACAGGTCTGTAAGGGGAGGTGGGCAGCTGGAAACACGTGTGGATAAGCTCCAGTGAGCACAACGCAGGGAATCCCTCAAATGTTAGTTACTGCATGGGTTCAGCTGGTTGAAAAAAAGCATTTGAGTTTAGCCTGGGTCATCAGAAATTGCCCTTGTTCCCAGCTGCTGGGGGAGAGATGCTTTGAGGAAGAGGTGAGCTCAGCTTGCCACCTTTTAATTTTTCTCCTGAGTTGTTCCAGGGGTCAAGGCGAGAAGCAACTTTTGTCTGACCCAAGCCACCTCTTCCCAGTGCTCAGTCCCCATAAGTCATGCACTCTCTTGCAATTCACCATGTGCTTTCCCAAAGTAACTGCTGCTTTTTTTCAACTGAAAGGTATTAATTTTTCTTACTGCTTCTTTTCAGACTTTTCCATCATTTCTATCTATTCCATGTAAGTCTGAGCTCTTAGTAGAGGTTCTGGTGTATGTGTTTGGTTTCCTTTCTATCCTATATCACAATCCCACCCAGGGTACCTTGTGAGCGTGTGGAGGTCCAGGAGCTCTGCATCTTAGCAGCTACCTGCTGCAAAGAGACCCACATGGACGTGGCAGTCCCAGAGACCTCTGACCATCCTTCAAGGGAAAGCCTTCTCTGTAATCATACAGAAGGTGCTTAGCCAGGAAGGATGCAGTGACCTAAGCAGCACTGTACAAGCAAGGTCTCTATCCTGCTGTAGCCTCATGAGCTGCATGTTTCTCTTTGGTTTCTTTTGTCTACCTGAATTTTGCTGTGTGTTGTGATGTGTATGAAGAGAGAAACCATTTGCATGTCCTTATAGTTAGTGAGAGGTGAGAGAACCCAAGGGCTCCAAGCAATGTGATGTGTTCAGTGGGACTGATAGGGCCTTCCCAATCTGTGATTCCCCAAAAGTCCTGTGCATGTGGCCTTTTTCTCTAGGCTTCTCTGGAATGATGCAAACACCAGTCTACCAGCCCATGCCTTCGATGATGGGGATGCCAGCTGCCTCAGCCATGATGCCGGGGGCTGGTGGGATTGCCCCTATGCCAGGTAATCACAATTTCTTGGAAAGAGGATGAAAAGGTGGGCATCCTCACAAAGCCTGTATGTTTGCATGTCAGGCAGAGTGCACAGTGAGCACTCAGCTCCATGCTGCTGCTCAGGCACCATAGGGAACAATTGCCTGTGGGTATCTGCAGAGATGTATGTCTCCCACAGCCATGTACATGCCCCAGCCCGTGGTGCCCACTGTAGACCCCAGTCAGCTGGCAGCACAACAGCAAGCCTTCATCAACCAGCAAGCCATGCTCATGGTGAGTGGAAGGGACTGGGTGAGAGAGGCTCTGGAACAGGAGAAGGAGAATGCACTGGTGTACGTGCTGTAAAGAGGCTAGCCATGCTCCCCTTCTGGCTTAGGCCTGCTCTGTAGCTCTGGGGTTTGGTATACAAAGTTAGGTTTTGATATATAACATTGTGGTTATTGAAGATTGCAAAACTAGGGATCCCCTTTTTGCCTGTAGTGTCCGTGGGGACACTGAGGTGCTATAGGTGAATGAGTAGCAGCAACAAGGTCAGTTGTAAGTCCTAAATGTTTTTAAAATGGGATTTACAAGAGATGCAGAACTGCAGTATTCTGCTTTCTACACAAAGCCTTCTGAGTGTGTGGATGTCCCAGGCTATCTGTATGGTCAGGATCTGTGTGTACCTGGCCAGGTAGGAGTAGACACCGTGGGCAAGGCTGCTCTGTACATAACATTTGGGATATTTGCAGTGGATTAAGTAGGTGTTCTATGACTACTAATCAAAAGTAGGACAGCCTGGCTGATGGTTGATGTTTTTGCGTAGCCTAGAGCTCATGGTTGCTGCAATTCCTTCTTCCAGGCTCAGCAGATGACCCTTCAAGCCATGAATCTTTCCCAGCAACAGCAGCAGCAGCAGCAGCGACAGCAGTGGCGGCAACAGCCTGCTGAGAGCTCAAGGCCAAGAGCCTCAAGCCCACCACGAAGCCAAGCCCCAGCCCCAGCTTCAGCCCCAGCCACTTCCCCCAAACCCAAGACGTCTCCCAGCAACCAAGATGTGACACCACCACCAAAGGCTCCAGAGCCACCAGCTCAGGCAGAAAGACCGGTATGAGAAACAAGCAGTGGGTTCAGATGCCTCATTCTGCATTTATTTTGCTTCCCTTTCCAGCCTGGCATTGATTTGGCAGAGAGGAGAGCTGAGAGTTATGTTTGCCTTTCAAGTTCCACTTGCTGAATCTTTAAGACACAGGGTCAGGAATGGTTACACTTTAGGTCTGTGGAGTTTTGGCTGCAGTGCATTCACTGCTGATCTGAATTTCAGTGGGGTCCATATGAAAATTCATCGCTTTTCATTCTTTATCTTTCAGCAAGTTGTCCTGGGGCTGTAACACACCCCTTTTTCTCTGAACTGGGTTGATGATTCCTTGGGTCAGAAACTGGCCTCCTGGGACACATCCAGACTAGAGCAAGTTTTGGATGAGTCCAAACCTACCTAGAGAAGATCACTGCTGATTTTAAGGGAACTATGGAGGTATGCTGGCTGGTACTAACTATGTTGTGAACTGCCTGCAGGTTTATGACTCCAGCAGTGAAGATGATGACTATCCTCCGGAAACTTTCCAGCAGAAGAGAGCTTTTTTTCAGAGGATGGGTGAGTGTCGACCACTTTGGGAATTTTACTTATCATAACACCCTGTTCTGCAGCCTCCCAGGTGCAGCAGCTGTGTTGGACATCCAAAGCCAGGCTGAGTGGGGTCACAGGCAGCCCCATCTCTTGTTACAAGAGTTGAAACCATGCCATTAATGCTAAGCTTTGGCTATTAACAAGCCTTTGGAGATTAACAAGCCTCTTTCTGTGTAGGAGAGCAAAAGATCCTAGTGAAGAAAGTCAGGGTGCCTTCCAAAACCTGGACACCTCCAGCAAATCCTCAGCCAAAGGAGATGGAAGAGGAGAAAAAAGAACAGGAGAAAGAGAAGAATATGACAGAAGAGAAACCCAGCCCTAAAACAGAGGCAGGTAAGGTGATGCTGAGTGGAGACCCAGGCAGGTTGAGAAGCAGGAACTTTCCAGGAGTGGGTGTCAGCCCAGGGTATACCCAGAAGAGAAGAGATTTGGCTCTTCTGGGAGTCTCAGCAGCAGAGGGGAAAGTCCTGTGCTTTGGAAAGTGGGATCCTAAAATGGGGCTGGGAAAGGCCATGAATGGTCAGCCCAGAGGTGAAAGAGTGGGAGACTCAAATGAGACAAAGGGATTTTTCCCATGCTTTTGTTGGTCTGTCGGTTAAAGCTCTCACCCCCAACAGCTCCTGCTGCCCCTTTGCCACCTCCTGAGCCAAAGCCGAAGAAACAGACACCAAAAGCAAGGAAGGAACCACCAGTAGTGAAACCTTCAGCCCCTGAGTCTCGACCTGAACCAAGCCGGGAGATCCGTAACATCATCAAAATGTACCAGAGCAGGCCAGCCCCCGAGCCCCAGCCTATTGAGCCTGCCAGGTGAGACAGTGGGAGCCACCCAAGATGAAAGGCACCACATCCCAGCTCTGCCACATGGCTCCACTGCGGTGACAACCCTGCTGCAGCTCTAGCAATTCCCTTTTGTTCTGATCCCTTTGTCTTGCAGGAGAGTGTCCAAGCCATTTATGAAGAGGAATGACCCCAAAAATGAGGCTTTGGCCAAGCTGGGGATGATGAATCTCAATTCTCCCAAATCAGTGAGTGCTTTCCTTCCTTGATCACCCCAGCAAAGAGATCCTTTGTATCCAATCTCCAGCAGGCTGAGTGCGGTATGGTAGCAGCCAGTTGATTTCTTACTGCACTAATAGTTCTCTGTGAACTCCTACACCGTAGTGCTGTCCATCTCGGGTTCCAATCTGTAACATCCATTGAGTTCCTGGAGAACAGGCTCTGCTGCAGTAAGTTCCAATGCAGAATGTTTAGGGCTGATTTGGAAGCAACAATTCACATTCCCCATATTTGGCCCATTGATCTTGGCCTATCAATGTCTTTTTTCCTTTTCCCAGCTGGAGGCTCGTGTCTCAAATACTCATTTCTCTGTGCCTCTGTTTGCCTAATCTTAATCTATTTGTAGATCGTGTGCTGATTTAAAGGTTCTGGTGTCCCCACTCCAACAGATGCTGCTCCCAGGGCTGGGCTGCTACCCTGGGTATTATTTCTAACAGCAGCATACAGTGATGCAGAGAGTGACTGTCAAATGGTTTTGCTGTCTTGTAGCCACCCCCACCGCCTCAAGAGAAGCCCAAAGGGACACCACCACCCACCAAGCCCAAGCCAGAATCAACTTCCATCTCTATCAAGGAGAAACAGATACCTCTGCTGTCCATCTTCAGGGAGCCATCAAGTACCCCACCAGATTCCCCAGCCCCTCCTGTTCTCCCACCTTTGCCCCCCTCTTTTCCTCCTGGGAACCAAGGCTTGCAGGAAATCTCATCAAAGGGTGAGTGTTGACGTCACCCAACTGGGATTTGGTAGCAGATAACGAGGGCAGATTCAGCCTAACAGCCTGGGAGAGTCACAGCATGAGCTGTCTCTTGCCAGCAGGTCAAAGGCTGAACAGTCACAAACTACAGTGACAGTCAAACTATAGACTGTCACTATAATTTGAGTCTGGTCCTGCACTCTGAGACCCTCCCCAGCTCTAACTCTTCCCTTCCCAGTGCAGTGCAGGATGTCAGGTGTTAATGACAAAGGAAAGAAGGGCTAGATGAAAAATGGACCTAAAAACAGAAGGGACCTTTGGGTTACAGCTCGATCAAGGTCCAGTCCATAAGATATTTTATTGCCTACTTGAAGCATAGTTCCTTTATCAAAGCTGCAAGTAAATGGCTGGACTTTAGACAAGGGAGGAATGGAAAATCAGGTGTTTTACACTCTAGAGCCTCTGGAGAGCCCTTTAAGAGAGACTGAGGAATGAGGAAGTGTTATTTGGGCCGCATACACCAAAGTGTTTCAAGCACAAAATGCTCATCAGCATCACATTTTATAATGTGTAAAGAACAATCAGCCCAAGCACATTACTGGACTCCAATCTGCAGCAGCTGCCCTGTTATAAAAGAACTTTCCTGTTTCCTGCTCCATTTGCTTTAGAAGATGCACATTCAATAAATCCTGCGAAAGCAATTCTAGGTAACAGGGTTAGCCTGAAAATTCCCATGTTCTTTTGAATAGGGATAAAGAAAACAGCTGAATATATTCCGCATTTCTTGTTCGTCTATGAACTGAAGTTTCAAAGTTGTGACTGCTTAAATGGAGACATTCCTAATCTCATAGAGAAATGCCTTTGAATAGTTGCCTTCCAACCATGTCTAACTTTAACAGATTTCCTGCAGAGAGCAAATCCAGTGTAAGTACTGCTGCCTTGTACTAGAATTCTACAGCCTGCTGGCTCAGGACAGTTCTTCTAACAGTTTTTGAACCCTCCAGCAGCCTTTATAATGACATAAAGTGGGGCCACATCTTTCAGCTTCAGTGCAGGGGCGTCCAGTTGCCAGGATGCTGCGTGCTCCCGATCTCTGGAGTGTTTCTGGTACGAGCACTGAACTTTGTGGCTAATGCAATGAGTACCCATGCGATCAGAAATGCTATGAGTTGTATGCTGACTGTTCTGTGCATTCGCATTAGCTGATCACTGATCTTCAGGAGGCTTCCTTACACAAATGTTCAGTCAGGCACGTGGCATTGTACCTTTCTCTTGGTAGATCAATGGCAGATGACCCTGTTGTCAGCAAAGCCTCTCCTCACTGCCCTTTCTTCCCACCCAGGCTCTACTGTAACAGAAGATGATGGGATCAAGACCCAGCTGTATAAGCTAACTGCTGGTGTCAGCTTTTCCTACTTCAACCCTCCCTGGAAAATCTTTCTGCGCAAAGAGGTAAGGTTTGTTAGCTGAGCCCTGGCTGTAGGGGGAGGGCAGTGATCCCACGTTTGGTTAAAATCATTTTCTGTCACGTGTGACCAGAGTGATGTAACAGCACAGAGATACCTCGGAGAGGAGATCCCAGCACACGTGAGCTGGGAGTCATGAGCCCATCTGACAGTCAAGGAACTCCAGCTCCTACTTTGCCTTACTCATGAGTCTCAGTTTTCCTGTCCTTCCCTTCCTCTCTAAAGCACAAAGATATCGACAAATAAAGTAAATCTGTAGTTACCTGGAGCTTTCCTATATAAACAGTACAAATGTATGTAAAATGTGGTGTGCTGAGCTGACCCCAGCTCATCCCACGATCTCACCACTTCACTTTTGATCCTTCACTCCTGCTCACATTTGGTCATTTTGTTCACGTTCCCTCTCTCCCTTCCCTGCCCAGACATGGAGATTCAATCCTGGCAGGAGGGAATACGGATTACAAAGCACCTCCATTTCTGCTGCAGCTGTAAACATACATCACATCATTATTGTTTTTATCCTTCTCTTGCAGGTGTTTTACCCCAAAGAAAACTTCAGTCACCCTTATTGTCTCAACTTGCTGTGTGAACAGGTAATGTATGACTCAGGGTTGTCTGTTTGGAGACTTCATAATTGCACTGCATGATTACATCACACACGTTCACTTAGAGGTACTAGTCCTTTCTCCAGGTCCATCTAGTCAAGGCCTGCTCTTTTCTCTCTGAGACTCAGCCTTTTTTAGCAGCCCCAGCACACACAGTGGCAGCCTTTCCATAGAAGCCTCTCTGTTTCCCTCCTCTGCAGATCATACGTGACACCTTCTCTGATTCCTGCCTTCGCATTTCCAAAGAGGAGAAGCGCAAGATGAAAGACCTGCTGGGTAATGAGCAGCCCTGTCCCACCTTCCTCTATGCACCCATCACAGCATCCAGCTGCAAAGGAGGAAGAGTTCTCTGTGCCCTTCCAGAAGGACTTAGGGCAGAGGAGAATTGTCACTGCAGCAAGAGAGAACACTGTGTGTGCTGTGCAGTGCGCTGTAGGGATGGTTGTCTCTTCCAAATGCATAGAAAATGGCTCTGAAATCTCTCTCAGCCAGAAGAACTTAATTATGATTTGTATCTCTTTGGTGGAGAGGAAACTGAAGCCCAGGGATTGGGTTTTGAGTTGTTTCAAAATCCAGCTGTGTTTGACATGAGCTTGATGGAGGTGGGTGGGAAAAAACTTGGTAGATTCGTATGTGCAAGTTACTTTGGTTAGCACCGTGGTGTCCTTTCAGCTCTGTGTGCTCTTTGCTGCCCCATGGTCACTGGGTGGGGACAGTAGGAACAAGATCCCTGAGCAGAGGGAGGCATTACCATCTTTGCCTTGCTGTATCCCTCCTAGCGGCGTTGCAGGTTGGCAATGATGCTCAGTCCATTCAGGAGGATGGGATAAAGAAGAGGATCGTGGTGGCTGCTCGGGATAACTGGGCTAACTATTTCTCCCGCCTTTTCCCAGTTCAAGTGAGTCTTAATCATTTCAGCAGACCCCAGATTTGCTGTGACTGTGTGACTCTGGTTCTCCTGGGATGTCTCTTTGTGCCCTGCCTTTCTCTCCCTCATCTGCCCCACTCCACTCAACCTCCTGCACTTTCTGTTCATTTCTCCTTTTTCTCCTCCCATGCCCATTTACATCCTTCTGGTGCCCTAACCATTTCTCTGTTTCCTAGGCCACCCGCTTAGATGCAGTCACTGGTGGCCTTGTCCCCCACTTCTCCCACCTGCCTCTCTGCATCCTCACACTCCTGCTCTCCTGTCTCCCTTTCCTCACCATCTTTGTTTTCCAAACACCTTTGAGAATGTTGCTAGGTCTGACACCTCTGTCAGCCTTGGACCTCCTTCATTGCACATGGTGCTCTTTCCCCATCCTGTCTGGCTGGGAAGGAGCCTTTTGGTGCTCACTGCTGCTCTTCTTTCACAGGGTGAAAATGGAAGTGATGTCCAGATCCTGGGTGTTTCCCACCGAGGCCTGAGGCTGCTGAAAGTGGTGAAAGGAGCTGCCTATGCTCCTGAGCACCTGAAGATCCTTTGCAGCTACAGGTGAGCAGAAGGATGATGTGGGCAGACCGATAGGGTGAGCTGAGCATTTCTATGGTTGTTCCATGTCTATGGTTGTCCAAGACCTGTGGTGACTCACTGACCCTCCCTCAAGTGACTTCACTCTTTCCCTTTCCTTCCTACCTTGCACTTTGCCTGTAATATATACTGGGAACCAAGCTCCCAGTCCCATGATCAGCATCCCCTCGCTCCATCAGAAGCACTCTGAATGTGCTGGCTGTGTTCTCAGCTTTGCAGATGTGTTCTCAGTGGAGCTGAAGGACAGCAACTCCCTGGAGTTCTCTCTAAAGTCGGAGCAGCTCTTACTGCGCTCTCACAAGGCTCCGTGCATCAAGGCCATGGTGGAACTCTTCATCCAGGAGCTAAGGCAGGTGAGGAAGCAGCTGCAGAGCAGCTGTCAGTGAAGGTGTTTTCCTATATGGACCTGGCAGGTTCCATGGGATGGTGTAGTCTAAGTCCCTCCCATTTTGGGGACAGGATTTGACCTCTCCACTGCTTTTTCCACAGGATACCAACTATGTTGTTGCTCTGCGCAGCTATGTCACAGATGACAAGAGCCTCCTCAGCTTCAAGAAGGGTGACCTGATCCAGCTCCTGCCCATGCAAGGCTTGGAGCCAGGTGAGGGGATATGTTCAACTGGATGGGAAAGGTGGGGGTTGTGTTGAAGGGCCTGCTAGACCTATGGAGCCTAGAAGCACTACAGGCTACTGTTGAGCAAACCAGAAGAAAGCAAGCTGTTAAGTGCTGGCTTTGTCAACCTTCAGCTCTGCTGCCCTCTGACTGCGACTCTCATTGTTCCTTCTATCACAGATATAGGGGATGTTCTCTACAGCTCCCTGAAGGGAGGTGGTAGTGAGGTGGGGTTCAGCCTCTTTTCCCTGGTAATGGTGATAGGATGAGAGGTGATGGGCTCAGGTTGTGCCAGGGGACAAGGTTCAAGCTGGACAGTAGGAAAAATTTCTTCTCTGAGAAGGTGGTGAGGTACTGACACAGGCTGGCCAGAGAGTGGCGGCGTCCCAGTGCCTGGAGGTGTCCAAGAACCATGGAGATGTGGCACTGGGGAATGTGGTTAGTAGTATGGTTGGAATGAGCTGGGGTTGGGTTTGCTGATCTGAGAGGTCTTTCCAAGCCTATTCAAGGGCTGATGCTGCCTTTGCCAGTAGGAGGCCTTACTGCTTGGTTCTGTTTGCACCTGCCATGGTTCCCAACTCTCTCCCATTTCCTCAGGCTGGCAGTTTGGCTCCACTGGTGGCCGTTCCGGTATTTTCCCTACCAGCCTAGTGCAATTGGCTGCAGCCCCTGATTACCTCAGCGCCAGCATGAACAGACGTGGAGGGCTGCAGAAGAGCAGGAAAGTTTCCTTTGATAGCAAGAACACCAACAGGGAGGTGAGTTGTCCTTGGAAAACTGCTAGAGGATCTGGCTGTGTTCTGTGGGACCTGCCAGCATAGGTCCATGGCCCTGGTAGTGTCTGACCACTGTGGCTAAGGAGGAAGATGACTGCTTAATTCTTGGAGACAAAGGTGCTCAAATACCATTGAGAGTATGTGGGGAGGGATGGCATCACAAACAGATGAGACCTTTCCAGGTATAGCAGGAGAAGGGAATACACACTGCAGCTCCTCAGCTGACCTTTCAGGGTGAGTTTGGTGCATGTCCCTGCAGACCTCTGTTCCCAGCCTGATATCAGAGCACTCCAGCACCATGTCAGTCCCTGCTGGTGATCATTACACCATGATGGACTTCGCCGCTGCCTATTTCCGAGAGGCTCAGTTCATGTGAGTAGACTGTGCTCTTCCTCAGCAGGCATACACTGGATGTGTGTAGCCTGGCACTCACCAAGACATTTCTGGGGATATTTCTTGGATTGGCTCATGTTCTCTTCATCTGGCTAGGACGGAATTGAAGGAGACACCTGCTGAAAAGAAGACTATAGCTGACATGGTCCAGTACACCAAGGTGAGGTGCATGGGAACACCATGGCAACAGCCAGAATCCCAGCTCCAGCACTGCCTCTAGTTTTGCTCTGACGTGGCAAAAACAGATGACAGATTTTTGGCTGCACTATGCAGAGGAGTAGGTGACCCCTACTTGTCAATGCTGCCTGCAAGATACTGGGAGCTGTTGTCATCTGCAAAGCCTAGAGCACAGCTCTGTGCTGGTCTGCCTCCTCAGCTCACCCTTGTGTTTGGGCCTTGCAGGTTCCAATCCAGGAGTCTTTGCTCCGGTACTCTGATAGCGAACTGAATGAGCTTGCAACAAAGAACTTCATGAGTAAGTGCCCCCCAGGGACAAAATGGGCTTCAGTGAGGATGAATGGATGCTCTTGGTGGCTACACATAGGCAACAGTGAAAGGAAATAAGAGGGTACTTCCTAATGCACTTCTGCTGTTAGTAACTACCACTGTCATTGCTGAAAGCATCCAAAAACAAAATGCTCCTTGCCTTGAGTGCAAAACATCCAAGAACCCACACTGCCTGGGCTCATGAACCACTTGTCCAGTGCTGCCTAGTAATGGCCTGTAGAGCAGAAGGGCCTTTGGGACATTTCTAGCCCCATGGCAGGATCACCTCTGCTTACACTCAAGTATTATCCTTTGCTTTGCAGCTCTGATGCGGTTCATGGGAGATCAGGCAAAACTCAAGAACCAGGATGATGCTCACTGCATCTATGAAATCCTTCAGGTCTGTGACTTTTCCCTGGGCAAACTGCTGAAGCACCAGGGGGAATGAGAGCCCAAGGCCTTTCAGGAAAGGGAGAACAGGGAAAGCCATAATGCAGAGCCCTGTGTGAGGAAAGGAACTGAAGCAGAGGCCAACTAAAAATCACGTGGAAGAGGGCGTGTTTCTATCTGCACTTGTAAATGCTTTTCTTAGGCATCACAGTCTGGATGAGAGCACAACCTGCCTTCTTCTTTGGGCCTATATAGCACTACAGAGCAGACGTTGTGAAGGCTGAGCTTAAAGCCATACTACGAGTCTGGGATTTGCTGGCAAAACTCAGGAGTTGGGAGAAGAAGGGCATGGAGATGAGCTGGAACCTCTCTGATGTTCTCTTCCCCTCCTTGATGCTGTTTTCTCCCCTTTGAATGCAGCTGTGCAAGGAGAAGGAGAATTTGCATGACGAAGTTTACTGCCAGGTCATCAAACAGGTCACTCTCAACCCCAATCAGTGAGTAGCAGCACGGTTGGTTCCCATTCACGCAAGCATGGAGGGGATCTGCATGCCTTGCTGTGTGCACAGGGTGGTGGGGGGGTACCCCTTCATTTCATTACCTCATGTTCACTGCCACCTCCTGTTGGCGTGCAGAAGGGCAGAGGCTCACTTTCAGCTGGGTGCAGCAGGAATCGTCTCATTCCACAGTTCTTTCTGTCCCACAGGCAGAGCATGCTGCAGGGTTGGCTGCTCCTAAATCTGCTCACTGGCTTCTTCCTCCCTTCTAACATCCTGATGCCCTATGCCACCAAGTTTCTGCAGCAAGCCAGCAGTGACCCATCCAGCACCCACCACGGTATGGCTGTGCCTGTGTCCCGTGAAACAAATGGCTGCCCTGGGTTTACTAAGGCCCTGTGTCAAGGGAAGAAGGAAGGATCCGGATGGGCACAGAGTTTCCTCATTCTTGGCAATGGATTAAATTAAATTAAATGTAGCCAGGAAGACTCAAAACTATAGGAGACAATGCTTAGCTCTCAGCCCATGAAGCTTTTTCTCTTTTCCTACAGAAATAGCCAGGACTTGTCAGAGCA
Source organism: Lagopus muta (assembly GCF_023343835.1). Lineage (NCBI taxonomy): Eukaryota > Metazoa > Chordata > Aves > Galliformes > Phasianidae > Lagopus > Lagopus muta. The sequence goes on along the minus strand of NC_064450.1, from coordinate 4,812,974 downwards.
ACCTGCGGAAAAATTTCATGTATGGGGGCCGTCGCCACCTTCTTTTCCCTGTGGAGATGGAGGCACTGCTGGTATTGATGGGCAGGAGGGTTGGGATGCTGGGAAGGGCAGCAGGTGCTGTGTGAAAGAGATGGGTAGCAGGGCTGGTTAGTGCTCCAACAGAGGGAATCAGGCATGTGTCTGTAAGGGAGATGTGAGTGAGATGCCATGGAGTGGGTAGGGAAGGGTCAGGAATGGTGGCTAGCAATGTAAAGTGAGATGAGGAGGAGGGAAGAAGGAGAAAGGATTACGGGGTTGATGTGTGTCACTGTGTGTCACTGTCCTTTGCAGAAGGGGCACAGTGCCCGCCGGCTGGAGGTGCTGATGTTTGGAGGTGTGGAATACATCACCCGCATCAGGACATTCACTGTGAGTTTCTGCTTTGCATCTCTCCTTCGGTCTGGTCTCAGAGCCACACCAGGGAACTCCCATATTTGTCAGACCTTTGGCCTGTGCTTCCCACAGTGCTCTGGTGGTTTCCCACATCCCTCCCAGGAATCCCTGCAGCAGCCTGGAATGCCATATCCAGCCTGCTTCTCTGTGCCTTGGCCAGAGCTGTACTGCTGCCCTCCATCTGTTCTGGGGCTGAGTTGAGCTTACCTGGCTGCAGTATTTACTTGCTTCTTTCCTCACTTCAGGTGGCCAAGGAGCTCGTGCAGGAGATCTGTGAGCAGATGGGGGCAGGAGAGCAGGAAGAGATTCAGGAATTTGCTCTTTTTGCCATCAGGAGCACCAGTGATAAAAATGGCAAGTAAAGACAGACTAGCTCTAGCTTCTTCCCTAAAGCATTTTCTCCAGCAGGGACTGTTTCAAATAATTTCCCAACTCTTGCTGGCTCTGGGGATCTTCAGCAGTTAACCTCTGTTAGAGACTGCGCCTTCTCAGGGCCTGAATTGCTCTTTCCTGAAAGTGGTGCATGTCTGCATGGGGGCTGCGTCCCTTTGGGATGGCTGATGCTGGGAGCTGCTAAGGGCAGGGCGAAACAGAGGTGTGCAGGATTGCTCCTTGCAAGACTGTGGAGCTCAACCCGCTGCCTCAGCACCAAGAGTGATGACTCTTTCTCTGCATAAATATGTAGATAAAATTGTGAGGCCAATAAGAATGGAGGAATACCTTCATGACTACTTGCTCGAAGACGTGCTGGTCACTCTGAGTTTACGCAGGCTCACCTGGAAGACACCTCTGCACTTTGAGGACAAAATCTATACTGACATCCATTATGGCCAGGTAAGCAATGAAGATGGTGGGAGCACTTAATGTGAGGGCCAGTGTGAGTGTTCCAAGACAGCTGAAGAAGTGGGAGGGCTGATTGGCTCTGTATGCTGTTTCTGGGCATGACTAATAAGTGATGCTAGTGAGGACGTAGCCTATGGGTTGTACTGTTCCAGATGTGGTTTGTGCACAATTTCCCCAAATGCAACAAGCCTTTGCTTTAGAGTGATCAGCATGAGCTCTCTGCAAGGCAGGATGCGGGTCTCTGCAGTCTTGCACTGCCCAGACTTGCCTGGACCTCCTTCTGGTGCTTTCAGGTACAATGGGACTACCTGGCAGGGAAGATACTGATAAGCTACAGTAAAGAACTGGAGATGCAACTGGCTGTTTTGGTTATGCTCCAGCACTGGGCCAAAACAGAGCAGGAGAGCTCTGCTCCCTCCAGGTATGTTTATTTCAGGGAGGGTTTCTGTTGGCACCACCTGGGTTAAGAGTAGATGACTGCAAGTATTCTCCGGATAATGAAGGAATGGAAAGTCCCAGAGAAGATAAGTCATTAATTAACATCACTCAGTGACTGACTTCTGCCTGTAACCAAGAAAGTTTACTTCCCACTCACACTCCTGATGGTGACCATCTCTGACTCCTTTTGTTCCTTTTGTGACTCCTCCTGAGCTCAGGGACATGAGGGTGCCACATGCATTTCTTTAGGCCATGTGGTACCAAGAAGAAAGTGTACGAGCTTACAGCTGTACTTGTAACTGAGATGGAGATAAAGAGGTAATACTTCCATCAAACCCCCTTACAGCTCCAACAGGAGGAGTAACCATATAATTGCTGGGTGTGGGGAACTCTGCTCTGTGTAGTGTTTGCAGCAGAGGATCAAGACAGTGAAATGTTTTTCAGAAACACCCTGTGAAAGAAACACTCTGTAACTCTACTTCCATGCTACAGTTCTTGCATGAAGAGCTCTTGCTGTCTCCAGGAAGGAAGGATTTCTTGTAGTGTACGGGGCGGCGGTGCACAGCTTTTTTCTCTGTGGAAATACGATGTCTCACCACCTCTGATGTCTTCTCCCACATTATTCAATTTCCATATGACCTGTTGGGCTCTTCCCTCTTTCTCCACCTTTGCCCCCAGCTCTGCTCTGAAAATTGTTGCACATCCCCTCTCTCTAACTGCCCTTGGTTGATATTTTGATTTTGGCCAGGCAAGGAGTCAATTAGTCTCTACTTTTTGGCACAGGGAAGAGCTGAAGGAATACATACCAAAGTCCTTGCAGTCCCGAATCAACACTGAGACTCTGCAGAACCATCTTGACAGGCTGCTGCAAACCATGCAGCCGATCCAGCCAGTGGATGCAAAAATCCAGTTCATAGGTGAGGAGATGTGAGATCTGCCTGGGGAGTCCACTCTGAGAGCAATGGAAGCTGCTTCATGGGGCTGGCAAACATCTCTGGAGTCTGGAATGGTCCATGATATGTAACTCCCTGACAGCCTTCCTCTGCAGACTTGCACAAGCTACCAAGCAGGACGGTCATAGTCTAAATCCCACCTCGTGGTAAAAGTCTGCAGAAGACTCTGCTAGTCCTGTGCTTTAATTTGTGCTTTAATTGATATTCTGGCTGCATGTCTGTTTGCTGCTCTGAAAAGAATGGAACGTGCATTGAGGCTGCTGGCACTTGAACACCAGGAGCCTAAGAATGGTGGGAGAAACTGTGAATTGCCCTTCTTAATGTAGGAAGACTTGGGAATACCTGAAGCTTTTGACCACCTTAGGCTGGTGCAGTGGATTACTAGCTGGGAGCTGCTGCCTGAACACCAGCTTTTGTTTTCTTACAGAGCAAGTGATGAAACAGCCATTCTTTGGCTACAACATCTTCTTGGTGGAGAAAGTCAGTAACAGCACAATCCCTGTGCCCTGTTATTTTGGTGTGAATAAAGAACAGATCATTGTGGTGGACAGCATCACCCAGGTATGCCAGACAATTCCTCCCTCGTGTCCAAATCCCTGAAGTCTTTCAGGTATTAGCTTTGACTTTTAGCAGAACACATTTCAGGAAGAGGCTGTGTCTATATGCATCACAGCCAGTCACTCTAACAACCCTACCCTGAGAGTCAGGGAGTAATGTCACAGATGCTACTGCCATCTGCTCTTTTGCAAGTATACAGATCAGGCATGGTCCGTGGTAAAACTAAGCGTAGGCCACAGTCCTATTTGTCCCAGTCCAGAAGGAGCTCTGAGGACACAGCAGTAGTAGAGCCAAGCAATTACTGTGATCTGGTCTATGTCTCACCTCTCAAGAGATGTATCCTCCTTGGCCAGAATCAGATGGGTTTTTTTCTGAAGTGACTGCACCAGAACGCTCTGTGGCTCTGTTCCCTCACACAGGAGCTCTGCCACGTCATCCCGTTGAAAGAGCTGCAGAGGATGAGAACTCTGCGCCCCACCTCCGAGCAGGGGCTTCCTGGCATAGAACTGAACTACGGCTCTGCTGCCAGCCCCAAGACTCTATGGATTGAGCTATCCCAGGTGAGACATCAGCTTTGAACTACAGCTTCCTCATGGCAGTCCAGAAATTGCCCTCCACTGTCCCACTGAGCCTCTGAGCAGCACTACTGCTCTCTTGTGTCCCAGGGGTGAACGGGGACACTGCATTTCCCCATTCCCAAAGAGCAGCTCAGTCTCAGCACCTGCTTGGTATTGAACTGTGGGAAGTAATTTACAGGAAGATGCTTAATTATGGGAATATTTCGTTATGAGAAGCAGTCATTTCCAGAGTAAAGAATGACTGGTACTGCTTTGTGTTTTGACAGGCTAAAGAGATGTATCACACAACTGTTGTCATCCTGGATAAAATAGATTTTCAGCACTAGAGTTTGAGGAGAACGCCTCCCCAAAACATCCATGACCTCTGCTGCTTCTACAACTGCTACCAAGTGATGGCATGTTTCTTGATGGACTGGACTGTGAAGTCACCCCTGGTGGCCCACCATTCAGCCTAAGTCCTCTTTCTTGAAGCAATACTTGCACTGGTTGAACACACCACAAGGCACCCTCTCTATTCCCTTGCTTTTCTGTGGCTTGTTCCAATACAGCAGCACAAGAAATGCAAGTAACTGCCTTCAAGCTATGCACTGTGGGACTGTTTTTTAAGTCTTTTTGAATTAATTAACATAACAAAGCAAAGCCAAGGCTATCAATTGACTGCTGCTGTTTTCCACAGACCAGCTTTTTCTCTGTATTGATATGCAAGAGGCCCTGTAGCAGGGTTTGTGAAGCAGAAGCTTGTAAACAGCATCACAATGCAAAGCAGATCAGTGTTCATTTACAATTGCCACGTATTATATACAATTGCTGGGGCACAGATTGAGCTGCAGTGGTAAGAAGGTCTATTGTTAATTTCTCACTGACATAATTATATGGGTAGTTTTCCTTCCACTATACAGAACTCAATTGTATCCATGCAGCTGTCAAATTATGGCTCCATGCCCTGGAGAAAGTGTATTCAAGTGGAAATTGTATTAAAGTAGAGGAGAGCATCCTGGATTGTACAAAACCACTTAATTTATTTTTATTTCTATGGCTATCCTATTGGACTAATAAGTATCTTCATTTTTAGGAGATTTATAATGAAATAATTGCATAATGGATATTTTGAAGCTATGAGATGACAGATCCTGCTTTACCTCTGATACGGGATGATTGACCTGCAGGTAACTGCAAAAGCTTGAGGAAAAGGTTGTAATTGTTGGCTGGGCACCAGATCTGGGGTCGTTCAGTGCAGGCCATGATGCCATGCCATGATGCTGATGCCAGCACCAACCACAGCACTTTCCTGTCAGGAACTTCCATGCTAAAGCTGAACTGTATGGCACCTTCTCTCTTTATCAGCACAAGGCTTGGTGAACAGCAACATGAAATAAAGAACTAGAGAACATCTCTGAAGAGTAACTCATCCTTTTTTCTCTTTCTGAGCTTTTCCAGCCTTACACAAAAGCACAGCTCACCTGAAGAACTGCCCTGCACTGTGATTCAGCTCCATGCCACACAGCCATGTGCCCTTTTGGAAGTCCTCTGATTTACAACTCACACAAAACATTTCTGAGAAGTTCATGCAGCCAGGCAGCAGCTGAGCTCTGTAGCACTGATCTGTGGAGATAGCAACTCCACTTAAGTGGCTGATGAAACAGGATTTTTAATGGGAAGCTGAAGCAGAAGCCAGCAGGCAACAGCTAAAAAAAATAGTTGTATCATGTATCAGTTTCTTTCATGCCTTTCATCCTTCAGCTGAGCAGAGCTGAAGATGAGAGACATGAGATACACATTTCCAGGTTCTTCTCGTTCTGGTTCTCAGCTTGAAGCATCCTGCAGCTACCAGGCCTGGGAGGTGTCTGCACTACACACACTTCCCACCCATCCCATACCTCACCTTCATTCATCAGTTGCCTGTTCAGATAAAGAGTTTCTACATCTACATTCACAGTCTTAATGTACCTGAGATAGATAGGATAAGTCAGAAAAATCTTTCAAGAGAAGTCCACAGCTGCTAGAACATTGTTTTATTGTTAGTTCTGCACAGACCCTTCAGCACATAAAAATAATAATCCGTTGAGTACAGTGATTCAGAAGTCTGTTTCATGGCTTCTCAGGCTGCAGATTTCTCTAGCAGCATTAGTGCCTGAGGCCACCAGCCTCTGCAGGCATGGAAAAAAAGCAGAACCCAACTAAAACCCAACAGAAAGAACTTGTGCTCGGACATCAGGTTATTTCAAGCCCACTGATACCCTACAGTTCAGGTCTTTATATAAATATAGCAGCAGAGGCATCACAGTGTCAACCTGAGAGCCACAGCAGTACATTAACCAGTAGTAACAGCAGCATTGCCCTCTGTACTGCGGGCTGTGGGTGAGGCACAGGGAACAGATATGGCTTTAGGGGTTACAAGCAAATGCTGGAAAGGCATTGGCAACCTTAGTGCCACTGCTGGAGAGGTTAACACTGAGAGATCAACACCACTGAAGTTTAAAGGGCAGGCAGAACTAGACACTGTTAAAAAGAAATTAACTTAGGATTAAAACAAACAAACAAAAATAATCTGAATTTCTCTACCTTCAGAAAGTCAGCATTGCCTGCAGGGTTAAAACAAAACACTCCCTTGCTGCCTTCCAAGGAAAAATGTTCCATCCAAAACTCAACCACGAAGTTCAGCATTAGCAGCCCTGAGCAAAAGCACGTGAACTCGTTTGTAGCATAAGGCTTCTATTGGTAACACTTAAATAAGGACTAAGAGATGGGGGAGCAAGGAGAGGAGCCATCCAAAACAGAATCCCATTTGGAAAGCGTGACACCATCCCAGACTGCTGTGGGGAACAGTGCTTGGAGGCACTGCAAAACATCTGAGGCAGCAGCCTCTAACCTACACAGGAGAAGGAGACTTTGTGCCTCTTGGCAAGAGGTCTGCAGGGCCTTAGTTCCCTGGTTTTTGGAGAAACACTCCCTAAATTCACAGAAACTGGTTTCCTGGAAATCGGTGTTGCTAAGGTGATATTGTAGGTAGAAGAGAGCAGTGGGAAAAAGACTCACTTCTGCATTTTCTTGAAATGCTCCATGGCTAAATTCCTCAATATCCTCTGGTCCCACTGCTGGAAGAAGGAAGAGAGCCAGCAAGATGCAACGATCATCCCTCCAAGCAGTGCAGCTCCTGCCAGTCTGTTTCACTCTCACATCTGACTCGCATTCTGAAAAACTCCTTAATGAGTCTCTGTGCTTCTTCCTTCACTGCAAGAGAAGCAGCACCCCCTTTGACATGATACTTAGACACGTGCCCCCGCTGCAGACATCACCTCATCGAGCATCCCGATAACCAACTCACCAGTCTTGCGAGCAGGGTTCTGATCTGCAGTCAGTAAGTGAGACAGGTGCCGAGCAAAGCCCTTAAACAGGTCCTGCAGGGATGGGGAGGATAAAGAGCAGCAAGGAGACATCAATAATTTCACCAGACTTATTTCTGCATTTGTTCTGCCCTGAGCATAGACTGGCTGTAGCACCAAGCATCCACAGATTTATACTGATTTATACTACAGGACTGCTACAAGCCTGCAAACTCACCCGACCCTGTAGTGTGTGCCATGCACACACATGTTGCCTTGTAGAAAACATCATGTAAACCAGACCAAAACTCAATTTCATCTGCTGCCACTCCACAGCACGAGTTCCTAAAATCTTGCTAGTGTTTAGTACAAAAACATGAGCAATAACAAGTGCAGGACTGACAAGATACCACTTCAGATTACACACAAATCCTTTCTTGCAAGAGAGGAACTGCTGCACCTACCCATCAAAGACATGACCTGGAAATGAAATGTGGTACCATTATCCTATTTCCCTTCTCAGAGCCCCAGATCACTAGGGAGATGCAGTTTCCTTCTGCTACAGAAGTTGTTGGGCTGTACCTACCTTGGAAGCAAATTTGCCACCCTTGTAGAACGGGGTCAAATATTTAACAACGATGTCTGCTGTCTCTTTGAGGGACATGCTTTTGGCCACAGGTTGTATGGTCTTGCTGGCTCCTTCTTTATCACTCTGCAATAAGTTTGGATCAAAAGTCACCTTCTTCTTTGTCAGACCCACACTTCTGCTTTCTGGCTGGGACAGAATAGAAGATTTTGCTGCTGTTCGCATCCGCTTTGTTGCAGGACTTTCTGTATCCTGGAGATGGGACAGAAGAAAACCAAAACCACCAATTCCTGCATCAGTGTTCTGAGAAAAGGAATCTTTGCAGCATCCTGCAGGCTCTTCCTACATGAATACCATGCAAGGAGTCTATGCAACTCCTTCTTGGGTACATTAAGCTCTGCAGACATAATATACTTTCTTAGACTGGCTTTGAAAACACCCTTCAAAGCTACTACCTATTTCTTCGTGCTCTTACTAAGGCAGCTAATTGCAAGACCCTGTTTTATACAGGAAAGGCTGGCAGGAAAAGATTCCCTGGGATGTTTGCTGAGATTACAGCCCTCAGGAAGAATCAGCCTCTTCAGAAGTGCCACAGCCCTGTTCAACAACAAAAAAGCAAGAAGCAAACAGCACTGTTCATTACAGACAGCTCCTAGGCAGTCTTGGATGCCAAAACAAGAAGCAGAGACTGACTGTCAAGAAAGGCTGTGTGCATGATTCACTTCTGAGTAGTCCCATGGGCCACTGAGATGTGGTTGTTCCCAAAACTTGAGAAAGCAACTTTCTAAATATAGTTAGTTACAGATCTAGAAAGGGTGGAGAGTTTAATTCCAGGCAAGTTATCAGCAAAAGGTACAGTCACAGAAAAGAAACAAAGCAGAGTGGAGCAGAAGCTTTTCACTGCAGTCTGAACTGCTGGCATTCGTTCTGGGGGCAGCAGGGTGACACCAAGAGGCTCATCAACAGTTCTCCTCTCCACTGTAACTGTAGCTGGGCCATCCCCAGGTAAATAATGCTATCAGGTGAAGATCAGACCAGGAAAATCACTCCAAGTGAGAACCTTGGCACAAGGTAAGCAGAAATAGTCAAAATCAGCATACACTGAAGTCTTACCTCATCTGATCCTTGTCGCTTCCCACTCTGCCCTTCCCCAACAACAGCTTGTTCAGTTTCTGTGACACTTTCAGCAACACTAATGGAAAGAGTGGAAAGAAAGACAATTTTCAGTGGCCATGAGATTCTCCATGGTAAAGCAGGAAGTTTCCTCACCAGCCTATATATCTAATATGGATTCCCAGTTTCCAAGACCAGGCTGGCAGGGCCCTGCAGCTAACTAACAGGGCAACACAGAGAGGAGAGAGGTGGAGATTTTACCTCGATGCATCAAGTTCTTCCTGAAGGAGTTTACATTCAGCAGCCTGCTGGGTCTTACAGTCCTCCTCCCTCTCAGTCAGTGTTCCTTCTGTCTCTCCCAGCTCCTCATTCTCCCCCTGGGACTGTCCTGTCACATCTCCTCCAGGGGTGTCTTTGTTTTCCTGAGTTACAGATTTCTCTTGACATATGCTTTGAGAAGACACCTGAGGTAGTGTGCTTGCAGTACAGCTGACATCCTCTGGTGAGCTGCAACTTTTGGCTTTAGACCCACCTTTGGAAAGGGAAAAGAACTTGGAAATATCCTGTGATTCTTTTTTGGCCGCTTCCGCCAGCATTTGCTGCTTTTTGCTGGGTTTGGTCCTCTTAACAGAGCTATCCTCAAGGGCAGCTTTTGTGTCTGGACCGGTTTGCTGTTCCTTCTTCTCAGGAAGAACAACTACTACCTCAGCACTCTCACACACTGCTTTGGTTGCTCGCTTTTTTTTCTGGAAAACAGTGGATTTTGTGTCCAGTTCCAGACTGCAGTTGCTGTTGCCTTGTTTCTTTGGACAATCTTCTTTTTTGACAAGTTTTGTATCACTATCTTCCTGGATCTTCAGCAGTTCTGAAGCTGTCTGGAACAAACCGGACTTCTTTGGAAAGCCAGCTCCCACACGCTTGGGTTTGAACTAAGGAGAAAGGAAGGAGAAGATATTTATGACTTTTGTGGTCTGTGTGCAGAACTCTGAAAGGAGACAAGCTTATGAGTACAATACACTGCAGTGCATACAGCTGTAAGCTGAGGATGACTCTAAAATTGACTCAGCATCATGACCATCAACTGAGACATCAGGGAAATGGATCAGGCTAAAGTCATCGTTCCACAGTAAGGAAACAAACTGCATCTTTGGTAAGGTAAGATCAAAAAAAGACATTTATTGTACAGCCTGCAGACAGGTTCTCCATTAGGAACCAGCATGGTGTTGTTCTTACTACAAAAACAAAAGGTGGATAGAGAAAGCAATTCCAGTCTGAGTATATACTGATGGCAATAAAAAAAACTAAAACAATCATGAAAAAGCAGGTAGATAAGCCATATCTCATCTATCCCATCTGTGCTCACTCACCGAGTAAACTTGGGATGCAGGGAGGAAATCCTCCTCTGCTGGAGACTCAGATTTTGTTCCTGAGCTGCTGCTGCCTCCAGTTCCTGACCCAAAGACTGAGAACAACTCTCCTTCTTTTGATGCTTTGTTGATCTCTGCTACCTGAAAATAAAAAGGATAGAAGCAAACTCCTAGTGGCCAGAAAGAACTGGAACATCCTCAGAGACTTACGGCAAGCAGCTAACCTAAACTAAGACTTCTCTATTGTCGGTAACAGTCTGAAGAATTTCCCATTCCCTCTATTGCTAGACCTAGAGGATGCCTGGATAAGCTTGCACTGATAAATAGGTTTCTAAAGTTTGTAAACTCATAGGCTGCAGCCAATAAGGATACAAAACGAACAGAGATCTGGTTTCTCCTGGAGACATAACCAAGAAGAGAGATGTGGAAGACATTCAAGGCAAAGAGGAGTTTCTCCTTCACCTCTCCTACGCAAATACTACTCTATTTCCCTTTGAGCTGAAGCCACACCACATTAAGAGGCAAGGGCAAGCAACAGCAGATGTTAGGCCCTACCTTCTTTAGCACAGATGCCTTGTATGAGTTAGCCATTTTACTGGTTCTGAAAGCTTCATACTCCAGCTCCACCGCACAGGCATGAGGGTCTGACCTGTAACACAGGCTGGGGTGATTTCTGGCAAGACACACTTCTACATCTGCAAAGGGAACACTAATGCTTAAGCATCTCCCTGATAGCACAAAGGTTTCTACTTCTGATGCTTTAAGTCTTAAGTGATGCAGCAGTGACGTGGTGGGAAATGGAAAAGGTGTGAAAACAGATTTAAATTGAAGTCCTGTTCAGCTGTTCTGTTTGGAAGTACAATATCCCCATCTTGTGGGACAAGGAGGAATTGTGATCAGGCTGATCTAGCAGCATTACACATAGGAATCCTTGTGAAAGATGCTGTTAAGTGAAGCTACATCCTTAGATCAAATTAAAAGGCATTCCCTGAGAGCAGTAATGTTGCTTGCGGAAGAGTGAGCCCTATGTAAAGGGACTCAGTACACTATCCCTTTTCTTTCACCTCGTACCATTTTCCTACTGCTGTTGGAACCTCTTGGTTGGCACTCAAAGCTTCTTCCAGTATCTTCAAGCAGTGTTCCCGTCCCTAGGAAACACAGGATTCTCAGACATGTACAGAAATCACAGTGCCTCTAGGACTTCTGTCCCTGAAGGAGTTAAGAACAGGGAAGGCAGAATCTTTGTTCTCCTTTGCAAATCAGCAAGACCGAATGTTAAACAGCCTTTCTTACCTTCACTGTCAGCTTAGAGATTCTTCTGCTGAAGGCATCCTTCAAGGGGCAATCTGCACCTGCCACACAAGAGACACTTAGAAAAGGCATTGTAGGAGGGCTGGAGCTGACGAAGAGTACCACAGCTTTCACAAGGAGGCCAATTCAGCACTGCTTGGCCTGTTCCTTCTTACACAGCGATGCCAAGAACCACTACAGTCACCCCAGCTCAAAGCACCCCAGCTCTCAGGAAGAAAAAACCAACCAAAACTAGAGAAGCTGAGCAACATGAGCCACCAGGTATTCATCGACAACAGTGTAAGACCTGGGTCGCTAGACAGGGTTCCAAGTGTCACAGATACAAATGGCAAAGTCTTTCAAAAGTTGCCTTGTAGTCCAACTTAATACTTCTGCATAAACACTTACAAACAGCCTAAAAGGTCAGCTTAGAGAACACACCTTCTTTTGTCTCTTTTAGGAAAGTTCAGGAAGATGGATTCCATATCTTCACCCCAACCAAAGCTAAACTCTGATTCTCCGCCTCCAGCCAAACTTTCACAGCCAAAAGCCCAACCCCTGTGCCTAGGGATTGATACCCCCAGTGCTGATGCTACATAAATTACATGCAGCTGCAAAATACAAGGCTTCCTTTTCCCAAGGAGAACCCACTATAAATAAAAAAATATTTACTTGGAGGAACAAAATCTTCTTTTTCTGGTTCTTTGCCCTGGAGGAAAAAAAAAGGGATCAGTGAAACATTTCCTGCAACACACATGTAGGTCTAGAAACACGAAAGACAAATTTTTATCCCCCTGTAGCATGGAAAAATAATGTTGAAGTTACAAAGGTGCTGAAAAGGCAGCAAAATAGGGAGAAGGACAAAGGATGAGAATCAAAGCCAAAAGTTAGTCTTTGCTATAGGAATAGGCAAGAGGGTGAATAGGGAAATCTGTTTCTACTCCTGTCAGAGTTGCTAAAGGCAACAGGATCCTCTTGATAAGCACTGCAGAGAGGCAAGCTGGACTTCTTCACATTATGAGATTGGCCCAGCATATGGAGAATGTCACAAATGCAGAGGTAATCAGTATAAAAAAGAACAAGCAACAGCACAATGCAATAATTTACTTTCATTTACTGCCAGAAAGCCTTTATAAGACAAGCACACAGCATAAAGACTGTATCAAACCACCTGTGAATCTCTCACAAAGCTACACCAACTCACTCTGCGCAGGCTCATCTGCTTCTTGTAGAAATTGTCCCACTCCCGTTTCCGACTCTCTTCACTGGCTTCATCCCCATTCCCACTGCTTTCTTCATCGTAGCTGGACAAGGAAATAAAACAAGAGGCACAAACATTTCTGTAGATGTAGCATTAATGGGGGCACAGGCCTGGATCATCCCAGGGCTTACAGAGAAGATGCATTTCAGAGCCTTTCTGAATGAGCCGTTCTTAGCTTTTAGTTTCGCCACCATCTGACAACACGGACCACAGTGTTCATGGGATTTATTAATTTCATGAAATAGGAGCAGATAAGTAGTGCTCTGAGAATGGAGGACTCCATTTCAAAAGCTCTGACATCCCCTGCCACAGGGCTGAGCAGTCACTGCTTTGGGTCATGTACTCCATCTATCAGTTATTACTGCCCATGGAGCTTAGCTGGCAGGAAGGGCATAGCATCCACTCCCCAGCAGTGCCTCTCAGGTCCTGAGATCAAACTTAGGTCACAAGTACCCCAGTTTTGTCTGTCTCAGCTGGAAGTGCCTGAAGAACAAGGGCAGCAGTCTGAAGCTGTTTAAGGAAAAGCAGAGGGCTAAGCCAGCCAACAGCACTGTGCATCCTGGCAGACTTTCATGGGCAATGCAAATGGGAAAGCTTGCATCATGGCAGAGCAGCACAATGGCTGCAACCCAGCCAAAGAACAAGGAGAACAAGGAGAACATCTCCACACTTCCAAGCTTTTTACAGAATAAATCATGTTTCCAGCTGCACATCTTCTTTTTGCTGTCAGCCCAATGGAAACACTAAAATCTAGCAATCAGCAGAAGAATTTGATGCTGGCAGTCTATCATATCCACAGTGATGACTAAGTCCTGTCACTGGTGCCCCAGACTGCTTGCCCAAAGACAGCAGCACTAAGCCAAGAATGAGTTCTGGATCATATCATACTTTGCTGTCATGCTGGTCTCAATTTAAACATTCTAAACCTTGTGACTCCAAACAGAGCTGTGCCCATTTGCTCCTTTCACAAATGTCAGGCTAGTCTCTTGAACCAATTACCTTCTGCAAGGCAGTGCTTAGGTCACTCAAAACAGCTTTTGGCTCTCTGGGATATGAATCTGATCCGGGGCTGCCAAAGTGTGTGGAAAATGAAATTCCAGCTCCTGCTGCCAGGAAGTTACAGGAAACTGCCATCACACCGAAACATGTGCTGAAAATAGGAGTGATTGGGCCTGCAGCTGGGAGATGCTCCCTTCTCTCTGATAGCTCTTAAGAACTGCATTTGAGCTACCAAGTACAGACCTGCTAAAACCTCTGCAGCCTCTCCTTCCCCCTTCGTACAGCTCTGGGTCATAGCAGTCCCACGAGGATCCTGTGGGCCCGATGCAAGTTTTGCTCCAGTTGTTGCTGCAGCGCTCCAGGGCCTCCAGCTGCCTTTTCACTGCCTCTGGGTTCTTGCAGTAATCACAGCACTTATTGCAAGGTGGAGTGACATCGCCAAAGTACTTTGCGATGGCAGCGTGACGACACCTAGGAGACAAAAGGAAAAAGGATCTGGGGATTATTTCCATTGAAGAACTCCACCCTTCAAATGCAAGTTGTCATGTGATAAAGACTTGGGTGTTTTTTTTAAAGAGAAGTCTATACTAGCAGGAAACTGGACTTCTGTGCCTGGTATTTTGCTTATGGATTCTGTGCCTTCACTTCCCCACATGTAAAACAAACTGGTGTCAATCTGTTCTGATAAATGAGTTCAGATCTTTGAGATCCACAAAAGGCGGAATGGATGGAATATGCAGTTCTTAATTCTGTATCATTGGCCAAATATCTGCCATCAGAAGATGACACAGATTTCAATCAATGGCACAGGTTGCACAGAGAGGTGGTGGATGACCAATCCTGGCAGACACCCGAGGTCAGGCTGGACAGGGCTCTGAGCACTGATGGAGCTGTGGGTGTCTCTGCTCATTGTAGGGGGTGGGACCAGAATACTTTTAAGGGTCCCTTCCAGCTCAAACTGTTCCATGACTCTATGATCAGTGGCCAGTCTGGGGAGAGTCCTACATGTATGTCCATGTGCTCACACATTGCACAAGCTCTGTCAGCTTTAGCAAACTAGCCATTTGAAGACAATTAGACCCTTCTTCCAGCAATCTTCAAAGATTTTTGGCAGACATCTGTGCTTTGGGACATGTAAAAAAAGTTCAGTAACAGATATACGATCATTAGCAACATGGGCAGGAGGCCATTCCTCCTCTGGAACACTCCCTAATTTAAATGAGTGAAGATAGTGTTTTTGCCAGAGGAAAAAGAACCAGGGCAGCCACTTGTTTTCAGAAAGCTGGAAGAATTTAGAGGAGCTTTTCAAAAGTTGGGTTTCACAGCAGAGGTGGCTGTGATATCTGAATCCAAATCCCAGCACCAGACACACAGAAACAAAATCATGCAGTTAGAGATAAATCCTGCAGTCAAGCAGCAACATGAGAATTATTTTACTGCAAGGAAGATCAAAGTGGAGATTTTGCTCCTGTACTGAGGAGTGTCTCAGCTGGCTTACCAACTTTGTGTGCAAAAAACTGAGTGACAGGGAGGAAAACCGAAAGAGTGTACACTTCATTTATTCTTATTAAAACCCTTTGAGAACAAGTCTGAGCTTGCCAGCAATGTGACTAACAAACACAGCTCGTGAACTTGCGTGCATTCTTCTGGGCCAGCATAAGTTCATGTGTACATGGCACAAAAAAGGCCTGGAAGGGTCTGCAGTGGTGGCTGGCACACTGTTCCCATCAGTTCCCCTGAGCTGGTCAGTTGGCCAAGCAGATGAGCGAGGAAAGCAGCAGCTCACAGTTGCCAAGCAGGAAAATGAGTGTATGCTGAAGTGCCCAGGGCTGGTGCTGCTCAGGTGAGGGCTGCAGCGTGGTGACGTGCTGCAGGGGCTGGGGACTCAAAGCCCAGAAAGGGCTCCCACAAAGCTGCCTTTATATCAGTGGCACTGACTCACTGGTGCCTTGAGCGCGAAGAAAGAGCTCCTTTCATATATTGGGGAGGGGTGGGGGGATTGGGACGGACACAACTCATTTGATCCCCTTGTTCTCCTTTTCCAAAAGAGCTGCTGGTGCAGCCTGTCCTGCTGTTACCAGACAAACTCCAGTTCAAATGAAACTGCTCAACATCAACATGGCATTAAGAAGCGTTCTTTATTACAGTGTCAGATGCACAGGGGATCTCTCCACCTCATGTGCACGCCTGGCACAAAAGATCTTCAGCTTATATGCATTACTTGTGTTACATATGTAAAGGTTTTCCTGGACAGCACGTTCATACTCAATACTTTTCCCTATAATTATTAACACGGGGTTCTGCCTCCTTGCACATACTCAGCCTTTTCATGGAGGGCTCTCGGTGTGCCCTCTAGTTGAACTCCTTTTACACTGTTAGGGACAGAAGGTTCCTTTTTGTGTGATGCTTTGCTGATGTCATCACCAACTACCAGCTCTTATCTTCAGACTGGCCTTGTGGAGGTGCAGGACATCCCCTAGTTCTACTTTTCCTAAAGAACTGCTGCTGTGGACTGTCCTGCCAGTGCTATGTGACTATAATAGCATCAATGAGCTGTCAGTTCCCCCGCCAAAAAAACAGGAGGGTGTTCTTATTACTTCCCATCTCTCTCAAACACACACTGATCTGAATTAGAGTTAAGTGAGGCATACAGGAGTGGTCAGGTCTCTCCCATTCCTACAGAACTCACCAGGCTTATGCTGGGGACAGACATCCACATGTACCCCTGTCTCTTAAAGCAAAAGGAGAGACCCTGCAAAGAAATCCTCTGGAGAAGCAGAGATCAAGTCTGATGTCACTGGAATTTAGAGAGGTTCAAGGTCCTTTAGGAGGGTCTGTCGTGATAGGACAAGGGGAAATGGTTCCAAACTAAAAGAGGAAAGATTAGGATTGGAAGTAAGGAAGTTTTTACACTGTGAGCAGTGAGGCAGTGGCACAGGTTGCCCAGAGAGACGGTGGTGCCCCATCCCTGCAGACAGCCAAGGTCAGGGATGGGCTGTGAGCACTGATGGAGCTGTGGGTGTCCCTGCTCAGGGCAGGGGTGGCACCAGATGGCCTTTAGGGTCCCTTCCAACTCCAACAATACTGTGATTCTAAGTTCCTAGACTGCCAGCCTTGTAAAGTCAGGCTCAGCTTGCAGTATCTGCCTCCTTTATGCAAAACCATCCAAATCAGGGTCACAGCCTCACCTGACCCAATGATAGCCATGAGTTGAGTCACTGAAATTCAGTTGCAGAATGAACTTGCAGTCCCAGAAGTGGACACAAAAGGCCAAAAAGAGGTACCAAAATGGATGGTGGGGGAACTATTGGGTTAATGGGTAACTGAATACAAGGTCCTCAATCAGTTGGCTACACATTGCCATGGTGGGGAAACTTCCCACATCTCATGAGCACCTGAAAAATGCCCAGGAGATGGAGAGCTGATTTACATCAGTGAATGATAGCTTGCATTATTACACATGTCCTGAAATGATTGAGTCTTTCCAATACACACTGTGTTGTTTTCTCCCCTACCCTTCTACAGGAGTAAATACGAGCTGACCACTGGTCTCTGAAATGTAAAATCAGTATTTTATTTCAGACATCCTACCCAGGTTTTATGTCATAGTATAAGATGAAGAGCAAATGACAACCAAGTTTATTCATGTATTTTTGTCAGTGGCAATATGTGTCAGGAGAGTGCTATCTCAGCTCTATGGATGCCTATACCATGCCTCCTTTTTGTACTCCTTGCTTTGGTAGATCAGGTAAAACAGTACAATTGTTGCTACCATTAGTAGAAATGAGTGAGCTGTCTGAGAAGACACAAAGCCACATATCCAAGAAGCAGCTCTGCCTATGCCAGAACATGTCAGGAAAAAAGCATTCCTTCGTAGGAGCCAAAGGAGGGTACACAGCCCCATTGAGAGCTCCCCAGAAATACAGCAAGTCTTGAAATAAACCCAAGAAAAGCGAGCAGTATGAAACATACAAAAATCACATAAGGCCAAATTATTTACACAGATGCCAGTAGCTGAACAATTTAATGTGCTCTACCAAATTCACTGCAGGGGAGGTAGAACAGACAACCTTTAAGGGTCCCTTCCAACACCAGTGATTCTATGATTCTATGAAAAAGAAGGACAAATGGTGTGGTTGATGGAGTATTACTGTTTTGCACCTATCTGAAAGGCTGTAGCTCTATAGCAGCAGCTGAACTTCAGCAATCCGGAGCCAAGGCAGTGGGCATCAGCTGTCCCCAGCCCATCAGAAGCAAATGCCCAATGCATTGGGAAAGTGAATGAGTTGGCCAAGGGCATGAAGCATATTCACCCTCAGCACTAGTCCTGCTCCCAGTAGCAGCATGCTGTGCTGCACTGTCACTGCAACTTTGCACTCAGAAAAGCTCCTTCCCCTGGGACTGGGAAGGAAACTGAGCAGCGCAGAGCGAAGGTAATTGCTTTAACACACCCCCAAACTTGTGCAAGGTGAGCATCGGCTCCAGCCCCGCTCCAGAAAACTCCACAATAAAAAGAGAAGAAGAGAAAACCTCACTCAGAAGGGATGTGGAGAAGCGAGCCCTGGAGGCGGGGGCTGCAGGCAGGGCTCCCCACGGCCGCCCGCCCTGGCACACACGTAACCCAAAACTGTGCTGCTCCGCGACAGCCGGCGGCACACGGAGGCAGAGACAACAGCTGGCTGTCAGTGCTGAGCGAGCAGAGCCAGCGCCGAGCCGGGATGAGGGGAGGGATGACGTGAAAGTTTCAGAAGGCAGAAGGAAAACAAGAGGAGGAGAGCTCGTGGCACGGCTGGGGTAAGGCTATTGCTGGTGTTCGGTCAACCATAGCACCTTCGCATTCAGCTGGTTAGCAAGTAGCTGGAGCTGGTGGGGCTCTTTAGGGTGAGCTGCAAAACCAGCCTGTGAACAGAGCTCGCTGGTTTAAGTTTGTTTGCAAGGGACATTCAGTTGCGAAGGTGGTGAGGGGAAAGCTTGTAGTAGGATTCCAGAAAGCTGCGCTGCAGCCGGACTGCTAACAAAAGGATTCAGCCTGCAGCCTTGCATTGCTCCTACAGTCAGAGCAGGGTAAGCGACTTTTTTGTTGATTAGAAAGGCTGTGCGCTCGGTTTTCTGTTGCTGCTATGGAATGTGACCTTAGCTGATAAGCAGGTCTACTGCAGGGCATTCTCTGCAGGGCTGATTCGATGCATTAGGACTCTGGGTGAGGGAGCCGCTCTGCTTCTCTGTGTATGTGCCATTGGGGAGCAGCTGCCAGCACAGGGAGCACACGTCAAACCAGGGGGTGCAGCCACAGCGTGGCTCCAGAGCTCCTCCCAGCTGGAGCCAAGTTTTATCTCCCGAATCCTGAAGCAAACAGAGAGCTTAGAAAACAAACCCAGCTTGGGAAACTAGCACACTGTGCAAGGAAAGCATCTGTGTCCAATAGCAATAAATGGAAAGATTTTACACAGCTTCTAACAAGAGAATTCAGAAAAAAGAAGAAACTCGAAGCAGTGTGTATCCAACACAGCTGGTGGTTTACAATCAAACCAGCATGGGAAGCCACTGCTCTGAGCGGACACATACACACACATACATGGTATATGGTTTACAACAACAGTACTGACAGGTCCGAATGCAGTGAGAGAGGAAGCAGAAAGAAACCACTGTGAGCTGTGGTTGTACAAAGGGGTGTCCCATAACCTGCACTGCCACCTGGCTGCTGCTGGGGAGGAGGAAGGGGCTGGCAGGAGGCTGAGCAAATAAACCCCATTTTGTGCCACCTGAAACTGATTGCTGTGCTTGGAAGACCTGAGCTGAGCCTCTTCCAGCGGGTGCTGGGGCAGCCAGCTGCGAACCAACAGGCACAGGGGCAGAACGCCAGGAAGATGCCTTCCCCATTTCACACGTGCCTGTATAGAGGAATGTTAAGGAGCAGGTATTTCCACTTCTTTCCTTCCCATTAGGATGAAGGGAGGGCAGGTTGTGTACAAAGACACGGAATTGGAGCTGCCTGCGTGAGAAGACCCGGTGGTTAGGAGCCACACGCCTCCAGCTTAGCCTGAGGTTCAAAGGGGATGGAGGCAAGTTTCCATCCCGCTAATGAAGGGTCTCTTGTTTGTTGCAGCTGAGATGGTTTCACAGCAGGAGAAAAACAAAGTTTGGGGGGGGGAAGGAAGGGGGAGGAGCAAGGAGAGATGGGCAGTGGAAGGAAAGGAGGGAAGCAGGCCAAGTTCTCCTCGTGAAAGAGAACCTTAACGGGTTTGGCTGGGGGCTCATCCAGCACAGCAGTGTGTACATGTGGGAGGGGGGAGCAATATGAAACACATGTCTGGATAAAGGCGGCGGGACATGGCTTGTGTTACAGCTGTCACAGCACACGGCCTCTCACCCCGAGTGAAATGCAAAAGCAGTTCTGGAGGTACAGAACAGAACCATTTGAGCGAGCAGATCCCGGCTGCAGCAGCAGCTCTCCAGCACAGCCTGCCCACACAGCAAGCAGCCACACCGGGAGCGGACAAGCAGATTTCCCAAAGCTCAACAATGTGTGCCATTGTCTGGGAGCAGAGCAGGGTGGCTGACAGCAGGTTGGAAAGGGATTTCCATTGCCAGAGCCATACCTCAAACACCGAACTGCTCATAGATCTCAGTGCATTTGTGAAGCGGCATTCATAGCCGTCCAGTCACCTCTGCCCTAGGAAATTGTTTTGCTAATATTAGATGAGACTTTCAGGTTAGATTCAAGCACGAGCAACCCTTCGGCCTATAAAAAGATCTCTTGTTTTATTTTTAAAATTGACCTTTTCCATTCACTGGATGGCTCTGTGCCTTCGTTTCCCCACTTCTTAAACATGGGACTGGCACTGAGGAGCTGCATCGTGGGGTGATGGGGATTTGCTTGTGGGATGGACTGGAGTAAACCACGGTGCTTCACAGAGCCAGCACAGTGCCCTGATGGGCACCTCACCTCCTCCAACTGCTATTGCAAGGAACTTGGAGTCTTTTTATATTAGTCTAATATTAGGTTGGAGGGAAGGAAAGCAACATTTACGCTGCTGCCTCAAAACCAGTCTCCAAATAGTGGGTGGTGGAGATGACAGGGTGCCCCAGCCAAATGGCTATTCAGGCAGGGCTGCTTTCTGATCTGAAGGAATGTGTGGCCTTCTTTTCCTGACCAACTGACAAAGTTAAAGCTTTTCTCCCATGACATGGTGCTGTAGTTTACCAGTTTGGGTGTGTGCTGTTAAAAAGCTGAATTCTCTCGATACTGGAAACTATTTTCATCTGTTTGGGAATGAATTATAGGTCTGTCTGGCTCTGTTCACTCCTGTTTTAGGAAAAAAAAAGGGCTTGCCTGTGAACCAGAGCTAAGATTCACATGGCTGGTCAACTACAGCATTGCACTAACAATGATGAGAGAAAACCATGCACTAATAATAATGCTGCGTTTCTATAACCCTTTTCATCTCAGAAGTACATTACATACTTAGAACAATAAACAATCAGACAAGAATCATTACATGTGCTGCCAAAATGCATCTAAACTTTAACAGCACCAAGCAGACCAACCCTGTTTTAGGACAGGAAGTCTGCAGACCTTATCCACATGAAATCAAAAGCATGTTTCAGGAACCAAGAACAAAGGTGGTGGGGTTAGGAACTTACCAAGCCTTCATGTTCTTAAGAAAGTGGCTAAGTACAGTCAGAAGTCATTTTAAAGCAGAACAGAAAGCATCTCTCCTCCAGCTGTTCAGCACCTTCTGTTCCACTGAGAGGCTGGGATTGCCTTCTAGGATTTCCTACCCAATAAGCTACCACAGCCCACAAAGGCTTCCCATTCCTACACTCATCCAGTTTCAGCCAGCTTATTGGACTTGTCCAAGAACAACACAAAGTATTTGCTTCTTCACAGCCAGAGCCTTGGAAAAATGACAACTCTACACGAAGGATGTTACCCTGGCATTCTGCTTCTCAGGCACATCAGGGAGGTGCTACTTCATAGGGTCTGACATGCTCAGTGAGTACTATGGGGAGGATACTGAACTCTCCTTCACAGGCCTTGCTGCATTATTGCTCCAGGCATTGGAGGCTTCAGGGCATCACCACCACAGCTGAAGCCTCCATGGCTTCTTCATCAGTTTTGTATGACTGTAGCAACAGACCCACACAAGCAAAGCTTTTCAGAGAGCACAGTAAAACCAATGGACTGGGAAGTCATGCCAAGAGAAATAAAACCCTACGAAGCAGGACTGGCAAGGAGGAGCTACACAGCCATGCTTTCATCTGCTCTCACCCTGACTCAATGACTGCAAGGCAGATCGCAAGCAAAGGTAATTCCTTGTGTAGCTGCAACAAAACTAGGGACTTATCATCTAGATATTTCAGAATGTTTTGGAGACATGGACACACAAAAAACAGCAAATCCAACCCCTGATAGTGGTTACATGCTCTGCAGCTTCACAGAAACGAAATTGTGCAACAAAGGCATGGGATGGGATGACTTACCCAAAGTCACACAACCAGTAAGCATCCACGGCAAGTCCGGAAGAGTGCCTGCATTTACTAACTTCCAGTCCTGGGGCTAAACCACAAACTGAAATTCACGTTCTTTGTGCTGAAATAGGCTGCTCAATGCCACCACAGTTATGAGCAGAAAGGTGTCTTACTCCTCTGCAGTAGATCTAAGATCACAAAGTTTTGATGCAAAGTGTTTTTTCTTGCTTGAAGCCTGGAAGCTAACACACACAGCCAGTTCACAACACCAAACCTGACCAAAGCTTTTGTCTGAAATGCCTCCAAATTGAGGCTTTTTAATGGCTTAATCTCAGAAAAGCAGAGCAACCAGCTTCTGTGAGTGCTTCAATACAGCTTAAGTCCATTAAAATAGCTCAGAAAGATAATCTCAGGCTATTAGGGCAATTTTTGCAGCTTTGTTCAGTAGGATCAGCAAGATGAATCTGCATTAAAAACAAACAGCAGCATTTTCTGGGAATCTAACTCCACAGGTGCCCGAAACATAGAACATGTTTCCTTGGTGTTAAATGCTCATCTGATCCTTGCAGCACACCTGCAGACATCAGGCATCCTCCTGCATTATTATTGTGCTCCCCCTTTTCAACCAAAGCTAACAATCCAAGGCATACGGCAAGTTCTGGCTCCGTTATTTCCCCCTCCCCCCCCCCCCCCCCCCCCCCCCCCCAGATCCAAACCCAAACTAAAAGGTTTGTTTTATTCCTTCCTCTACCAGGCCCTGCAACACAGAGGAGGGCAGGGAAGCTGGATGACCCAGTCCCACTGTCAACACTGGGTAGATGAGCTATTTTTTAATGGACAGCCAGAAGAGGAAATAGCTGAAACCACAGCGCTGTAGCACCAACTTCCAAACTGCCAGTCACAAGGCATCAGTGCTGCCTTCACTTCCTCTTCTATGCAAATTTGTCATCCAACTCCCTGTCTTCACTTTGTATCATCTACAGCTACTGTTATGGCAGAAAAAGTTCATGACAGTTGTCTGATGAGGCTTTACTGCATTGCTCCCCGGTCACTCAGCATTTCGTCCATAGCAGTGGCTTTGCTGCCCCAGCAGTTGAGTTCCCTCTGCTCTGGAGGGCTCCCATCCTCATTGGATGCATTTCTAAGCAACAGCAATGAGCAAAGTGAGATTCCCAATTGAGATTAAAAAAACATTTGCAGAGACTCAGGCTTGCTCCAAGCCCCACAGAATCATTGTCATGGGACAGCAGTCCAGGCTTAGAAAGTAAACTATTAAGACTTAGAACCTTAGATTTCAAATCTCTCAAGACTTGCCCATTTCAATAGTAATCACTACAGTTACTGCTTCCATCAAATCTGTACTACCTGGTCTTTGCACCTGTTGGCAACTGAGCTTACTTGAAACATGAAAAAAAAGGAATTAATTCTTACAGTTCCCCTCTGAAATCTGTAAGTAGTGTCACCACTGCTGTGTTGTAGATGAGGGGGACAAGGCAGATGCATGGGACAGTTTATCACACAGCCAGCACTGCCCTCATGCTAAGCTTTAGGGTAAAAGCGTGTGTGCTGAAATCAGTTGAAACAAAAGATTTCTACCAAAGCTAAACCTGACTGAAGTCTTTACATGCAGGAGAATGGAAGACACAAAAATCCATGGATATAACTAGCCTTTTTTGTGAGTTTTAGTATTATCTTACTTATTTTTTCTGAGAAATAAATTACCCTTTTGCTACACTTAAGTAGAAATCCCAAAGCTATGAGAGCCCTTGGAACCAATGCGCAGTCACAAGTTCAGCAGTGCAGTCGAGTGGAAAAACATTTGCTTCCTTGTGCAGACTGTGCCACTGATTTCAAACTTCATCCCCCCGAAGAAGTTCAAACCAAACAAACAACATTCCTTGCAAGTTTTACAACAAGTCCTTCACGTAGCTCTAGATCAGGTAGCACCAGAGGTGACAGGTCCCTGTCATTTTGGTGTAGATACTCTTACTCCACATGGAGTTCTAGGGTGCTAGTGACCAATTTTATGCTGCATAACCATTGCATACCCAAACTTCAGAAGCCCAGTCCTCATATTTGCTATTCCTGTTGCAGCCCAAAAGCACCATACCAAAGGTTACAGCACACTCCTTACTAGGAGAGCTTCTGGGCAGGCAGGAACAGCCCCAAAGGGAGCAAACATTTTAGTATGTTAGGCCCAGGAATAACGGTCTTCTTACATTTATTTATTCTAAAGTTTTTCTTCTAGAGCCAAGAGCAGAAAACACAAATCACTTCACCTCTGCCCCTGCTGCCATCTCTTGGAATGGAAGCAAAACTGGAAACTTGCTGATACAATCTCACAGTGCTGCGTGAAGGGGAAAGGAACCACTTCTGGAGCAGCTCACTTGGGGTACGGCAATGATCCAGAATGAGCTATTTAGCTCTAGACCCAATCGTGACCTGCCAGGTCAGCAGCCCATAGTAACGCCTCCCTCTGCTAAGCTTCACAGAGATCTTTCTGTAGATGTAGATTTTTCATCCACCCCCAAGCCCTGGAAACCAGCTGGTTCCGATTTTTATTCCCTAGCTCGGATTTAAAAGAACAAAGAAAACCCTTTCTGGATTGCGTAAACACACAAAATGTAATTTTATTTGGAAGTATTTAAGCCCAGCATGCAAAGAAACAGCCACGGTCTCTCTGTGCTCAGTGTTTAGAAAAACTGAACTCCAAGGATCCATTTGTTTGAGTAACCAAACCAGATGTGCAGCAGTGAAGTAGCTGCCTTATTCTGGAAGTACTGTCCTGGTCTTTTGACTTTGTTGTATTAACAAGACTAGGAAATTAAATTGCAACGTTCAAGTGCCATAAAACAGTGCTGACTGCTACAATACACACGAGCTAGTATATTTTGATGTAATGATATTGTTTGATATAAGAACCATAATCAATCTGCAAGTCCCAACACTTGTTTCAGGGAAACTCTCGGCTATTCCAGCATTTAAAGGAAAATGTTTAACTTCCATAGCTCTCCTGCAAGCTTGTTTGTTTTAATACCTCCCAAAATTTTGCTCAAGGGGGAAAAGAACAGCAAATATTGGTGGTGAAGCTGAGGCCTCTAAGATAGCTACAGCTTACAGGACACCCACTGTTCAATTTATATACTGCTCCACTAGAACAGACTGTGGCTTAAAAATTAAAATAGAACTAAGGGCTGCATTTAACTTACCATACCAAACTTGCAGTCATCTGGAATGACTTAAAAAGCATCCAGCTCTCCCCAGTGAACATGGGCTTCAGCTCTTCATATCAACCAGTTTTACTGAACAGTGACAAAACATTACAAACGGTGCTGTTGTGCCAAACACCTTTGATTTTGAAGGGGTTTTCTACAGCTGGAGTGCAGGAAGACTTCTAGGGATCTACTGTGTGTTCCTCATAGCACACAGCTGAAAACTACTTACTACTGGAGTACAGCATCGTAAGATACCTTGCAATGCATTGCTTTCTGAAAAGACAAGTCAGCGTAATTACAAAGCAAACCTTGTTTTCGCTGAGTGGAAGGCAAGAGCAACCATGAATAACTTTGTGCCTGCTGAAGTTCAGTGTCCTTTTAGAAGAAACACCGTTTCACCTTTGCTCAACAGTGTAACTGTCAGGATCTCCCTCAAAGCCAGAGTCTGAAATGAGAACAGTGCCAGGATGCACAGATAGTTAATAGTCCTCCACCTTAGCTACTGGGAATGAGGACTGAGACCAGATAAACTTGTTTTACTTGTGATCAACACCCCTATAAGAAGGCTGGCAGCTCCCTAGCATTAGTCAGTGAAAAGGTTTATTTCTATTTGTTTTCTTCCTACAGCACAAAGGCTGGAGAGGTTGAGCCAGAATGTCTTCTGAAGCCTTTCTGAAGGAAATGCAAACCATTGGTGAGAAACTTCTCCTTAAGCTCCAAAAACTGCCCAAGGCTGACCCTGTGGAGATCGTGTCCTTCTGTGTGGTGCTCCTGTTTATTGGTAAGTTTAGTGGCAGAGGTGGAGGGGGGTCAGAGTGTCTCTTCTATGGGGACAGCTCGCTCTGCTGTCTTTGTTGATGGATCAGAACTGTTGGAGTTGTTTTCCAGGCTGCTTTCTGAGGCTCTATTTAATTGCTAGATCATTTTTTAGTATTCTGTGTGTACCTCTACACACATGCAGTGGATCACAGGCAACAGCAGAACTTTCCTCGAGGCTCCTCTAGTTTAGCATTAGTTTAAGAAGTGATATTTTAACAAACCCAGAGTTGCTGCAGTGTTTTGATGCGTGGGAGATAGCTTATAACAAATGGCATCAGGGGACCTCACTGCCATGAAAAATCCACGAGTCTGAGACCCTAAGTGTCATTGCTGTGCTTAGTTCAGTGGAGGCCAGTACGCTGCAGATGAGCCTATTTATTCTTCTCACTTAATGGCAAAATCTCTCCTGATGCTCTGTGTGGGGATGGCATGGAAGGAACAAACAAGACTGTTTGTGCGTGGGAGACAAAATTTGTTTAAACAATGGGAAAACAAGCAGCAAGGAAGGCAGGCCCACCTCCTCGGAGTACAGCTCTCTCCCAGCCTCAGTGCTGGAAGGAAGGGTGTGTGTGCAGCCTGGACACTCCTCCCTGGGCTGGAATTCAGAAACAGACACACCTGCTGATCTTTTTTGTTCACAGTGCCAGCTGATTCCCCACAGCTCAGAACATCTGGCAGCCCTTCTTCAGACTTTTAAAGAATGCAGGCGTGCACATGCTCCTTATGGGCTTTGCAGGATTAAACACGACATCTTTCTCTACTGGGGATAACCTAAAGTATCCCTTCCAACCCTGACCATCAGTGTAGAATAACAATCTGCTAATACACCGATGTAGAGTTATTCTACACTACATCCTGGTGTACAATAACAATAGGGCAGCCTACTGCTTTGTGAAACAAAACCCTGTGTTTGAAGTATTTATTTCCTCAAGCTTAATACAGAAGAAAGAGTAAAGCCAATCCAATCACAAATATCTACTCTTGTCCAAGGGTAAATATCATTACTCTTCAGAAACGGAACTGCCAGTTTGATTAGCCAAACCCTCTCTAGCTGCTTCTGACATAACTGTGGGGAGTATCTGATCTCTGTCCTTTCCAGTGCATAGCTCTGCTTAGTTGTTGCATGTCATCTCTGAAACAACAGCCCATAAGGCAGGTAAAGCTATCACAGAATTATAGAATTGTTTGACTTGGATGGAACAAACTCCCCTGCAATGAACAGGGACATCTACAGCTCCATTAGGGTTCTCAGAGCCTGGTCCAGCCCGACCTTGAATGTCCTCAGGGACAGGGCATCCACCACAAAGCTTTGCTCTTGCATGGTTTGGTATGCAGCTCTTAAGAGCTCAAAATACCCAGTAATGACAGTAGTTTTGTGTGTGCAGTGGATGAGCTCTAGGGCCACAGCCTAGAAAGCTATCTTTTGGTCTGATGGTGATGTACAAATAAATACATTCTATATTTTTATTGTTATTGTCTTGCCTACCAAAAAATACAAACAATTAGGGTGGACAAAGGGGAAAACCCCAATTCAGTGTCCACACTGTGGGTAAGTTAGTGTACCTAGCTCCTTTAACCTTATGATGGTCATCCAGCTGGCCAATTAGCACAGTTATTGACTCCTATAGCTCCTACCAAGGCCTGACATGCATTGACATTTGCCCAGATTCAATGGATGACTAATACAAGAGAGCAGGAACTTATAAGGAGAGAGTTGGGAATATAAGGTAAAAATCACCAAGAAGCTTGACTCTGTTCATCCTGCTGCTCAGACAGCCTACAGGAGATACGGGATTAGTCTCCAGTGATTCCCCCTATGTCATGAAGTAATACCCTTTTTCCTTCTCTTTCCAGTAACTGTTCTCGTGCTGATGATCATTGCTTGCAGCTGCTGCTGTTACAGCTGCTGTAGCTGCAATGAGGGTCCTGACCACAGACGTAGGAAGGCCCAAATCCGCCCGACTGCCCATCCATGAAGTGCATCAAGAGGTGACATAACCCATCATCAAGGACACGCATGGACATTGTGATTCAGCCCCATGGGAATGACTCTCTGCACTAATGCACTGGAAATGGCAATAACAATATTAATGATTATGACTCAGAGGACCAGAAATCACAGCATGAAATACATCCTTTCTGTGACAGCTACGGCTGGGCTCCACGATGTGAGCAGAAAGGTAACACAACTTTACCATAACTGTCTCCATGTTTGGGGTGGGCTGGGAGTGCATAGACACCAGCTTCTGACAAAACAGACACACTTACCCAATAACAGTCCTGCAGCTGGGCTAGCCAAGGGTTCCATTTGTGAGCATCAAGCCACACACCAAAGCAGAGAATATGAGAGTTGCCATGTGGATAGGGGGCACCTACTCTCTTCACAAGTGGCTAATCCAGAAGGATGATGCTGGGTGCTAGCAAAACCACTGACATCGCTGGGATGTTGACATGCTCAGTACATCTTGGATCAAGCCCAAACCTGCTCTCTCAAAAGCCATGTGCAATAGACACCTTTAGCTGAGATGACTGCTGAAAACAACAGATTGTCGACCTGATGTAAATATGCCACCTGAGACTCGATGTACAGCTCCCTGACTACAAATACTCCCTGCCCTCTTTTGTGTCACAGCCATGTGAAACTGTCAAAAAGAAAAAATCAGATCACGTGCAATTCTCTTTGTAAAGAGAAAGATAAAGGCATTCAAGAAAAATTCACTGATGTTACAGTTTAATTTGATAAACATGCTGCTTCCCAACTTCCATGTGCTAGTTAGATCTTTCGTGAATTCTGCCCTTCTGCATATTGCAGGTGAGTGGTCCTTATAGCATGGGAGTTACAGGAGACAAACAAACCCTCATCCTTACTTGAGGGACCTGTGTGCCTGACTCTGTGCACCATGTGCAGCTTATTTCAGTGGACATAAACAATGTGCCAAAGGTATGTTCATTAGCATTCACAAAGGCATTTCAAAGGAGTGACACGCAGTGTGGTAATTGTCACTTCAGGATACACATGCAGCAGCTGACAGCTGGCATTGTGACAAAGCACAGCCAAGAATGGCCTGTACAGCTGAAGTTACCAAGTGAAAATAAATCCCTATTCCATGTTGCAGCCACTGTGTATGTTTGGTTTACACTGCGGTGAACGTTAAGGAATTTCTCTAAGTGCAAAGCTATGGTGCAGACAAGGACTTTCGTAACTTCAAATGGAAGATCATCATATTGCATCCAACTCTGCAAGCCAGTGGGCTTTCTTTCAGCCCAAAATGTGAGAAAAGTCACTTTACAAGAAGGTATGAAAAGATGAGTACTCATAGATAAGTCATCTTCTACCCCTTGTATTCCACATTCTAAGTGCAGAGGAGTCAAGGGGATTACACATATGTATACCACAACCAAGAGAGAAAGGAATCAAGTTTTTAACAGTGGGATTTTAAGTATTTTCATGCTTCAGAAGGGACAACAAAACAGAAACTTTGTAAAGAGACCTCTTCTGTCTGATGCCTGTGCCCAAATTACTAGAATGCTCATTACATCTGCAGCTTCTCATGAACTTAATGCACTTTAAAAGAAAAATAACCTAGATGTAGGTATTTTGTATTTTTTCCACTTGCATATTGGAATAAATCCACCCCCAACAACACAGAGAACAGTCTAAAATTTATGACAAAGTTCCTCAAACTACCACTGTTACTTGAAAATTAATTAAAAACAAAACAAAAACAGCATTTAAAATTAACTAAAGCCAACAACCTTCCAGGATAAGGTGGGGACATTCCCTAGAAATTAAACCTCTGAGCCCCAACTTGATCACTGCAATCAAATGAGGACTGTACCAGTATAAGCTGCTACATGCACAACCACATTAAGGCCAACAAATTGCGGCCTTTATTATGCTATCCCAGAGCTTCCACTTACAACAAATATGCTAGGGTAGGGTAAGCTCAAGCACGGCATCAATTTACTGCGATCAACATGCCAAGGTGCTTCTCATTAACCTGTCAGATGTTTTTGCTCATTTATTTACAAACAAGTGACAACCAAGGTGACACAGAAGTCTCAGAACCTCTCTTCTGCAGGAGACAGCCTCAACAGACATTTCAGTTTCTAAGTTAAATCACGAGACCTGCGAAAGAACAGAGCTTACTTTCTTTCCTAGCCTGTGCTAGACAGTGCCAGCTACAGCAGTTAACAGAATCCCATTGAGAAATGTTTCAGCAGCATGGAACCAGGCTGTACTAACAGTTAGGAGGAAGCTCAGCAGGCTGGAAACATACCAACAGCTCTGACAGGTGGCTGTCAATGGGAATGAGCTGCCAGGCATTATTGCAAAAGGAAAACCACAGATACATTTCCCGGTTGTGTTACAACCTACATCACTGACAGACACAAGGCAGGGGATAGGGAAACGGCTCCTTCCCTATTTCTCCCACTGTAAGTTCATGAATTAGAAGCAGAGAATAGATACAGTGCTGTTGGGGGGGGAGGGAAGAGAGAGAGAGAAAAAAAAGGGAAAAAAATTAAGCAACTTTGTAAAGAATGCATCTGGCTTCTGGAGAAACCGCCAAGGAGAAAAGGGGCTGTAGGCCAACTTCTGCAAACCTGCCTGCACCTGATGTGTTTTTTTGTTGTTTGGTTTCATCCTTTATTCACATAAAGGGATCTGGAATGCTCTGAGCATTAGTGAGCATGGATCCTCTGTCTCAAAAAGCACAGAGGAAGGCAGACTACTGAAAAACTGTTTCAAATGCAGCAGTTTGAGTTTGCCTAGAAGAAACTACAAGGGGAAACAGTTACTTCAGTCATGATGATACATAGCTCCTTTCCCTGAGAAACACAAAGCAGATCACAGCCTCTTCAGAAGAAGCAGCTGAACCACTTAATGGAAAGGCTTCTGTTCCATAATGTCACCTGTTAGACTCCAAAGAGACTGACTTGGCTCGTGAAAAACAAATTTCCTTCCACTCATATCCTCCTTCTCCTCTCTCACTTCTCTTTATTACTTTCCCTTTGTTATTCTTCAGTTAAGAAAGCAACAGGGAGAGTTTATGTTGCAGCTAACAGCAGTACAAGGTTCTATGGCTTCAACCATCTAATCTGTCATGATGATGTTTGGACTAGAGGACAGAGTTGTTCAGAGTTCACTTTACACATAGCAGCCTCCTAGCAGGACTTGTAACAGATACAGTCAAGACCCAAAAAAGAACTTCCTCTTCTCCCCATTGCAACCTTCCTAAGATAGAGAACACAAAAACACTCTAAAAAGTCTCAAATAGGTGCATGAGTGGATAAAGGCATGGAGAGGAAGAAATTAATGATGTGTGAACTGAGTCTTTCTAACTGGGCTCAAAGCCTTTGACTAGATTAGCCACACCTTTGCAAGATAGCCAGCTGTTAATCATTTACTGCAGTACAAATAGGTAATTTGTACTGCATGCTAATAGGCATGCTAATTCTACAGCTATCCAGGTGTAGCAAAGGGATCTTTGCTAGGTTAAGAAGAGGCACCGGAAGAACTGCCTGCTGCAAACTCAACAGCTTCAGGTATTTATAAAATTGAATACAATCTGTATTCAATTTCAAAGTGTCCTATTTTAGAAGATTAATTTATCAAAAGAGACAGGAACTTTCTAAGGTCATACGTGTTTTCTGTTGTTAAGTCAGCAGAGCTTGTATCTAGACTACCTTTTCTTTAAAGCAGAAGGAAGCTGTTGAGAGCAGTGTCCGTATCCTTTGTACCTTTGGTGATCTGACATAATTCCAAAATGGAAAATGTATACTTCGATACTTTGGATGCTTAAAAAGTAATAAAAGTGTCAGAAAATTGAAGTGTGAGCTGGTGCTCCTAGTCAACTGTAACTTGCTGAGGCTGAAAACACTTTACATAATTTGCATTAAGTATTTAGGGTGCAGATGTAAGAGGCAACAAGTCAGGCAAATACTTGGAAATAAAGATCTCTTCCTGCATTGGGTCTGCAGTCACTTTTGAGAGAAAATGTGAGAAATAATCTATTCTTCCTTTCCCTTGAGAAGCATCTAGTAATGAAGCTTTAGTAAAGCCACAAGATACTCTACAACAGATGATATATCTTTCCTTAAAACAGCTGATAGTGAAGTCATAATGCTAAGTATCACTGATAGAGCAAGTGTGTACAGCCCACTGAGATTCCACTTTAAATTACTGCTGAATCTAAGTACTGAGTAGGCAGAAAACTTATACTTCTATTGCAGAGTAACTCACAGCTTGTGGCTCAACATTAAAACCATTAACAGGAGGCATTTCTCATGCAAGTGACTGTTCTAAATTGTATGGACATGACAAGCTCTATGTTACGTTCTATACTTGCTGTTGGTGTGCATTTGGTTGGTTTTGTTTGTTCTTAAATAAGTGGTTTTTTTTCCTCCAGTGTGTTCTCAGTGCTTAAGTGCTCTACTCTCATTTTTAGAGATCTCTCTTTCCACTGGAATCAATAAAGGCTTCCCACTGGATGCCTGTCTTTATGTATGGGCTGTACAGCTGAAGGATTCATATGCAACATGCTGGGAGAGATGCTATATTAAAAATATTGATAGGCTATGATGAAAGTAAGTCTCAACTGCCAAAACGTTGTGCAGCCAGATTTCCCCTCTACTTTTCTGAAGAGCTGACTGCTGAAGTGGCCTTGGTTATGCTGTTTCTGGTTTATGCTCCAGATTCTGCTATGACTCTACTTTTCAGATAAGGGACGCTTACCAGCACACAGAACATGTGTGCCTGCAGTGGTTTAGAGCACAGAGGGGATACATGAATATCTGATACAGCTCTTGTCTAACTCCAGCAGGGTGGAAGGCACCATGTCACCAGTACAAGAGAAATCCTCAGCTCTGGAAGACCTCAGGAGTCGGATTGAAACGAGTGACTGGGCTCTTGCAGGGCTAGTGGTGATTGGCATCTTCTGCCTTGTTATTGTTGCTTTCTTATTAATTGCAGCCACCTATGGGTGCTGCTCATCGCCAAGACACAAACGGACTAGGGCATGAATAGTGAAACTGAGGAGCAGTACTTGGAGCTCTGCATTTAAGCAGGAATCAGCCCAGCTGCAATATGGTGCTCTCATCTTCTGTCCTCAGGTGGTTATTTTTCCCCATACAGCTTTCCCAGCACATTGTTCTGCAAGTCCAGAGCAAACTCCACAGCAGGCAATCTGTATTCAGGAAGCAAATGAGGACTTTGGCATTTTGTTAATTACGTCTCTGCCTGATTTTTGTCTTTCAAGCAAAACCACAGGATAGACTTGCAGAGTGGTCAGCAACTACCTGGAAACCAAGAAGATCTCTTCCACTACTGCAATGACCTGTTTGTTTCTTCTATTCTGCAAATGGGCATTAGGAAACTGACTACAGCTTTGTCTGAATCAATTCTCTAAAAGCAGTTTAAACAGTTGTTCTCCTGTCATACTCAAACAAAAGCCTAAATACACTGCAAAAATTTGCCTGCCAGAATACAAATGTCTGCATGTGTGCTTATTTTAAATCTTGCAAGGTCAGAATTTCAGCTTTACTTTTGCTGTTTGGATACTGAACAGAATTGTACTAATTCAAAGTGTAAAAAAGAAATGGGATGTAGTATTTCTTCAAAGAGCATCTTACTTTCTTGTCCAGCTGCAAGCAGAGAAGCCAGGCAATGGTGCTGCAATGGGTGACCTTGGAATGCACATGTTTTAATCTTGGGGAGGGAGTAACAAAACAAAAACTTAAAAAAAGGAGAGACATGATTTCTAATTAGGTTAGTGGGCTTTCCTTACATAAATCTCTTACGTAGCCAGTGAAATTGTTTCTATTGTTATTCACCTAAGCAAAGGAGAATGTTTTCTCTCTATTCTCACCAAAGCATCAGAAAAGCACATATCACTTGAAAAACCTTGTCCTACATACAAGTGTGAAGAATGAAACAGAACACGAACTTGAAAGCAGGACACATGCTGGTCACTTTCAGTTAGTGAATACATACTGCTCTTGTACTGGGAAAATTATAGCTTCAGTGTTTTATCCAGTATAGTAATTAGTACAATTACAGCTTACAAAGCATGAACTAAACCTGAACAATATATGTTGTGGTTGCTAGTCTGCATTTAGATGGGGCACATCCATAATTTAGGCCTGTTTCTGAAAAGATCTAAGCACCACCAGGTCTTTCTAAGCTTGATGAAAATCAAGGAGACCTCCCTCATTCTTTGTAGAGTGGAGCTCCTGAGGTTTTAAAGTTAAGTGGTTCTATCCTGTCCTGGATAAGGCTGCTTAATTATCTTAAAAGAGAAATGATAGCTGAGGGAGAAGAGAGTCAAAACAACTGGAACCAAGTCATCTTATCACAGACAAAACATTAAAATTCATATAATGAGAAATCATACTTCTCCATTAACCAACATCTCAGTTAACTCAGAGGTGAGAATGAGTGACAGATGTCTGAGGGATGCCTTCCTCAAACTGGACAGAAAATATCAGTTGAATCAGTCACTATTTTCTTTTTCCTGGACATGCATTTGCAGAAAGATCTCTGCCATAACAGTGCCTCAAAAAGGTAGGACATGGTTTCCACAATATTAAACATTGCTTGGAAGAAGCATACTCACCCCAGCTCCTCACAGAAGCTTACAATAGCATCAAAGGCTGTCATCGCAGCCTTGTCAGATTCTTTTAAGGTGCCTTTTTTTTCCTGAAAGTAGAGAGGGACAAGTTTTCAATTCAAATACAAACAGGTCAACTAACCCTAGTGATAAGCAATTCCATTCCTCCTGAGCAATGTGGCAAACTGGTACAGGCACCATCCTGTTTCTGCTCAACCATGCCTCTCTAGGGCTTGAGCTGGGCCTGGAGCCCTCACCTCTCTGCTCTCCCTTGAAATTAGGTTACAGACAGCTGCATACTCAAAACCTGCTCTTACAGCTCCAGAATAAAACTCATTTCATCTTTGTGTATTTAGGTGGATCAGGTGGATGCTTGTTCTGCCAAACTTACCTGGATTTTAGAGAGCTCCTTCTTGATCAGGAAGCTAACTTGATCCCGGTCGTTCCTGGAGTAATAGAGGCGGCAGCAGGAGGGCTTCCCATCTCTCCCAGCTCTGCCAGACTCTTGGTAATATCCTGCCATTGACTTGGCAATGTTCCAATGAGCAACAAACCTGCAAGTGATAAGACAGTGGAAACACAAGGCTGCAGCTTTCTCAACTCAGGGCACACACACAAATGTGTTCGTGGATATTAACAAGAGTAAATAATAAGGCAGCAAAAGCATAAAAGACAGAGAACTTGGCAGAACAAGGGATTCTGCACATAGAGTTACAAGTCTTAACATAAGACACAAGGAAAGCAGCAGAACTATGTAAGCCAATGCATGTGAACAAGTGAGCAGGATGCCACACAAAATGGATGAAAGCAAAAGGGCACACAAATATCCAAACATAACTGCACAGCTGTGAAGAGCAAGAATAAGGACACTGATTTAAGGAGTCTGGAATATTTTACCACAAAGCAGGGGATTTTAAAAAGCCCTATTTATTTGAAATACTTGATTTTAAAAATACATTTCAATGTCAAGTCTGTGAGGAAAACTCTACCTCACCAAACTTACTTGTAGACAAAGGCACCTTTCCCAAGACAACAAACATGACTACGAACTGCTGCTAAACTGTGAGTAATCTCTGAATGAATGTTTTTAAATGCACTGCCACAGACTGCTTTAAATCTGCTTGTGTTTGAATATTCAGAAACTCAGTTCATACCTGTGTTCAGCCCTGAGAGGTCTGAGCATTTTACCATACAGTAATGCTGCCAGTATTTTAGATACCAGTCTGCCTCAAAACAAGTCCTTTTAAAGCTCTGCCCAGAGGCAGGAAAGATGTACACTGGTGTGATAAAAGACTAAAAGCTAAAAGTTGCTCCAAACACAAATGCTTCAGGAGCAGACCAGGTATGAATAATCTTAACTAAAAATGAACCAGCAGTGAAGAAAAAATTTCCTTCAGAAAGAGAGACAACACCTCTGTTTTTCCTTTTGATACAAAGGGTCACCTCCAGAACTTGTCTGACTTGATCT
Organism: Lagopus muta; assembly: GCF_023343835.1. Taxonomy (NCBI): domain Eukaryota; kingdom Metazoa; phylum Chordata; class Aves; order Galliformes; family Phasianidae; genus Lagopus; species Lagopus muta. The sequence goes on along the minus strand of NC_064450.1, from coordinate 4,776,650 downwards.
TACTTGATAGAATACACATGAATACTCAGGACTCTGCCAACAAAAACTGAAGACTAAGCAGCAGGGCCTCGCACCTGGGCTAGGGTATAATATCCTTAACTTATTGAAAAACAACTTATAAGGAGTAATTTTCACTTAATTTCTTGGACATCAACTGTACTACAAAAGCAGGTTTCAGCTATATTTTACCCTCCATCAGCCCTATGCATTTCAGATATTTTTTGCTGGTTTATTGGCCATTGCAATGAACAGGGGAGAGACTAATTTCAGCAGGTCATTAATTCATGCTACTCTGTTAGAGACTTCTAATTGCTCTTTTCAGAAATTAGTTGCATGTTACACGCAACAAGCAGTAAGAAGTCTGATATTGCTACAGAACCCTGTCTGTCAGCATGGAGGATGGCATAATTATTTAACAAGGCACAGTTTAATGGCACAGTTGTGAATAGTGATAGCCTCAGTGATGTCTTGTCACCCTCCTACAGCATTCAGAGTAATTGCTTTTCATGGATTTTGTGTAAAGATCAGCTCCACATACGTTGTTGCATGGCTTCTAAGAAAACTTCCAGATATATTTTTATGAGTTTCAGCAAGCCTTCATCAAGTGTTTGAGTCAGGTGTACCAGGTAATAGACACTGAAGTTTGCCCTTCCTGCTGCTCAGGTTTCAGCCTCTGGTGGAGCACAACACTCAGCTTCACAAACCTGACATTTGCTTTGTCTACTCCCATTCCAAAACTGATGGTTGCAACAATAACTGGGATCTTCTCCTCCATCCATTCATTCTGAACTGAAGTCCTGTCAGCTGCCTTGAGCCCTGGAAATGGAAGAAGATGAAAAGAAACAAAATAAAACAAAAAAAGAGAAGAACTATTTTGTGCCCCCTCCTCACATTCCCCCATTGCAACCCCCTCAACTAAAAACAAACCGATGTACACACTCCTCTCTGTCCATGTTTAAGCTGGCTGGGGATCAAGCAGAAGTCAGCAGCAGCTGTTTCTGTTCCAAAGAGAAAAATCTGGAACATTCCTGGGAGGAGTGCAGTTATATTTAGGCCATGCAAGATCCAACAAAACTAACAGCTCTGAAGTGGAGAGAATGCTGTTCTGCTCTGTTACCCATATTTACCTCGAAGATTTGATGTATTGCAGACCATGCCAAGAAAGCTAATTTTTAGGTAATCCCATCTAGGCCTTAAAGGTGGTACAGTTCAGTTCTACCAGCTGCTGAGAGATGCAGATTTCAGTACCTGCATGATATGCTTTGGCTTTCACTCCTCGGTAGCTCAATTCAATAGCCAGCTGGTCACACACATCCCTCATCCTGCAGTACACAATGCCACAGCCAGAGTACACCTGGGCACACAGGAGAGAAAGTCTGTGATGCTGGCTGAAGTCAATCAACAAAGCTGCAGTTATCAATAAGGAGGAAATGGAGGGATGTCTAAGGCTCATCTCATCTCCAAGCTGATTCCACAGCAACTTAAATACATTGTCTTGGCACAGAAGTAAATCAGATTTAAGGACAGCCTCTTTACAAGTCCTACAAGGACTAAAAATGCTGAACAAACACGGTCCCCCAGCCTCTCTCAAAGAAGACAAAGCAAGAAGCAGTAACCTTCCACACTATAATAAATTCAGGTGCAGAGATTGACTTATCTGCCAAGTTATTTTGGGAATTTTTGGTGTTAGAGCAAGAAATTCAACACGACGCTCCAAGCTGTTTGTCCTTGTTGCATTTCATCACTGACACTGAAAGGGCAGAACACTATCATACACTGACTGCCTGGGACATGAAAAAACAAAGACAGAACTACTATTTGCGTACTCCTAAGACATTTTCTTTTAAATCAACCCCTTCCTGAAGACATCTGCATTTGAAAAAAATGCAGTTCCATATTCTACTTGTTTTAGAAGAACTAAAAAACAAACAAGCACCTTCCTTCCAGGTGTTCCTTCCTCCTTTCCTACCACAGACTTGTCAGGGCCATTTCAATGACCAATCATTGACCACTAAGGAAGATTTTGTGCAGCTTAACCATCGTCCTGAAATGAAAAACCTACCCCAGTGGTGTTCTTCACTTCCAGTGCCTTCAGACAGAAATCCTTCAAGTTGGCATAAGGATCAGTCAAGAGCTCTTTGAATTGCACATCGTAGAACAAGTTAGATCTGAAGCAAGGAGTCTTAAAGGTGGCAAGTGGCTGCTTTAGCTTGAGTGCTGTCACAATATCCTCCTGGACTTGCTTGGTAGCAGTGGCAGTCAAAGCAACACATGGTGTATTGGGGATGCGAGATCGCAAGGTGCCCAGCCGCAGGTAATCCGGTCGGAAATCGTGTCCCCACTGGGAGACACAATGAGCTTCATCAATTACCAGGTAGGACAGGAGATTTCGAGACACGAGGGAGTTGAGTGTAGGCTGGAAGGATGAGGCAGCTGCCATCTCTGGGGTGATGTACAGGAGCTTTATCTGAGGCTTCTCGCTTGCTAAGTCAGCCAGGATGGTCTTCTTTTCCTGGGCAGAAAGCTTGGAGTTCAGAGAGCAGGCTTTGATCTTCAGTGCCAGCAAATGGTCCACTTGGTCCTGGAGTGAACATATAATGAAAATAAAATGAGAAGGACATAGCATTAAAGAAAGCCTCCATCTCTATGGAAGTCTACAGGCAAGATTTGTGAGGCCCCAACTTTTACCTCCAGGACCAAGCCTCAGGATAACACCCAGTTACAGTGCAGCTGTTTACCACTTCACTCCAGATGCCTTTATCTTCAGCAGTCAATATATCTGTTTGGCTCTTAACAACCAACTCCTTTTTTCAGCTTCCATTCACTCTAAATGGTCACTTTGCTACTAAGGAGTATCAGCACAGAGCTATGCAGAATACTTAGTCATAGCCACAGCGAGATGAAATGAGCACCAATGCCTCAAAATTTACCCTACCGAGTTGTCATGGATGGAAAATGAATAAAACTGCTATACAAAAACAGAGCACATTTCATTCCAAAACAACCAAAGGACTTTGTAAAGCTGGCTGAGATATGATGAAACACAAAGGCCAGTGTGAATCACCACTGTAACAGAAGGGAGTGTGAACAAGAATCATGTCTTGAAAATCAGGAGGGAAACAGCATCACATTCAGGTACATCTAGATGAACATGGGATGTACAATTCACCCTATCTTGACACTGATTCCATTCACTTGTGCTTGACCAGCACAGAACATTTCAAAAGATACGAGTAATCCTGAAAGATTAAGGCCTCATCGTATCATTCTGGTGTCAGTTTCAAACCAGTTCTTAATTCTTGATGTTCACTACAGGCTACAACACCAGCTATTGCACATTGTTAGTGCTACAGCTGCTCTTATAGGGAAGCATTAGGGGATGAAAACGGTAGAAAAGACAAAATACACAAACAAAAGGTCGTATCAGTGACAGTGTTCAAGGAGGAGCTCTGCTAAACCAGCTTCTCTCCATGACACAAAGACAGAGCACAACAAAAGATGCAAAAAAATTTATGCCTTCAAAAGCAATTTCATCATTCCTAGAGTTGTAACCCTATAGGTAAAATGGAAGTTTTCTTCTGAGTAAAGAGTTGGTACTGTTGGGGTACTCTACTTTGCTGCTTCTGTACAGCACAATGGAGATAAAAGACAGCTGCTGAAAATGGAAAAAGAATCAGTTATACAATTCAGCAGGCTACAGTCAAGGAAGAAATGCCCTCTTTTACAGAGCTACATATATCAAACCAGAGCCATCCTGTTAGGCAGTTAATCTGCAGCCTCTTCACCTGTCACCAGGCTAAAGAAAGCATGCCAAGACATCAAGACAAGAATGCAGAAGCAGGGTAACAGCAAAGCCTTGTGGACAGAAAGAGAGAGACAGCTGTGCCTCAAGAGTCTCCCGACCCCCTTCACTGACTGCTTTTCCACAGCTAACAGGAGACAGTTACCTGAATCAGTGCAATCAGAGGTGAAATGACAATGGTGATGCCCACTGCCAGAACTGCAGGAAGCTGGTAGCACAAGGATTTCCCTGCCCCTGTGGGCATACATACAAAGACATCCTTCTCGCCTGCAAAGACAACAGAACAAAGCTCAAGGCTATTGAGTGATGGCGAGTTCCCAGGGCTCTGTCTGGAAGGATGGGCACAAAGGCACGTAATCTGTGAGAAACAGCAAATCTGTGCACATACCACATAGCATACCAACAAAAGACACTTCATTTCAGGTTCTAAAAGCATAATTATTTGTATACCTGCATTGCTTTCCTTCAAAGAATCTCTGATTACTTTGTGAACATTAAGGAACAGCCTTTCACAAATACTGGAAGGTGCACAAGAAGTTAAACAGCTAATCCAGATTAATGCTGATTCTCTTACAGATTAGCTGCTTTCACTCATCTTACAAACCTCCAGTTACCAAACAACCAGTCCCATGACAGATCTTTATCACACCCTCCCAAAGCTTATCCCAAAAAGTAAATCTCAACCACGCAGATAACATTCAGTTAGTAACTGTCCCCATGCTAAGGAGTAACCACTTCAAGTCAGGAAGATGCCAACACATACAGTTTTAACACGGAAGAACAGCCAGCTGACAGAACACTACTTTCAGCCAATCTATTATCAGTAGCACATCTGCAGGTGACAGATGAAAACTGTAACCACATCCTGCATGCTGATGTTTATTGAATTTTACACTGTTTTGATTTGCATTATGAGACCTGCAAGGAGAGCAGATGGTCAGCAGTGTGTGCATGTGTGTCTGTGAGTGTGTGAGCTGCCCGTCCAACCAACAGTGGTGGACAAGCTAACTTCAGCACAGCTGTGTGTTTCCAATAGCATCTACATCATTCAGAGAATAGAGGTTAACTGCAAATGTGGATAGTTTCAACCTCATCTGACCACAAGCATGCTACCAGATGCCTCTAATGGAGATACTGGAAACCCTACAATTGAATGCTATTCCTGGTCAATGCAACAGGGTTCTTACAAAATAAAAATATGGGAGAACAGGTAGAGCCACACTCAGAAGCCATGCTCAGAAAACTTTGTTTGCAACATATGCTTGCACTCCTATGACACTAATGTGACCTCTGAGCAGAGGAGGCTGAGGAGAGCTCAGAGGGCTGGTGGTCCTTCGTGGAGCAGGCAGTGTCTCCTCAGAGCCAACTGCTGCAGAGCTTTCAGATGCTGAGCCTCACCTCTCACCACAGCCATGGTTGCACTTTCCTGCAGGGAAGTCTTGAACGATTCAAACCCAAAGACCTTTCCCAGCGTTTTCCGGACCCTGCCCTGCAGGCCTGGAGCTGCCGTGCTGCTCATCTCGGAGAAGCTGTGGATGGAAGAACTGATACTGAGTCTCCCCTTCTGAGGCGAGCCCCCCACCCTACTCCCCTGACAGATCTGCCATTGGTGGGAGCTGCCCCCTCACTGCCCCTCAGCCTCATTCCTTGTGGGATCTCCATGAGGCCGGGTCAGCTGGGGGTCTCGGAGCACCTTCCCGTCGCCAGCCCCTCACAGCTCCCCCTCAACGCACCCACGGGCCGTATCCTTCCGCCTCTTCCCCAACCGAACCCCTCCGTACCCCGACCCCCGCTCTCTGCGCTTCCTCGGGGTCCAGCCGTGCGCCGTTGTGGCGCCGGGTGATGACATCAGAAGCCGCTCTTAAAGGGCCAACCCCCATCTTAAAATTTAAAAAGCAAAGCAACCCCCCCAAAAAAATTACCCGTCTCACCTTTGACGTTTCTTTTCATCCTACATAACGTCTTCACCGAGAGTTTTGCCCCCCTCACAGCGTGCTAGCATCGACATTTCCCCTGTCGATCAGCGCGCATTTAAAACGGAAGGAGGAGGGCGGCGTTACTATGGCGACCGCTCTGACGTCATTTCTGCGCGACGGAAGCACGCCCGCCTGAGGCAGAAGATGGCGGCGGCGAAGCGCAGCGTCCTGTCCTCTTTGGCGGTTTATGCCGAGGATTCAGACCCGGAATCGGATAGCGAGACCGGGACGGCGGGAAGCGATGGGGGAACGGCTACGGGTGAGGGCGGGGAGGGGCCTGGGGAAAGCAGCGGGTTGACCTGGAGCCATCCCGCCGCCTTCCTATCAGAGAAGGGAAGGCCCCTCTCGTTCTCGTCTCTCCTTTCTCATTGTTTGCCTTCTGTTTTTCTCCTCTTTTGCTTTAGGAGAGAAAGGAGGGCTCGTCTCGGTTGGGTACGGAGAAGATGATTTCAGCCGCCTGGATGGGGATGAGGAGGGCTATGAAGAGGAGGACGACGAGAACAGCAGGCAGTCAGTAAGTATCTCGCTGTTCCTGGGGCTCGTCTTGCTCGCAGCCATGCGTTGCAATGCCTTTTGCTCCTGGGAGAGCCCCTGAATGGCACCCTGAGCTGGAACCTGATGGCACTGCCACCTGATGCAGGTTTCAGCACTTCCCAAGTACTGTAATTCACTTTATTTTCAAATAGAAGGCACTTGCCTTGGAGCCCAATGGCAGTTTGGCGCAGATCTTGCTGCTTGTTACTAACTCTGTTGATGCTGTTTGACTCTTCTATGGGGAAGAAACTGTCACTGTGAATGTACACTATTCCTTAAGCATTGTTAGCATGTATGAGAATGCTAAGGGAGAAAAATGCTGTTGCGTTGTCAGCTGGAAAATTGAAAAGAATGAAGTTCTGTCATGTCTTCAATTATTCTTCTGTGTGTAACTCAACTTACTGCATCAAGTTAACTTGATGTAGCAGTGTCTTGTCTAGACTTGAGTGGCTTTTGTTTGTCATAGGTGCATGGCATGTATATAATACCACATAAATACAAAAACAATTGATACACTTTAAGATAGGGCACGTACTTTACTGCACGTGAGTGCACCTATTACACAAAAAAATGGACAAATACTTCTGATGTGTCTGTAGGAGTGAAGCAATAAGTCTTGAGGAGGTAGGGGGAGGTTCTTGTCTCCTTTTTCTTCTATCAGCCTTTTGCAGAACTCTGTTATTGTCTTGACTGCTCTATTTTTTTGGCAACTTAGTACATGAAGGAAATAGGGCTGTGTTGCTACAGCTTCCCCTTACTGAAATCTACTTTGTGTGCATTAGATCATTCTCTTATGTGATCCTCACTGTTCTGGCCATCTGCTTCCCCAGTTAGCAGAGAAGAAATTGGCCTCTTTTCCTATTTGTTCTGTTTCTGACTGGAATGAGTGTGAGCAATAGCATTCACAGTGATTGTCTGGCTAAGTGAAGTAATGACACTTCTTTACTGCATTAGTCATTCTCTTCATATCCAAAGCTTATAGACTCTTTCAGTGAGATCTTTTTATTTTAAAGGTGGTAGATGTGATGCAGATGTTCCTCAACAACTAAGTATGTAAAATGAGTAGCCTGTATTGCACATGCATTGTCAGTGTAGATTTTAACCATCCAGCACCTGGGAAATTCAAGGCACTATGCAAGAAATGGCAATTGGTGAAATCACTCCAGTGTTTAGCTAGCAGATCTTGCATATGTTTCCAGTTACTGTACTGATCTGTGGAGATTAATTAGGGTGCCTTATCTGTAGTCTTATTGCAAGGCAGCAGCATCTTTTCTTTAACTAGAATCAAGGGATTCCTTGATAGAGTGTAGCTGGTACTCACTGGTTACGAGCTGTTTTTGGAAAGCAGTGAAAATTGGATTCAGTTGTTTTGGGGCTTTAACAAAATAACCCTGTGGTTATATTATCTACCTTATCTGCTGTTTGTTATTTTATCTTCCAAGGAAGTTTCAGTAATGTTCTCTTGCTGTTTCAGAGATGTCCCCTGCTAGGTTAGAAGGTTTTTGAAGCTATTTCACTTAAGTGTTCATCTAATGAATGATTGAACCTATTGTTGATTATTTGAAAATCACTTCTTTTTGAATGTGTGTGGGAGCTTAGAGGGGAATTTGTGATCAAGTACCAACTGACTTGGTACTGTGGTTCTTCTTAGTTATGCAGTTACTGTTACTGAACTTGATTGCTAAAGCTGAGTTATTGGCACACGTATATTTTAGGAAGGTAAGCTGGAGAGGATCTGAAGTGAAGAAAGGGTTTGGTGTCTCACTTCTGTGGTATACACATGTTAATTCCTGCAATTAAAACTTTGGTGTTACTGGGTAATCACTCTGTAGCTTGCCTTGCCAGAACTTGAGTGTGTGCTAACACCCTGAGTGTGCACTTCATGTTAACCCCTCCTTTCAGTTGCACGTAATCTTTGTTTGTTTGTTTTTGAAATACCAAATTAATATTTTGGGGCCAAAGCTCAAACTTGAAGTGAAGTTCAAAGGAAAAACTGTTTTGAATTGTGTGAGCATGAAAACTATTTTATTGGTTTTTCTGCTCCTCTACTTGCTTTGAACCCAGACATCTATTTGCATACATAGCTCTAGGATCCCCAGTGAAACAGTAACCCATTGGGCAATGGAACGGTAGGCTTACCTACCAGTTTCAGATCAAAGCTATTGCTTACTACTTCTCATGGGAATTTTATACAAGGCTGATTCTGGTATTTTAAGCACTCAAGGCAAAAACTTGCCAGTTTTTTTCTGATATCTGGGTGGAGATGAAAATTAGCTGGTGTCTGTTATCTGAAACTGAAACTATTGGGTTGTTCCCTTCCATGGAAGTTCACGTAATCAGTAAATGAGGCCACGAGAGCACTGTGCAAGTAAGAAAAGATGTGTCAGCAAGCATCACTGGATCTTTCAAACTTGGCACTAGGGCAGATCCTTACCAAGCCTGCATGTTTGCTTGGATGGCAGGCAAGTTGTGTGTCTTCTGTGTGTTGCTGGTGTATGCTTGGGAATATAATAGGCCTTGCAAGTGCTGCTTTTGCTGTGAGCCCTGCTCAACAGGGGTGAGTGCAAGAGAAGCCCCCACCTGCCAACCAGAAAAGACAGAATTATCCAATGACAAATATCTTTCTTCCTAGCTCTGTTGATTTTCATTGTCTAGCTCTGAACATTGAGGAGCCACGTGACTTTTGTGGAAGACATTTGCTACTGAATTATGCTCTTACCTTAAAAAGGAAACAAACTCCTAACACAACAACACTTTTTTTTCCTTATAACTGTAGGGCTTGTTTGCTGGTCATGAGTGGGTTGGGCAAAAGTAACTTCCATTAGAAGGGTCTTGGAGAACTGCTGGGCTGCTGAGCACAAGCCCTTTGCTATAAGTGCAGTTACTTTCCAAGCCTTCTCTTTAAGCTTAATCCTGTAAATTCTTGTCTTGTAGGAAGATGACGATTCAGAGACTGAAAAACCTGAGGCTGGTGACCTGAAGGTATTTGGAAGTGTGGCACGGTGGTGGGGGGAAAGCTCAGTATAAGAGGAATAAGTCTTATAAGCATGGCTTTGGTGTTCATGTTTGATCTTCTGTAGCTAGTTTTGTACTTTCTTTTTGAAGATGTAATGTGACTTCTGGCTTCTGCCAAAATCAGTTAAGTAGTTAAGCTATGGACTGAGTGATGGTCAAGATCTGTATTGAAGAACTGCAGCATTCTGAATTAGATCAGAGGTGTATTTTGTGACAGCATCTTTCCTGTTTTTCAGTGATCAGATGTGGTGTTAAGTGCAGAATTCTCTTATTTCTGACCAGCATTATTTGAAAAGCTGTAGTTAGAACCACATAATGAGTAAATGATTGTATGTTCCCAGAGGTCATAAAACATGTCAATTATCAACGTTATCAATTCAGTTGTGCCCAGAGAAACATCCCAGGTCTTACAGTTAACACTTATATCTGTTAGAAAAATGTATGGCAAAAGGAAGTTCGACTGAAATACAAAGCAGTGAGACCTGGATTCAGGCAGAAAAAGAGTCTAAGCTTGACCCCCTGTCTGCAACTGAGAGTCACTGTAGATTATGGTAATACATAAACTGCTTGTTCAGTTTCTACTTCTGTTGCTATATAAGTTGGTTTCCTAAGTTAAATTACATTAAAACCCTTTTACATAATGAGCAAACTTTTTAAGATAAAGGAGCCTGCCATGCTGTCATTTTCTCTGCATTAGGAAAATTAAGTAGAAACAGTGAGCATAGAAGCAGTGTGTGAATGCTGTTGAAGTTTTAACACCTATTCCTCTGTGATCTCTTCTTTACAAGAAATATACATCCTCTGCAGATTAAAGAAGATGCCTCAAAGCAAGATACAGTGAAATCTCTATGTAAATTTGTTAGTAGAAAAGACACCAGAAGAAGCAGCTTAGTGGATTGTAAAAATGACAATAAGTAGAATGGGCATCTTTCCTTTGCTTCTTGAATTTGGAATGTTCTTATTCAGCACAGGCACACCCAAGTAGAAACAGGCCGTTCAGGTAAGAACATTCTGAGTAGTTAAGAGCAAAACAGGTAGGTTGAGCTGAAGTGTTAGAGAAAAATGGATATTCAGACTGTATACTTCAGCTTGAGTAGACTAATTTTTGTGCTTTAAAATAAAGTTACCAGCTGTAAAGCTGGTATTACTTCCTTACAAAGCTTGCTAAATTGATTGTTGCTTTTGGCTTTCACAGTTAGAAAGTAAAATACAATCCTTGCATGGCATGAAAAGTGAGGATTTGAGAAGGTTATCAGGGAGGCAGATCTGAACTTCAGGAGTTCTAGACTTCTGTCATCTTTAATAGTGGTCCTTAAATGTAAGTGGAAAAATGCCACAGCCTCCTTTGCTATGAGCATAGCAAACAGCCCAGACGAGGTGTGTTCATGTTGTAAAGCATAGTGTGGGATGCTGAGTGGAGTTGCTCTAGCCGTACTACAAAGAAATTCATTTGGTCTGGTGGGAAGGAACAGAACATTCATGTAAAAGTCATTTTTACTTGTAGCAGTAGGAAATGTTTATCTCCCTTTTCCACCAAGTGGCAGTGTTCTCCTGGTTCCTTCCTCGCTGCTTTGAGCTTGCAGGGTATGTGAGAACTAGAGAGTAAGAGTGTGGTTACTCTAAATCCAGAGTGTGGTGAGAAGAGAGGCACTTGATGCTTCTGGATAATTTTATTTCTTTTTTCCCAGCTGAGTGCTCTAGCTGCTCTTGCTCTCATCCTTACTATGAGATGTCACAGGCCTGAAGACATACTTAAATAGATGATGTGAGCCTTTTATATGTGGCCAGGGTGTTCCCAGTGTCTGAGTCTGTGTGCAGAAAGCCAATCCTTTAAGATGCATGAATGATGTGAAACCATTGCAAATGATTAGTTAATTATAGTCTTTCCAAGCTTTGAATGTACATTCAGACTCTTTTTCTATTGTTTTCCCATCTGAACATGTGGTGAGTGAACTATTTTATCTTATTTGAATCATTGAGGAGAACAATTGACAGGCCAAGTTGTGTGGAGGAGTTCCTCGTTGCTGGAGCGTCCTGTGACTTGGCTTCATTTTTTGCTTGGGTGGTAACAAACACAAAGCCTCCAGCTGGTGGTCAGTTTTGGATGTAAATCAAGGAGGCTAAAAGTGGGGAATGGTGTAAAAACTGTCAGTGGCATTTGTAATGGTAAAGTGATGATGGGGGAGAGTGGAATTCATTGCCTGCCTCAAAGTTGCAGTGGGGAGACTTTTCTACTCCACCATATGGTATTTATATTTGCCTGTGGTTTTTAATCTTGACTCTACCTTGTTTTGATCTTGAGGACTCATCACATCTGTCTGTCCTTGCAGCCCTTGTTCCTCACTAGAGGTAAAGGAAATAAGAAGGCCTGGGTGGAACTGCAGCTTTCATCTTTTTTTCTTTTTTAAACTTATTTTCTGCTGAGCAGGAAGTTACAATGAGTTTATCAAAATAAAATACTGATACCAGTCCACTGTGGTGTCTACCCTTGGAGAGTCAAGTGGAAAATTTCTTTGAATCTATTTGGGGAAAGAGATGTGCCAGGTATAGAAGAATATTGAAGCTTCATCAGGCATCTGAAAAAGTTCTCCCACATCAGGCTTTTAGCTCATAGGATTTTCTGTTACTGCACACCTGTGAGGCAGTCCTGAATGCTATATGCTTGTAATACAAAACAAAACAATTTCTCCTCTTTTGGAAACAAAGTCAGAATTCTTGCATCCTGTAACTGAAGTGTTTCAGGGACCCACAGAAAATGAGAGATTCACAGGGAAAGGTAAAGGAAATTGCTTCTTCAAATTGTCTGAGAAGGATGTGCTCAGACTCTGGAGCAGTACTTGTTAGTAACCAAAATGACTTCAGTGCTCCCTGCTTTTAGTATTAAGTAAGCAGTTACAAACTTCAAACAAACTACTGTCTTAAGGGGATTTCAGAAACAAAGCTTTCTGCTTAGGAGGAAAAAGAAGTGGTTCGCAGAAACTGCTGGTGAAGGACTGGTGTCTTTTGGAGTCCCAGAGCCTGGATGGATTCTTAGATCGTTTCATCAGGCGATGGAACCATGAGTGCGAAACAAAGGACGTTGTGAAAAATACCTGAAACTTGACGTTCTGCTGGCAGTATTGGTTTGGAATGATGAGGGTTAAAGGCCCTGTGGTGCCTGCCAGGTGCTTGGGCTCTTGCCAGCCACTGGTTATAGTTGCAACCTTGATGCAGGAACAAGATACCAACCAGGCTGCAGAGCATGCTACAGGGGCCTGCCCTGCAGGAGGAGGAACGTGAACCTTAAGTGCTGACTTTGTGCTCCAGGTCTTATTGGAGGGGTTCTGTGTTGGTGCTGTAGGGCTGAATGAATAGCAGACTGCAGGAGGACAGGGCACAGCCCTTCAGCTTGGTTTGCTGGTGTTTTCACAGAGGGAATCATTAACTCTTGAGCTTTGATTCTGTTATCAGGACTAGCCAGCGCAGGAACTCTGATAAATATTGGCACTCCCTATGCAAGTATATGCTTAACACGTGGTAACAGTTATTTGAAAGGAGTAGCTTTCAGAAGAAGCTATGTTCTCTGGTTTTAAGGGTCCTCCTGCATCTTTGTGTTCTGTTGAGAGGCAGTCCAAGTGGGAGGTAGCAGAAAGGTGTCCTGGTCTCAGAGGTATGCGATGTTTCTATGCATGTCTAAGCACCACCTTTTGGTAGTCAGCAAAGCTGTGGAGCCCTTATCAACCCAGTCAACCTGTGAATAACTTCCCTGTGTTATGATGCATAGACATGTGTTAAAGTAGAGCTTTTGATTGTGGTGTGGGTTGTTGGTTTTTTTTGTGTTTTTTTTTTTTTTAATATATCTTGCCTGGCCATTCGTCTGTCTGTTTAAATACCAAAATTATCTTGATTTCAAGTAAAAGTCTTAGAGGATAAGAACAAGTAACTGGGGGATTGTGAGTAGTGTAGTCCTGATGATTGACTCATTTTGATAAGGCATGTGAATTTTTCTGTATTCAGCATGCATTCATCTAGCTAGATTATCAGAAGGTACCTGAATGTACTCAGGAACTTACACCTCATGTAATTTTACTATGAAAAAGGGGGGAAAAAAAAAAACATTAGGGGAAAAATGGTATCTATAATAGAAAGCTGTTCTTCCATTTTCACAGGCCGCAAGATGTAAAAGAAGGAGCTGACCTCTAAAATCTTTAGGAAATAAATTAGAGTTGTTTGCTGTAGCGGTGGCAAAGGATGAAGTTTGTTTAAGAAATACCAGCCCTTGATACTTTCAGCTGCTTAGAAGGAATCCAAAACATTCTGCTTAGAATGTTACAGGTCACCCAACTGAAGAACAACTGTTAAAACTGCTGTTCTGCCCCAAAATTGTGCTCTTGGTGGCTGGAGAAGCTGTGTGTTGATCTTGCAGTGGTTGGATTTGGTAGGATGTAATAGCTTTAGAAGTGTGCTGTACAAAGGCTGCTGAAGCCCCCTGCCCTCCCTTGTTTGAGCTTTCTGATGCTATCAGGCTTAGTATTTTGGGCTCTGACAGGCAGGAATGGCAGAAGAGCTGCCATGCTTTAAAAATGGCCTTGTGTTACACATGGCTGTGCTTGGTGCTGTGTGCAGCTTTCAGGGTTCAAGTTAAGGTTGCCTCTCCAGTGGTTTGTTTCCCACTCATTTATCTGCCCGTGAGTACAGCCTGCAAGAGATAAGCTCTGCAGTTTCACACTGGTTTCACTCTGTACTCTATCTTCTAGTATACTTGTGCAGAGTGCTATCTGCCCTTCAGCTCTACATATTTTCCCTCATTTTGGCATGCTCTTTTGCAGTGCTCTGTGGAGGCAATCAGGAAGATTGGCAGTTGAGCAGGCAGCATTACACGTGGAAAACCTTTAGGGGGAGTAGAGTTAGCTCAGCTTCTCCTCCTGTCCTCTCTGCTTTAAAAAATGAGTGCCCACACATTGAAGCAGCTGATGCCTTTCCAGGTTCCCATTTTTAACCATGTGGCTGACATTAGTAAATGCCAGCAACAGGGAACAAAGTTGTGTTCAGCATCTTTGGTTCTTTTTTCTTTTCTTTCTAATTATTATTTGTTATAAATGGTATGATTATTTTTTGGTCACTTCCCCCATGTATTTCAGTCCTGTTTCTCCAAGAGGGAGATAGATCACAGCATTTGAAGCTGGCTTACCTACTTCAGAGCTGCTGGCTCCAGTCCAGCCTGTGAGCTGCTTGGAAGATGAGACACGTCCATGGACATGCTCGTTCCTTTCTCCCCGCCAGGCATACAAGCTGTAGCAGACTCCTCACTCCCTGCAGTACTAAATACCACAGATTATTGACACAGGTGTGGCTTCCTTTTCTCCCAAGGAAGAGCCAGGCTTTTTCTTCTGTTTGTCTTTAAACTTGAAGAAAAGTCCTTTCTGGAGCTGCTTCCCATTGCATATTTCACCTGATAAAGGTCTGAGTTCTTCAAGTCCAGTTCTGTTGCAATTATTTCTGTTTGCTGTACTGAAATAGCCTGTTTTGAATTAGCACGTTAGTGCTTGTCAGAGTGAGAATCTGAACAGTCAGCACAGATGGAGGATTGCCTCCAATACCAACAAATATTAGAAAATAGCTGCTTCCACCTTGCCTGTTATCAGAACAGAAGGATGAAAATCTGCTAAATCTTCATGGGATCTATTCATGGAGGAGGGTGCAACCCAATGAGGATATTTTTATGCCTCACCTCTATTCCAAACCCAATGAAGAATTTTCAGTACTACATATTTGGAAAGAAAGCTTGTGCAAGAAGTTGAATTTTATCACTTCTCTTAAGCCTCAGCTGCAGCAAGGGAAAGGTGCAGGACTTCTTACAGCCCAGCTTTATTTTGCACTGCAGCAGTCTGTTTGAAAAAATGAGAGTAGCCTGACACCTTGAGTTATGCCATGTGGTGCCTGTACTTCACCTCTGAATTCCTGTTTTATAGTATGATGCAAAACTGACTTGAAAGCGGGGTTAGTGGGCTCTGCAAATCAAGGAAGCTCTCTATGAACCATGGTTGCTCCTGGTGGAGACTAGCAGGAGCTGAGCTAGGACTGCATTTCAAGTGTAACAAAGCACATGCACAGAGGGATGATGTGCAAGTGTTAACCTTGGAGAGCCCCTAACAGCAGTCCTGTCAGGAACGAGGAGAGAATAGAGACAGCAAACGCAGGTGGCTTTGGAGCACTACAGTAAGGCTGACATTATTAATAGTCCCTCAGCTTTTCCAAGCAAGAGTCTTGGCACCCTGTTCCTTAACTGGAAATTATTTTTGCCATATCTTTGTCAAATATTGAGATAGCATATGCCAGGTGAATGGAATCAAGTTTCAAAGAAGTTATTTAAAGGCTTTTATGCAGTGAAAGCCTCCCTTCTGAAGTCTTTTCTTACTGAAACATTTTGCCAGTTGCCAGATCTTAGGGTTTTTCAGTGTTTTTTTAATAGAATTGGAATGAACTGGAGGTGTATCTCAGACTTAATTTATCTTAAAATTAAAAAGCAGCGTCAGCTGCACATGGTCTTTGTTTTGGTAAGGATTTGATAAGGATTTAATAAGGAATGTCTCAGGAGTTGACTCTTTCCTGACTTCTTCCTTTCTTCTTTTTGCCTGTGATGATAGTATCTTGAAGTAGGTTTGTAGTCTGTGTATCTGATTCACTGGAGAGGAATATATCAGTTGATTCCCATGGGTAGCTTGTTTCTAAGCTGCTGTGCTGCTCTTGGTACCTAGACTATGGTTCCTGCAGTTTTTTCTTAGTTAAATTTCTTATCCTGTAGCAGGCAGTTTGCCCAGAGCTGTATATTGGAGTTGGCAAACAGGATATAGCTGTAGGAAATGGGCTTGTTTCGGGCTTTCTCTTGGGATTCTTCTATCTCACAATACAAAAAAAAAAAATCCCAACAAGGTGGGGAGGGGGGGAATAAAAGCACTGTACTGTAGTTCCATTGTGTTCCCTGTGTCCAAACTGAAAAACTCTGTGCATTAATATCTTCACTTATCCACTGGCATGACAACAGGACAACAGTGGGACTGGCTTACTAGTTTTGTGGGTGTCAGGCTAAATTGGTGTCAGATCTCTTTGTCTGTGTGCAGCAGCATCTCTGGGAAAGGAATATGTTGTTGGGTGACTGGAAGATTTCTAACTACTTTGTTTTGAATGTATGCTAACTGGAAGAGTGTGGAAAAAGGAAGCTGCAGTGCTAAGTTGGCTGCAAGTCTGGGAAAGCAATTGAGTGGTGGCAAATCTGGCATTGATGTCTCCATTTTTTTTTATGGCTTATAACTTAAAATGATCACCTTCTGTTGTCTTTCTTCCCCATCTCCCTGCTCAACCATTTCTCATAGCTTGAAGTACACCTGTGCTAACAACCTGCAGATGCAACTGCCTCTATGAGAAATTGAAGGTTGGATTTGTACCCTTTGGCAATAGTGCCAATGGTTATGTCCAATGTGAGCTTTGTACTGGATTTATGGATCTTGTTTCAGGAAGGATTTAGCAAGCATTGTTGTAAGTCAGTTCATTCTTTCCATTAAATAAAGCTGTTCTGGGCAAGGCTTTCCAAACTCGAATTCATCAGTCTCAGATTCATATTGTTTTTGTTTCCTTCCGTTGATCTCTGTTCTAACACTGCAAGGACTGTGTTTGGTTGTTTTTCTTCTCCATGAAACCTGAGTAGAGGCTTTTTTAAATGTAACTGAATGGAAACACTATTATTGAAAAGACAGTCCATATCTCACCACACTGAGATGTAGTCATAAGCCAAAGCGTTGCTCTCCTCCTGTGCAAATGCACGTCCACTTTCTGCTCACTGTTCTTCCTTAACTGATTACAAATCTTGAAAACCTAACTGTCAGACTGGGTTCCTATCAGCTAGGATCTCCCAGGCAGCATTGCCTTTCCCAGGGCTTGAAGAAAGCATTTGTCTGGGCTAGAAATGGAAATGGAAAACCTTTTCCTGGCTGTGTCCAGGAGCAGTGCTGCAATAACTGTTTCCTGCCCTCTGTAAGGTGGTATCTGTGGTGTGCAGAATCACTCCTAAGTGCACAGAAGTTGTGACTTATCTTGGTTGGCCAATTAGATGTTAAAATTACTTTGCCCTTAGCAGTTTATGCTCTTCAAAGGCTGTCATTTGTTAGTGTCTGGATCAGGGAGAGGAGTCTGTCTCCTGCTTGTCATGCTGTCCTGAAGTCCTCTCCCATCTTGGATCTGAGCTGCTGTGGCATCCCTTGGCTAACTCCAGTCGGTCTGCTGGAGCAGAGCCATCTGTCTTCAGGGCCTTTACCAGCTGATCTTGTGAAATCCAGGTTGCAAAATGAAATCAGCTTGCAGAAGAAAGTGGAGAGAAAAATGCAATACTGCTTTTTTTTTTTTTTTTTTTTTTTTTTTTTTTTTTTTTTTTTAAATCTTAGTCTAGCTTTCTTAGGGGTCATCATGTAATACTAGATGGAATCAAGAGGCTAGAGGAAAAAGAATGAGCAGGGAACGCCTTTTTCTTGCATGGGCTTTGTATTTCAATGATGTTAGAGATAATTTTCAGTATAATTGATGCGTCAAGCTGACTTTGTGTAAGCTGTGAGAGCCTGGATGCTAAAGTCAACTCAGAGGTGCTCCTGTACAGCCTTCAGAGGTTGGGTTTGTGAAAACTGTGCAGTATTGGAAGGGGCTGCCAGTGTTGTCTTAACTGTGCTTTCAGTGATCAGGATCCAAATGGAATAGAACCCAGTAAGTAATGTCTGGAGCTCTGGGATACTTGAGGGCTCTAATAGCTTTTGTAAGCTGACTCTGATGGAGAGATTTGATGTAATGTTGGAACCACTCAGCTATCTTCATATTAGATACTGGTATATAGGACTGGATGTTGAAGTAGCAATCTATAAAGAGATAAACTTGCCCTGTATGGTTCTAGATAGTTTCCCCAAGTCCAGTTATATTCTAAATGTTCCACTGTTTAAAAGCCTTGGCATTGCTTTAGAAATCTTATCTGTGCATAGTATGCATCTTCCTTCTCACAACTAAAACGTAGCTCTGCAGTATTAATTGTCCCTCATTACCCCCATTTACTGATTTTTCTGTCTCATTGAACCACAATATTGAATTTGATCTGCAGAAAATGTTTGTTTTTTTAAAAATTCTGTCTCTTCTTCTGATCAACTCATTATATTTAGTGTTTGTCCAAGACTTAAATTAGCCAAGGAAAGTGTAAGGAATCTTTTTGGGAGTGTTGCTCAACCAAAGGTTTGACTGTTCTGAATTCCTGGATCTTCAGCAGATGCTGAGAGGTTTGAACAAGACTTCTCTTAAACCTCTTGTCTGCCAAGCTGTATGTCTGCGGTCAGGCTGTTGGTACTTGCCTTGCTATGGTGTTGGACAGTAAACCAAGCAAATACGAACAGATGCTGTAGGATGAGTCGGTCAACCCTTTGTTTTTGGAAGGCATTTGAGAGGCTTGAAAGCAATCCAACTTAATGAAAAGCTGTGCTGATGTCTTCAGCTTGCTAATGATGGAGCAGTGGGTGAAACTCGTCAGTAAGCAAAATTCATATCCTCTGGGGAGTGAGGTGTGGCTATAATGTTAGCAAGTTTGTTCTCCTTTGTTTGATGTAGCTCTAGGGCTTCTAATGTCTTAGCTTTGACCTGAGGATGTATGGACTGGACTTGCTTGAGTGGCTGTGGTGGAATGAGGGTAGGCAATGTGGGCAGATGAATACGCAGCAGCAGCTTAAGAGGGTTGGATTTAGTTGGCCTGTTGTACACTGAGTGGGCTCGTGATGAAGCTCTAAGATTAAAAGGTATAAGTTAAAGAAATATGTACTTCTAGTTGCAGGAAACTTACCAATTCCAGAAATTCATGAAACGTGCCATTCAACACATCTGACCCTAGAAAGAGATTTGTCTAGTGTGTGGTACGTACCTGGGGAGGTTTGGGCCATCGAATTATCCATCAGAATGCTACTGCATGCATCCTGAGACTTGAAAACAGGCTTCTAAAAACTTCAGAAATGCAGCTGATACCCTTGTAACCCTGCTAACAGGCCATGTCAGAGGGCAGCCATGTCTAAAGCTCCTGAATTTGGCTGTGCCGTTGGGTTGCTTGAGGACATGTTTGGTACAGACAGTCGCTTTAGGGATTTTCCTCCTTGATGGCTTGGACAGGAAAGCAGTGGGATTGTTAATGGAACAAGAAGCACAGTGCTGGGTGAAGGTTGGGGATCTGGAGGTGCTCAGGGAAGCAGTCTATTTCTTCCTCTTCCCTCTCAAGTCTGTTCATAACAAAAAATTGAGAAGTTGGCAAAAAGTAATTCATTTAAGTTTGAAACAATGGCAGCCCTCCTTTCATCCCACCAAATATTTGTTTGCTGTTTCAAACCAAGGTGAAAACCTAAATATGTAGGCAGCAAGTTCTCCCCCCCAGGGAGGTGGAGCAGCCTTCTGACCTAACAGAATCACAGAATGGCCAGAGTTGGAAGGGACCTCGAGGATCATGAATCTCCAACCCCCCTGCCACATGCAGGGCCACCAACCTCCACATTCAATACTAGACCAGGCTGTGCAGGGCCAAACATTTGCTGCCAAATGGGTAATGATATTGCTCCTGGATACAGAGCTACAGATGTAAGGGAAGCTTATGAACCTTTCCAGCCTGTGTGCAACACTTCCATACAATCTGAATTTGTCCTCATAATCTGACAGTTACTGTGGAATCATCTCCATTTCCCTGGTGGTAAAGTGAGGCTCCGCTCTTTCATGCTGGGTCCGTGGAGGATGCAGCTAAATTCATATCCAGTGCTCCCACCAGAGAACTCCTTCTCATGGCACGTCTTGCTTTGAAATGCTGTTTCTCGTTTATCTTTTTTCCCCTGCTGTTCTCAAGACCCTGGGAGGAGAAGGGGTGTTGATGTGTTACATCGAGAGCGTTGGCTTAGAGCGGCTGGAAGCTGTGCTGGGATCCTGGTGCCTTGCCAGCTGGCCAGCAAGGAGATGCGTGTTCCTTCGTGTCCTTTTCTTTTTTCTAAAATAATTTCAGCTTCTTATTGTTGTGATCCAAGCGTACTTAAGGAGAAACAGTGCTTTTTTTCATGAATGACTATAAAAAAAAATGCCACACAGCAGCGAGTGACACACAAAGAATTTGTTTTTCTGCTCCGTGAGGGCTCTGGTTTCTCTGGAAATTTTTGAGTTTTCAGTGTGAATTTGACCCAGCCTGTTCCCAGATGCTGACCTCGCTCTGTTCTCCTCACCTTGTCCATCTCTCACCTGACTGGAAATGGAGTAAAGGAGGGGATTTAGAGCCTGGTTACCAAGCAGCGAGGAGACAGCATTTTGTCTGTGTCAGGTTGAATGAATAGCTTCTGTGTTCAGAGGCACTGAGGAATTTTGGACACACAGTCCAGTGAGTCACAAAAAGTCTTAGGGAGGGAGGCAGGGGGAGAGGACAATGTTGGGATACAGCTGATACTATTTCAGAAGCTGAGATGGTATTGCTTGTGACTCCCCTGGGGCTTAACATAAGTACCGAAATGCTTGAATGTTACTCTCAGCGTGGTGAAAGTGTATTTACAAATGTCTTGTCCTGCATAACACTCCTGCTTAGCAGACTGTAGTCCAAACATGTGCTGTGCTCCTGCAATTGAAGCTGCCTTAATTTATATTAATGTAACGAAGGAAGGACTGACTGGTTGTGTTGAAGATCTCTAAACAGAGTATGCAAGTCAATGGTTCACCTTGGAGTTCCTGGATGAACAGGTCAGCTCCTGGAAAGCAGCAGCCAAGACAGACTTGCCAGCAGAGCGTTCTTCCCAAATGTGAATGCTCTGAAACATTGACTCTTGGCCTGTGCCAAAGGCCAGGCACCAAAAAATGGAGAATTTATGGCCTGATCTGTTTTGAGGAAAGCCTGCAGTTGCTGTCATTTTTGGAGAATTCAAAAGGCGCTGAGTGTTTGGGACTCAAAGGAACAAAATCCTAATTCTTCTGTTAAATTTAGGCTTCAGCTTTGAAAGGAAGTGGTGCATCCTGTTAGGCTTTGACTTTCCATGTTACAAACATTGCTCTATTATGTAATAAAATACATTTCATTCTTAATTGATGTTCTTTTGTCTCAGAAGTAAGATGTAAGTTTCTAAACAAATGGACAACGTGGCTTGTTCGATCGGAAGTGTATTTTAATGGAAATCTGTTTCTGTCCTCTTTCTCCCAGGAATTCTCAGAACTGGAGAAAAGAGATCCTCAGGAGCTAGTTGGTAAGTTTGTTCAGAAGTATTCACTTTTCTTCCAAGTTAGACCTTCTAGGTTCTCCCTTTTGTAAGTGTAGAGAAAAAAGAAAACCAACAGAAAAGGATCTTCGCTCTGTCCTGGCGACGCTGTAGTTTGAGTTACTGCCTCTGGTGTTTTCCATCAGTGCAATTTTCCCAATGCAGTTGTCTTTTAGGAATAGTACCATGCCTGAAAATACATTGCACGTTTCAGAGAGATGTAAAGGGTAGCTTGGGTTGGGGCTTATCTAGGAAAACACCAATAAAGCTGTAGCTTTTTCTGGATACTTTTGTGAGAGTTGGCATAACCAGGAGTGAGGGTGGGTGTTTTGCTCTGTGACTTCAAAAATTTCAGTGTAGCAATGTTTAGGTGGAGTACTGTGTGCTTTGTAATGGTTGTTGGAAATTATATGTGACATCTCATTCACTGCACCATTATTAGATTTGGAAAAAAAATATTGGAAAAATCCAGTGCAGTCAGCTTGAAATAGAAACCTCTGCTTGATCTCTGTGGGGCTGTAAAGTGTTGTATTTTGTGTTGAAGCTTGCACTATCTCACACTAACCCTTTCTTCCTGAGGTTACTTGTACAGTTGTATGGTAGCAGGTGGTAGTACCATAAAAAAAATGGAGAGTTTGGAATTGACTTAATTATCCTTCAAGCCAGCTTTTCCAGGCTCAGCTGTAGTATTTCAGGCACACTGTAGTAAATGTAAAATAAGGTACAGGGCAGTAAATACTTTGATGCCAAGTTGTGACCCCTAAAGCAGTCATCACTCTGAATTTTTGCATTTAAGTTCTGGCCTGCCCATGCTTTGCACCGACCCAATGCCTATACTGAAATACTGCCCTTTAGAGGGCAAAACTCCTTTAACCAAGTCTTATCACAGAATACCATGGAGATCTTCATCCAGACTGCTCATATGCCCCAAAATTAACATTAGAAACACGGATGAGACAACAGCATGTAGGGGAAAAAGTACAGAGGAATATCTGAGAACCATCTGCCCTTAATTCTCTGCTTTACAAATGAGTGAAGCTCTGTGCTTGTAGAGCAATGTAATGTTAAGATCTTTCTTCATTCTAGCAGAAGACTCAGATTGCAGTTCTATCAGTCTACTTTTTTCCAAGTGAATGCTCCATTCAGGAGATGAGACTGAATCTCGTGTATCTTATGATAACCAAGGCTTGCATGCAGGTTTGAGTGCTTCACAGAGGGCTTGCAATGTCAGATACTAACAGGGGACAGTATTGGTAAGTCACAAGCCTGGATTAAAGTTGTAATATAGCTTTCATAGCCTCTTCCAAATGTGGCATGCACAGAACAACATTTAGGCTAGCTTTGTGTAGGTTGGCATACTTGCTGTACTGGACTCTGAGGTCCTTTGCATTAGGCCATATCTTATCTAGTCGAAAAGCAATTGTTGCACTAAGCCTTTTGGTTAGTGTAATGTGAAAACCACTCCCTCCCAGGAAGCTTGAGCTTTTAGAATTAGGATTCTTGAATGGAGAAAGGTGTGAGATTTTCCAACGCAAAGCAAATAACTGCTTCAATCTGTATTTTGTTTAATTTTGTTAAAATTTTGTTTAATATCAGTATGTGGAAGCATAAGTCTCACTCAGAAGTTTTTCAAAGTAGCTTTTTCCATTAGAAGCTTGTGGTTTGCCCTTCTCAGATAACCTGACGTTGTTCAGCGTCATCATCATTAAAGTCTGTGGTTATGCAGCTGCTTAGGTACAGCATTAATACTGGCTCCTGTCAAAAGCAACGTTCTGTTTTGCGTCCACTGGACACAGTGCTGAAGTCTGTGTGCTCTGAGTTCATCTGAGCAGTAAATTCAACTGATCCACCTTCCTTATTCTTTTTTTTTCTCCTCTGTGAGCTTCCCAGCTGGACCAGTTCGCTCATCTGCTGAGCACGTGCAACATGAGCTCTACAGTTGGCACAAAAACCAGCTGGGATGAGCACTTAAGAAACTGCATGGTTGTCTTGTTTCATACAGAATTAATGATTGTACAGCCAAAGCCTGAGAGACAGTGAGGGGAGGTTTGCAGCAGTAACTCCTGTGTGGTTGAGAAGGAAGCATATATGAAATGTTTTTTGATAATTTTTTGCTCCAATGTTTTTGTTTTTGAAGAGTACGTGATGCTAACAGCATGTCTGCATCTGCTGTTTTCTGCAGCCTTGCAAAACAGTATTTCTGTGCTGTTTGTTTTCCTTCTTGCATTTTTCTTTGCAGCATAGTTGTTTACCTTTTGGACTATAAGAAGTGTTCCCCCAACTCTTAGGATATCTCAGCACAAAGTCAGTGTTCAGAGCAACAGAAAATATGGCTGAGTTGCAGGTCTTTTTCTGCATTTCTCAGCCCACAGAGCAGAAAGGGAACCAGTGTCCTCCCATGGATGGGTGATTCACTGGTATGTTGTTGCCTCCACTTCTTCCCTGTGATTTGGCTGTTCTGGTGCCAGGAAATTAGAAACCCACACACCCTGGTTTATGCCAAGCAGACTTCGTTAGAGTGCCAAAGAATGCAGTTTTAGAGACCAGGCACCAGTGGTTTGTGTTTTCTCTAGGGAAAAGCTGTGCCCCTCTGATTGCCCCCTCCAGGTCTTTGCTTGTTTTTGTGTGTTTTTTTTCTTTGCATAGTGTAACCTTTATAGACAGTCTGGCACCTGATACTGCCTGTAATCCCTTGCATGCTGCTGCTTAGGCAACCACAAGTGAACCTTGAAGGGGACAAGAGATTTCAGTCCTACCTGGGGAGCAGTGGTATTCAGAAGACTGAAGCAAGATGCTTTACCAGACCTCAAGTGATCAACATCTCAGGGTCCCCAGGTTCAGCCAGCTGCTCCTATGCTCTCTATTCATTTGGTTTTCTCTGCTCTTTATGACTTCATGTTCATCTATAGGAAGCAGGGTTTGCTTGCTCTTTGCCTGTCTCTGGCATAGCCTTTGGGCTGTGAGCAGTCATTCTGGAATTAACTGAGCACACAGTATGGCACTTTCTGCTCTGCTATGCAGTATCTCTCTGTATTCTTGTATATAGTGTGTAGTTGTATATAGTGGCCAAATAACCCACCTGTCTGAAGCTGACAATTAAATGGAAGCACTATATCCATCTGCCTCCTCAGGATCTGGCAAGCAGATATCCTCAGTTGTCTACTGAGATGCTGAATGTTTGCTAGGTATGCACTGCTAGCTGGCTGTGCTATGGCCCTGTAGCCCAGGAACAGCTGAATGTCTCTCATCACTGTCTGCACTTGCAACACAAAAAGTTCCAAGCACCTATTGCTTCTGCTGAGAATTTCCTCTTCTAACTTGTAGATCAGCTCATGGAAGGATGCATGAACTGAGCATGAGTGGTAGCCACATCGTTCTTCACAAGTAAGATGCTTTTGGTTCCTGGCATGGCACTACCTTGGCTCCTTATGCCCCTGAACCCCCAGCTGGGTTGTGGGACCTGTGTTTTACAGCTTTGTTCTTGTTAATGCTCTTTGCCTGTGCCGTGAATCTGATTAGGGTAAGATATTTACTTATCATGAGCCAGAACTTGGGTGTGCCTGGGGAGATTAATCATGCCAACGGCCAACTTCCTGAGGTCCCCACGTGGAGATCGTGTAGGCAGCGAGCCAGCAATTGCACCAATTGGAATCTGCAGCCAGTGTCACTGCCACTGAGTCATGTAAAAGTAAAGCTTAGATCTGGGCTGAAATAACAGGATATACAGAGCAGTTGGATGTATCCTGTGAGGACACACCTTGGCATTAGCTGACCATCAACAGTGTGTAGCCATGGAATGCAGTGCTTGGGACTTGGAAAACACAAAATCTCTTGCACGGGAGCCTGTGGATATTCATACAAGTTCCAGGATCCTCTTGAATGACAATCCATGCTGCTCCTTCCTCTACAGAAGTGGCTTGGTAGGAAGTGGCCGTGAAGTTGGCCTTGCTGATACCTTTTTGGAGAAGAAGTTGGAAGACTGCTCAAGGGCATGAATTATTTGCACTTTCTTACTGTATGTAAGCCTGAAGGGGTAAAACTCATCTTTTGCTTCCTAATGACGTGGCTTCTCAAACTGGCTGTGATGTGATGAAATAACTGAGTAATGCTGAATGTTCCTGTGCTCATGTCTGTGCTGGATTTGCCAGGTGGAACATGATGCACGTACAGTGGGAAAGCTGTAGCCAAAAGTGTCCTACTTCGTGATGAACTATTGAGATGCTTTCCCCCATCTGTATAATGCTGTGAAATTATTGTTTTCACATGGCTCAAACAAAAGGGCAAATGAAGACTGAAACCTGGAAAGTTATGGGCAAAAATGTACTTTCTCAGTGGAAGCTTCTGTTTCATGGGAGCTTTGAACTGATTGCTGAATGTGCTGCCTTGCAGAGTTCTGGGCCAAGTTTGGTACTGTATTTCCCAAGTTTGAGCCCACAGTGCCCCTACCCATAGATGTGTTGCTTCCCTGTGGCTTTTCTGGTCATCTGTGAAGATGAGGAGCCAATGAGATGTCCAGGCTTGCTTTTTAGGATATTTATTTGCCTTATGAAGTCTGGTTTGTGGCCTTTTTATTTTTTTTAATGTTCCTGCTGGTGTTGTGAATCCCTTAAGCCATTAATCAGCTTTCTCCTTTTCCGGAATGCCTGGTGTGCTTTCTATTATGAACACCTCTGTCTATTTGCTACTGTCTCTTAGGGTTCCTGAAATTCTAATTAAATTAGAAGCTATGCCATCCAATCAGCAGTTGTAACTTACAATAAATGTCTGCCTTGTTGTCACGGAGTTTCCCTGCCTTTCTGTAGGGGCTCTGGCAAGCTTCCTTCCTCCATAGAGGCCCCCTCTTAGTAAATGCCAAAGGACACTTTTTGTTCATTGCTAGCAACCGCTGAAGAATTTAACCCTCAACAACATCTTGATCAAAGAGAATGAATGGTCGCCTGCCAGCTTTGCATCCCCAAAGGATGTCATCCTTGGTGTCCTTTATAGTCTCCTACATTTTTGTAAAAGAACCAGAAACTGTAGTAGCACTGAACATGTGTAATGTTGATTATCTGCAACCTCAGCTATCTGATGGTCTGTGCTGGAAGGCAGAAGTGTATGCTGTGCTCAAATGCCATTGTTTGCCCTTTGGGAACGGCTGGGCATTAAGTCAAAGGAGCTGGACTCGAGTGTGCTGGATTTTTCAGTTCAAGCTGTTTTTATTCCAGCATATATAACTGGGGAGCCACAAATATGAAAGACTTGCTCAATGCAACTGCTGTGCTGGTGTCGGGTCTTTTTTTCCACTACAGACTGTGACTCTCTGTACAAATTATGGTTGAAAACAATCCCAATGGCTTAAGTGTGGCACAGTGCTCTGCCCTCAGACTTCAGCTAGAAAGCTCCCTGGGTTTCCTGTAACTGAGTGGGAGGGCAGCCAGTAATAGAGGGA
Organism: Lagopus muta; assembly: GCF_023343835.1. NCBI lineage: Eukaryota > Metazoa > Chordata > Aves > Galliformes > Phasianidae > Lagopus > Lagopus muta. The sequence continues at coordinate 4,749,632 of NC_064450.1, read as the reverse complement.
ATGTGACTGTTTCTTTTGCTGGTATTTTTGTACACTAATCATTAGGGAGCAATCAGGTTCTGTAATGGTGTATCCCAACACAAACAGCTGTAGGAAGCTGGTGCTCTGCTGGTCTGTTCTTGGTCCTGCAGGACTATTTGTTCTTTCTAGTAATAGTCTGACTCTAAGCAAGGATCAGAATGCCCCTTAAGGAAATATTAACTTAAGGATGAAATGCAGTTTCTTGTGGTTCACTCCCTGCAGAATGGGTGAGGGTTGTTTGCTTCTCAAACCATTTTGGTTCATGTGGGCAGGTCTTGAAGGGAAGAGGATCCAAGCAGGTAATGTCCCAAAAAATGGCAATGAGCCAGGCTGCTTCTGTGGTACTCACAGGTATGGGATGCTCACAAAGAATCAGAATACCACATTATCTGGGCTGTTTAGAGCAGGACTTTGAAGTGTAAATAGAAGACCTGGACTAGCGGAGAGCTTGATGTGTTGCTCTCAACACGGGGTGATAGATGAATGCTCCATGAATATACTTACATTCCTCTGCAGATCCTTTGCCTTTGAGGATCTTACCAACAATTCCAGCTGGAGTAGGGAGTATTCTTGCTTTTTCCAGATCTGCTTTGAGATAAAAAAGGCACCTTAGAATACAACTTGGATCCTGAGTGTGAAAAAGCCACAGCATAAGGTAGACACCAATCCAGCAGCATCCTGTTACTCTGCCACTGATTAAGCCTTAGGTTAGTTGCTTCCTGCTCAGCACTTTGAAAATGCCACAAGTACCAGTTAACGTCATTCCAGTTGCCTTTACCCTTTCTATTTCACTGTTCATCATACTAGCAAGGGCATAGAATGTTTCAGTGATCTGCACGGCTTAAAGTCCCTTCCACAGTACCAGAACTCATGCCCAGTTTGCTCTCCACAGCTTCTTTTTCAGAGAGAGTGCGAAACATGTCTCCAGATGAGATCAGAATCCCTCCTGAGCCTCCTGGCAGATGTTCTAACCACTTGCAGGTTGGTATAGAAAGTGGAAAGTTGGGAAATGTTTCAGGAGGGAGGGGGGGATGTTTGGGAACTCTGCTCAGTCTTTTTCATAAGTCAAAAATCCAGCATTATTGCTGAGTTCCTGACCAAGTGAGTTTATACACTGTTGTTTTTTTGTTTGTTTTTTCATTTTGCAGGAGTTTTAGCTTATGAATCTCACATTAGCTTAAAGCTAAATTTTTCCACAGTCTGTGTAGGTCATATTTTAAGATGGCTCTTGATCTCATCAGCGAATCAGAAGTAAAGTTTACTGTGAAGGCTGCTGTCCTCTGACTTCAGCAAACTCAGCTCTTAAGGAGAGAACAAATCTTTGTTATTCTGCATGGATCTGAGAATCCCCTTACTGGAATAGTTGAGGCAGCATTGACTAGATTCTTTCTCCACCTACATGTCGCTGGATGACAAGCATTCAGAGGGCATGCTGGTAACCTAGATGCAGCAAAAGAAAACAGATGTGTGTGTTTGCTGGTTTCACAGAATGGCCAGGGTTGGAAGGGACCTCAGGGATCACGAATCTCCAACCCCCCTGCCACATGCAGGGCCACCAACCTCCACGTTTAATGCTAAACCAGGCTGCCCAGGGCCCCATCCAACCTGGCCTTGAACACTTCCAAGGACAGGGCATCCACAACCTCTCTGGGCAGCCTGTTCCAGTACCTCACCACTCTCTGGGTAAAGAATTTCCCCCTGGTTTACATCCAAGTAATCTCAATAACCAACTAAATTGGTGCAAAACTGTCATGGTTTCCTTCCATGAGAGTCTGAAGATGGAAGACTATTCATCAATTGGGTGTTAATTAACAAAAAGTCTTTCTAGGGTCTTGATTCACACCATTCTGAGACTTGCAGAGTTACTAACTGAGCCTCTGGCTCTGATTTTGGGGCAGAAATGGTAATGTTTGTTTGGAGTATTCCCCGTATCCAGCTTGCAGTGTCTGCAAAGGAGTTGGTCTGAGTGTTTGCTGATGGCAGTCCTTGGTTTGTGGTCTGAGCAAAATTATGTAGTCTTCTCTATGTAACAAAACTCCTGTCCTAGGAGGAGGGTGAAAGCACCTTCTGCTCTGTTTTCCTGTTCCCAACAGAAGGCAAATGAAAGCACTGACTGCTGTTTTCTGCCATTCGTTTGAGATTTAACTGCAGTTATTTGCCCAGTAAGAATATAAGTAAAGAATCAGTTCTGGAATGCTCTATAAAGTCAGTTGCTACCATGGAATGGTGATTCAGAATGACTCACCAATCCAGATCATGCTTTCTTCTCCGCTCAGTATACCTGGGCGCACCCATTTGTCCTTGCATGCTGTAGGAGGATTCTATTGTTCTGACATCAATGAGTTAGTGCCTTAGATCTGAGGAATGAACAGAGCTTGAGAGTACAGACACACTAAAGCAGATTTTCTTTCCCTTTGAGAGCAGTTTACAGTGTAAAATCAAAGGAGAGAACTTGTCCTCTGTTGGAGGGTCAAACCACATCTTAGAGCACTTTAAGCAAGGGGATGGGATTGTTCTTCAGATTCAGAATGTTACAGGCTTTTACTGCTAATGTGTTTCTCTTCTGTTAGCTTTTCTCCTAATAAACTATACCTTGAACTTGGTCAAAGGGAATATTCCTTGTTATGAAGGTGACCTACTAGTTTATTTGTGGACATTATGAATGTGACCTGTGTTGCTGCATCCAAGGGAAGGACACAAAAGGGGACACCTATTCAGTCATTTCAGTTCCCCAAATTAGCCTCCTTTTTGCAGATGATCCTCCAAACTTACCCCATGTGCACTTACCACACATGCACTTCATGCTGATTTTGCAAGGACCTGGTGAAAATGTATCTTGTGAAGGTCTTTTTTTAATGTTGGTTGAAATACTAGTTTTATAACAGTTCTCTTTTATTCAGCAGTTTGTAAACTCTTAGACAACGGCCAGTTTTGTATTTCAGTTGACTCCCTGTACAGAGGAAGACATTAAGCAGCTTATCTAGAAGAAACAAAGGAAAACTGACTCACCTCTCCCATCTTGAAAGTCTGAAGTCCTGGCTTCAGTGAGATATTCTCAGGAGGGATTTAAAGTGCATTCCTGCAAGTGTTTGGCTGCCAGCATTCCCCACCAGCAGTACCTGCTGATCGTGTTGTGTCTGTAGCACAGCACAGCTTGGCTCTGCTCACCTGTTTCTCAGTCATAAGCATGAGCCTTGACTTTTACACAGTGTGACCCAACAGCTGATCTTCAGGTGCCCTTCAGTCTGAAGAGGTGTGGAATGGCCTCTTCATGTTGTGGAAGAGCCTTCATGGAATTCACCTATCCTTCCTGGAACTAGTTTCTGCTGTCTACTGAAGGGAAGGAGCGTGCACTGATGCTTTGAATACAAACCTTTAAACATTGAAGCTTTCAGAAAGTGTAAAGACCAATTGCCTTATCCATGAAAGCATGGAGAAGATGCTGTCAGACCTTAAAGCAGGAAGTTTCTGTACTAACCAAACTGCCTAGCCTTAGGGCAGAGGTGGAATCCTTTCTGCATGCAAGGAGGTCACTGGTTCAGTTGTCTTGTTTCCACATGTATGCTTTGATAGTCAGCTGGAACACTCACCCCTTCTGTATTGGCTCACCCTGTAATCTTGTTCCCTTAGGATAAGATTCAAAAGCTGTATGAGAGGAAAATAAAAGAGGGCATGGATATGAACTACATCATTCAAAGGAAAAAGGAATTCCGCAACCCCAGGTGAGCCACCATCTTTTCCAAAGCACCACATAGCAGAATCAAGGAGTTCTGCTCCTTGTTGGAGCTGTAGCAGGAGCAGGATCCTGAGAAAGAGGTGTTGCTGCTTACAAAATGGAGAGATGTTGTTTGACTGCAACTAAAAGAGTAAAACTCTTCTTTGGGGCAATAACTAGATCAGCATTTCAGATAGGTTTTCAAGTATTGTACATGCTCTGGATGAAATAGTTGGGAAGTGTTTGCTGTGGGAGCTGGGAGATTGACCTGAGGGAAGTGGGAAATAATGTGGTTAACAGCATGCTGCATCCACTGCAGCAAGCACAACTGCACAGACTCTAGTTTTGCTCTTAACATTAAGAGGTGACAATTTCTTTTTACTAAAAAGCTGAAACATTTCTATTTAAAGAAGGATGAATGAGCTAGAGGTAAACTCTGTCCTTTTCTTCTTTTCAGCATCTATGAAAAGCTGATCCAGTTCTGTTCAATTGATGAACTTGGTACAAATTATCCAAAGGTGAGATGCAGTTCTTTACCTGTCAAGGCAGTGGGTGAAAGCTGATGTAGGGCTGTGAGCTCTTGCACTTGGCTTTCCTTAGCCTGCCTGTTTAGAGGTCCTGCAAGGGAACTTTTGTCTGATCCTCTGTACTGAAGTGAATGTTTTCACGTGGTGCTGAGCCTCGGTGCCTCCAACTTTGCTTTAATGACTCTGAATAAAAACTGCTGAAGTGTGTACTCCTTTGGGATGGAAGCTGAACAGCAGAAGAATGCACGTCTTACTCCCAACATCCTTTTGATTTTGAAGCTGTTTATTCATTCACAACATAACACAATCCTATAAAAGCTCTGAAGTACAAGAAATCATCAGTAATGAATATTGTCAGTGAAAAGCAAAACATATTCATTTTTGAGCTGGGTTTTTATATATGTGACCATATAGCCCTAATGTGACTTTATTTTTCATCTTTAGGACATGTTTGATCCTCATGGCTGGTCAGAGGATTCATATTATGAGGCACTAGGTAATTCCAGGAAATCTCTCTTCTTCCTGTCCTAATTTAGCTCTTTGTGTTTTGTAGTTAATGAACTGCATTGCAGCCTTCACCTTTAGAAATGAAAAGCATCACATGTTGCTTTTTAACTCTGTCATTCTGGTTGGGTGTGCATGAATGTTGCTGCTTATCAGCCTGGGAAGCATTTAATTCAGTTCTGTGGTGTTTTCATCTGAAATCATTAATTTTGAGCAGTAATGCTTTTTTTTATTTTAAAAAAAGTAGATTTATGGTAGTTTTTATAGTTTGAAATGTGTGATTGCTTATAGTAATATAATAGTAATATATAATATATAATATAATAGTAATATAGTAATATAATAGTAATATATAATATTATAGTAATATAGTAATATAGTATAGTATAGACAGGGATAGCTCTGTAGTGTTTCTAGTGCTTCTTGTAACTTCTGTTCTTTCTCAGCAAAAGCTCAGAAGATTGAAATGGACAAACTGGAGAAGGCCAAGAAGGAGCGCACAAAGGTAGCCATTAAAGCCAGGAGAGGCTGAGATGCAGGGCTTCTGTTTGTTTCCCTGCTGAGTTTCGTTTTGCTGCTTTGCTGGTTTTTGTGATCTACACTCCGTGCTTCATTTTGCCTGGTTCTGTCTTTTCTTGCACAATGTTTCTCCAAGCTGTGCAGATCAAGTTGTTTGCCCTTCCTTATAGGTCCATTTCTCTAGGCTGTTTATTCCACTGGCTTTGTTCCTGTTCTGTCAGTATTTTTAAGCCAGAGCTCACAACATGCTGTGCCATAAGCCAGTTACAAACCAGATATTCCACAAAGAATGGCCTTTTTCTTAATCTGTGACACTTTGCCTGGTGGTGCAGCCTGGTCGTTTAATTTCATCATACCTCATTGTGACAGAATATGGGCTTTCTATTCTCTTTGATCTTGCTGTCTTGCTTCCAATATCCAGTAATATTGAGCATACTTGTACTTTAAATGGGAATTGTCTGGGCACAAAACATGCATTCTCTGGTACCCCCTAGAAAGAACACAGGGGCTTTGGAGGATCTTTTTCCTGTCCTGCAGTGGTGTTGTGTTTTAGCTAGCAGCTGGCATTGGAAGACTGAAACCCAGCTGAAACTGAGAGGCTGCTTTCTAATATTGCAGAAGGCTCCTTTAAAACTCAGTACCTGGAGGTTTCTTTTTGTGCTGTGCATGCTGTATCTTGCTACGTGTTTTGTTTTTTGGCACAGTAACCCAGGTATCTGATTATGTCCTCGCCCATATCTGCAGTTTTGAGAACTGGGATTGCATGCTGTTGTAACTCTTGTTGCTAGGTTTCTTGCTGTGATGCAGTTGCAGTAAATCATGCAGGTAGGGACTTGTCCTACAAGCTTTTTAAAGGAAAAAACACAGGGTTTCCTAATGATATAAATATACATTTTAATACCATGATCTGTCCTTTCTGAGTTATTCCTATGCTTGTAGCAGTTGACAGACAGATTATCAGACTAGACTTCAGAGCTGAGACACAGGGAACACTGATGATTATGGCTTCAGGATTCTTTGACCTAAGGTCTACATCTTTCTTCCCATGTGCCAGCCAGCTCTGAGACCAAAGTCTCATGTGATGCGAAAGCAGTAGCTTAATTTCTGCAGGGTTTTTTCTCTTTAAAACAAACAAACAAAAAAGACCCCATAAATTAAGACTTTATTTTTTATCTTCTCCCCTTTCTCCTCCTATTTGTGTCTCCTTTCCCAGATTGAATTTGTGACTGGCACTAAGAAGGGCACAACAACAAGTGCTGCCTCTACAACAACCACGACAGCCAGTACTACAGTTGGAGGTAAAGGCCAGTTGCATCCATATGTATTAAGCTGCAGTAATGCTGGGATTTGTGCTTCATGGGTTCCTGGGACCCCTGAGAGCTCCTTACTGATTGTATAATACAAGACAGTGTTTCTTCCAGGTGCTAGAGGACTAGCTTTCCTCTAGTTCCTGTATCCTATGGCTGTCCTTCTAGAGTGGAAGCCTAGGACAGTTAGTGCAGTGCTTTATTAGGGTGTCAGGAAATCCTGTGATGTCTGTAGTTGGAGCGTTCTTAGGACTGATGCATCTATAAAGAACTGGAAGACTGAAAACTTATTCTCTTGCCTACAGCCTGCCTTTTAAACTGGAAACCTTTAAAACTTTAAAGACTGAGCGCGTCTTGTGCCCATGCTGGAGCAACTGAAAAACGTGTGCTGTGTTAAAATTAAACACGCTTTGGGGCAAGGAGTCAACTGTCTCCCATTTGGCTGGAGTTCACATGTAGAGTTTGACTCCTGATTATAAGGTTGTTTTTCCTCCTCAACGTTTATAAGCAGTGCATGCTGAATTGATGTGAGCTGCCTAGTCAAGCAGAGTATATTAAGAGTTGATGAGACAGATTGTTAGGAAAGATTTAGTGCAACTTTTAACACAATGCTAATCCTTGTTTCCTTGATGAAACTTGCAGATGCACAGAAGAGGAAGAGCAAATGGGACTCGGCCATCCCTGTAACAACAATAGCTCAGCCCACCATCCTCACCACTACTGCCACACTGCCAGGAGTTGTCACAGTGACAACCAGTGCAAGTGGATCCAAAACTACAGTCATATCAGCTGTCGGCACCATTGTGAAGAAGGCAAAGCAGTGACCAGCACGCTGGGCTTGGATTTTTGGACTGAATTGTCATCAAAACCACTGTTGTTGAAAGGGAGGGGTGGCTTTCACCTTTGGTAAATGATGACAGGATTCTTTGAAACAGACCACAGCTCTCATTTGGAGGAATGGGGGCAGGAGCAGGCATGCCAGCTGTGTGCGCACACCAACGGACCTCTGCCGACAATGCCTCTCTTCTTGCTTCAGGAGGAACCAATCTCTGTATTGTGCTGGAGGAAGATGAGATACACATTTTATTTGTTGTATTACTGCATTAGGTTCTTGTCCTCCTTGCAAGTCTGGTTTAATGGTTTTTTTTTAATATTTAAAAACAGAAAGATAAACAAGCAGTGAGGGAATATCAGCATTATCCTTGTTTATTCCAGATCATCCTCAAAGGCTGTTCTTGTGATATGCACCTCCCTTGAACGTGCCAGCTCAGCTTCAAGGGGTGTGAAGCAGAGACTTGGTCAGTGCCCATCCTCAAGTGTGTAGCAGAGACTTGAAGCTCAGTCTGCATCTATGAGCGTAGATGGACTGTTTGTTATCATACTGACATCTGTACCTGTGTGCATATCTGTGTGTATCTTGGTGATTACGTGTTTAATAGCTGAAATATTGAGGTGACTGTACTGAAGTTGTCATGTTACCATCTTTCAAGGATGGAGATTCCTATGCAGAAGCTGCAGAGATTTGGTTTGTTAATTCGTTTGCAAAGACCTGTGCAGAAACCTTTCATTGTCATGGGATGAGGTTGGAGTTACAGGAGAGCATCTGGTCCTGGCTGTGATGTTGTCTTTGTTCTGGATAGTGACGTACCCCACAGTGCACACATGGCAGTCACTGCTTGCTCCAATGTTGTGAAAAAAGTATTTTCAGTTTAAAAATTTTATTGTATAAATCTTCTTACTTGTGTTGCAGAAATTATTATAAATATTGAAAGTCTTTAAAAAAAATAAGTGTCATTCATGTGTCTGCATTTCTTATCTTGGTAAGGGAAAATGAGCACCCATTTGTTTTGTACTTTTGGTTACAGAAAACAGGCAGATATGCAGTACATCCATGGGAGATGGGTGCCATGAAGTTTTGTCGTGTTACAGATTTATTCTTTTTTTTATATCTCAGACACTGGAGGAAAAGAGAAAAAAGGTGTTCAATTACCTGGATTGGGAATGGTTTGATTATAGAGGATGTCCTGAAATAATTGGTGACTCAGCTGTTCTCAATGGTAATCTTTCAAACCTGTTCCAGCATCTTAAGCTTCTTCAAAAGTCATCTGGGGTTCCCATAAAATCTCCATCTGTGGAGGTCAGTCATCCTGAATGGAGCTCAGCAGCAGGTGAGGCAGTTTGCTCACATTGTGGAGGTAGGTGGAATAGATAATTCCACCTTTGAAGTTCTGCTGAACGGTGTGTGGGTGAAGGTACAGCAGGTTTAAATGAAATGAAGAGGCACCAGCTGCTGCAGGATTTTGGTTTGCTCTATAGATTAATTGACCAATGGGGCACAAGAATGATCAGTGCAATTCGTTTAGTCCTAGGAGCAGGGGGTGGGAGGTCTGGGCTGCTGGAGCAACAATCATTCCTCTAATGAATGTCCTCAATGTGTGTGCTGTGAGTGAGTCTGCATGAAACTGAGTGGAACTCAATCTGGCTGGGCTGTGGGCCAATACACAGCAGTGCTGCCTGGTACCAGGTGTGCCAGCCTGTCCTCTGCATCCCATTCCTGCTCCCTGTCTGATAACTGATGGTAAACGCAGAGTGGGAGAGTTTGAATTGCATTCACTGCACCAAATCGACAGAATGAACCTAAGCACTGTCAGCTTTGGTGGGGAAGAGTGTGACTTCATGCTGACTGGCTGCATTCTGCTGATGTCCTGCAGGTCCTGGGGCTGCTGGATCAGAAATGGTCACAAAGAGAAGGAAGCCATGCAGATAGGATCTTTTAAAAACTCCTTACAGTGCCACGGTGGGAAATTGGTTCCTGACTTTTTTCTGTCTGCTTATGTTCAGTTTCTCACTTTCATTAATGACTTGGAAGGGTTGTGTTCTGTGTGAGCAAAGAACTGAATCTGAGCACAGCAATGCTTGCTCTTGATCGTAACCTGGTGTAACTGTGCTAGATGAAATAGCTTGATTACAAGGAACCATTAATTACACACCTAGTTAAACATGTCAGCACTTGTATCTCTGTATGCTCTACCATATCAGGTAAAGTAAGCATGGGAAACTCTGTAATTATTATTATATTTTTTGAAAGTAGCTACCAGAACACAGCTGAACGTGAACCAAGGGGATACATTGGCAAGAGGAGAAAAAGAGCATGACAGAAGAAGTGTTATCAGCTGTGAATTGCAGCTGGGCTCCAGCCTGCTGCTTGGCACCTGGCATAGGGCAAATGCCCCACGTGTTTGGGAAGATGAATCGTTTAACTACAGAAGCTGCTGAATGCTGTTTAAGTGCAAGTATCTTACTTGTACCGTGCATCCTGACACCCCACCCTTCCTCTTTCCATGCCCCCCTATGCCTTCTTGCTCTGCAGTATCCACAGTCATTCCAGACCTTTGGATTTCTTTGTGTGCTTAATGACCAGAGCTGTTCATGGCACGGAATGACAGCATCCAGGCAAAATACTCATCAGTATGGACTGGTCATATTCTTCCTAACAGGCTCTTTGGTGGGCTGAGACAAGCTGAGCAGAGGTGGCAGTGGGGCACCTGGAGCAGCAGCTTTAGAGTGACTAACAGGCTGTGCAGCTTGTTCTCATCAAGTACTGTATACAGAAAGCTGCCCTGAAATGGGAATGATTTGGGTTTTTCCCTCTCTCCTTTCCAAAAAGCTGAAATAGGGATGCCAACCATTACATAACAAGCTTGCAGCCAGAACAATGGGTTGTTGCTCTTGTTTATCTCCTGTGCTGCTATCGGAAGCAATACAGTTACACAGTGCAGATGGAGGGAAAAGCTTCTGTGCAGCTGCCGAGAGCATGGCATGCAGGTTGGTAGCTGTTAAGGAGAGGTGGGATCAGGTGCTCACAAGTGATACACGGATGGGAAGTACTCTTTCCTGGCCTGTGAGAGCTTGGCCTCCTGGAACAGGAGCATCGGCTGGTCAGCTTGTTAGGTATCTGCCTGGTTGTGGTCCTGCTGAGGGCTGTGTGACCACTGCTGATCTGCAGAGGGCTGAAGGAGTCACATTCCTCAGCTGAATGCTATCTGCTGGTCCACCTTCAGTGCCAGGGCAGCTGCCTCCCAGCCCTGCTGAAGTCATTCTTGGCAGCTCGGTTCTGCCGTTGCCGCCCTTCTGAAGCCTTATTCTCCCACCTCCGTGCTTTGAGGTGTTGGTTTTCTTTCCTATTCGCTGGTTGTGATTGAGGGAGCCATCCTCCTTTAATGCTGTTGTGGGGAGGGGTTTGTGCATCAGGGATTTGCTTTCTTTCCATGCCCCACCAACTGAAAGAGCAGGTGGGGAAGGACAGCCCTCACCAGCCCTGCCTCAAGCTGAAAGGTGAGCACCTGAAGCTATGTTTTACTTGGCCTGCTGCTCTGCTGTCTGTTTGAAGAGGCTGAGGCTCTATAGAGGACACTCTTGCCAAGGCTTGGCTGACCACCACCTGCACCAGCTCTGTTCCAACTCTTCATCCTAGCCGGAAATAAACCCAAAGTCTCCTTGTCCTCTTGCTGAGCACTTACACCAGCGTGCTTAGGCATCACTGCTGCAGAATAGTTTCCCATCTCTCAGCCTTGCAGTGCACAATGCTCCTCCCAGTATTTATACCCAGCTTCCTTCCTTTTGTTCCAAGTGAGAGCCACGCATGCTGGTGCCTTCCAATATTTGGCCTTTGTTTATTTGGAACTGCTCTCTGCCTGGCGCTGGACTTGTGCCTTTGTTGCCAGCAAACAGCAAAGCAGGGCTTCACAAGGAAAGGTTTTGCCTTTTCACGCAGGAGGCGTCTGTCTGTCTGTCTGTCCTCTGTATAATGCACATTAGGCAGCAACCAAGCCATGGGCCTGCCTTGTAGAGTGCCCATACACAGTGAGTGTGCCCATGCTTGTGCCTTCTCCTTTCTGCACAGCTGTAGCACCATTGGAAGGTGGTTCCATCAGAAGAGGGGTGGCCAGCAGGGGCAGGGAGGTGGTTGTCCCTCTCCACTCTGCTCTTGTGAGGCCCCATCTGCAGTGCTGTGTCCAGGTCTGGAGCCCCCAGTACAGGAAAGATGGAGAGCTGTTGGAGAGGATCCAGAGGAGCCACAGAGATGATCGGGGGGCTGGAGCACCTCCACGGTGAAGGCAGGCTGAGGGAGCTGGGCTTGTTCAGCCTGGAGAAGAGAAGGCTGTGGGGTGACCTCATTGCAGCCTTTCAGTACCTAAAAGGAGCCTACAAGCAGGAGGGGAGTCAACTCTTTGGAAGGGGAGATAACTGCAGGACAAGGGGAAATGGTTTGAAGTAGAGGGAAGGAAGATTGAGGTTGGATGTCAGGGGGAAGTTCTTTCCTAAGACAGTGGTGAGGTGCTGGAACAGCTGCCCAGAGAGGCTGTGATGCCCCGTCCATCCCTGGAGGTGTTCAAGGCCAGGTTGGATGGGGCCCTGGGCAGCCTGGGCTGGTATTAAACGGGGAGGTTGGCGGCCCTGCCTGTGGCAGGGGGTTGGAGATTCATGATCCTTGAGGTCCCTTCCAACCCAAGCTGTTCTGTGATTCTGTGTGGCAAATGGTGACTGTCCCTTTGCTGCCAGCTGGGGCCAATGATTCCTTGTACATCTCACCCACCCAACAAAACCAGAAGAAAAGCAGAGCTTTCCCAAATCTTTCTAACACATCAACGTGGTGAGGTGCCTGTTTGGCCCTGGGGGGTCCTGTTGTCATAGAAATGCCCATCTCTGGTGGGGTTAGGATCTCCACCTGGGGACTGGGGGCTGTTTGTAAAGCAGAGATTTCCCTTCATGTATGTGCTGATGGCATGGAGCATCCATGACAAAAATATGGATGCAAATGGTTATGCTGTGTTACAGAAAAGGCTGAAGAATGTGGGAGAACTTCATCCTTTACTTTTAATTACCTAGATAATTACGTTAACCCTAATTTAGAGTAATAAATTATATGCACATTAATAACACTACCAAGCATTCCTTAGATTTATGCAGATAGTCTATAGCATATTGCCAGTGCAGCAACTGGTGTAGCTCTGTGATCAGGAAAAACACCTCTTTCTTTTAGCAGTGTGTGTGACCAACTTGGAAGGGAATCTGCTGAGCATTGGATGGAGCTGCTCTGGAGATGTCACAGAGCTGCCCCTGGTGCACCGAGGTAGAAGGAGAGATGGAAGAGATTCTGTAGAATCTGGCAGGGATGGGACGCACGCTGCCCTCTGGGCAACCTGTGCCAGTGCTTTGCTGCCTTTAGCATAAAAACCTTCCTTATATCCGAGTGACAGAGCAAGAGGTCTGAAGGCGTGGGAGGAAACACCCATCTGCCCTTTGCTGTAGCATGAGTGTCTCAATCCCAGCAGTGATGCTGCATTCAGCATTTGTAGTGGTTAAAAGCAAAGCAGGCAGCCCCCAAACCTTGCACATTCAGATTCTTCCTTTGAATCTGAGCAGTGACCTCTCCGAAAGTGCAAGGAAAACACTGAGGTTTCCAAATTGAGAGTTGAGAAACAGGGAAACACTGGAGCTCGAGTGCCCGTGCCATCCTCGGTTTCCCCTGTTTCCCGTTTGCTGTGATTTTTGATGCAAACACATCCTCCTTTTTCCTGGTTAACCCATTTATTCCCACTTACTCAAGCTTCGTTCTTTCTCCCAGCTAAAAGAATCCCACTGCTGGGCGGATCAGAGCTCCAACATCCGACCTTTGCCTTCATTGGGCAGCAGTGCCACAGAGGGACGAGCCCTGAGCCCCACCAATAAAGCAACCGGTGGCAAACGCAGCCCTTTCCCAGGGCTGGATTGCTGCCGGCTCAGCCCTTTTCCTTTGGGATGGGGATGAGTTGCACGGGGGGAGGCAGCGCGGCGGCTGCGGGGCTGTGCCTGCCTGTACAGGTGTGCACAGCGCGGAGGAATGCCAGCCACTGAGTCACGGCCCCCTCCCACCTGGCCAGCATAAAGCCCGGCCTCACCTGGGCACGGGGCTCAGCACGGGGTTCAGCTCTCGGCTCGCACCTTCGGGCACCGCGGGATGGAGGAACGTGGAGAACGAAGTCAATCTTTGGGCATGTGAGCCCTGCGGGACGGAGATCGGCGTTTAACCGGAAAGAGAAAGGGGACAGAAAAATAGAGAGGAGGGAATAAAAGGGAAAAGAAAAAAAAAAGGAAGAAAAGGCCCAGCCCAGAGCTGAGCCGGTGGCAGCGGAGCACTGTGTTCCCTGCTGCTGTTGGAGGAATTCCTTGGCTCGCTGTGTGGGTGCTGTTCTTCGGGTCACGGCGGAGGTTTGGACGCTGTCAGCACCGGCGCTAATGAGGTTTGTGGAATTAATTCATCTGAGCTCCGTGGCGTTGGGTTTGTTTTTAATTTGGCGGTGCCGATTGACTCGGGGGCGGATGAAGGCACAGGGCAGGTGGGCTCAGCTGCGTGCGTTTCCCCTTCTCCTTTAGCGATAGCTGCGTGCTTTCTGCTGCCTTTTTTGCTGCTGGCTGTGCTGCTCGTGCCTGGGCAGTTCTGCTGTGCAAAGCGCTTTTCCTTTCTAAAGTTATTTGGTGGAACAAAGCTGCCCGGGGGGGCCGTGCCTGTGCCATTGGGACTGCACACAGCCTGCAGTGCTGCTGCTTTTGGAGACAGTTCCTTCCAGGTTTCAAAGGTTACAAGAGGAAAGTCCTCCTGCGGAGGCACGACTAAGAGCTCACGGAGGTTATTTTGCAGAGCAGGTCGCTGGCTGCAAACCCTGTGAAATGCGGGTCAGGTTGGTGGTGCTTTTCTGGGGGTCTGTTCTGGTGGTTCCTGAGCTTTGTGAGGTCTCTGCGTGTTGCCCACCTGGGTGCTGGGTTCTTCCTGGCACAGCACTGGGTGCTCTTCCAGCTGCCTCCCACCACCGTCCCCTCCTCCATGCTGTGGGTCCCACTGCACCTCAGGGGGGTCTGTAACTGCAGAGTGGGATCAGGCAGTGCTGGGGCCCTTGACACGCTGTCCCAAGTCCCGTGGGTTGCTTTGATGCTGGGTTGGATCCCTGCAGACTCCAATGTTGCATGAAACAGAGGACAGAGGTGACACACAGGATCACTGTTTGGGAGGAGGGTGTGTTTGGGTGCTTGGATACCCTGAGGCTGTCGTCCCTGAAGTGAGCCGACAGCCCTGTCCCCAGTGGTATTTCATAAGTCTAAATGCAGCAGATAGCTGCTGTGCCCATCCCAACCTCCAAGCTGTGCAGATGAAGGCCTACGAGGGGGGTATGCATGGAGCTTAGGACATTGGGTTCCCATTCCTCAGCCCTCTTCCTCTATGTGCTCCAGGGCAGTGCTGGCTGCAGCTTCATCCTTCCCAGCACCAAGCTGACAAGGGGAGGTGGGGACAGGTTCTGCTGCCCCAGCCTGTCCCCACACTGTTCCTGCAGTGGTTCCTTTGGAGGAGGGCCTTTTTGCTCAGGTGTGAGCAGTGCAGCCCAGGGGTTCCTCGGTGCTTTCTGGAGCTGCGTGTTGACTGTGCCAAGGCAGAGATGGAGACTGGGGGCAGAGGAAGAAGAGCAGGAGGAGATGTGGCTGGGGAGAGGTTGGCTGCTTTTGTGCCATTGGGATCAGCTCCACTTTGTCTCCTAATCCTTCCCAATTGAGCCGATTTCTTTTTTATTGTCATGAAAACCCTACCAAAGCACAGCACCTTTTCCTAAGTAAGTCTCTGTTCGTGGCAGGGGAGTTGGACTAGAGGACCTTCAGGAGTCCCTTCCAACTCAGAGGATTCTATGACGTTACGGCCACTTTACTCTGTTTTTACTTTGAGCACGGATTGCTGGCAATGTGGGGTGGGACCAAACACTTCAAAGCTGGCAGTGCACAGGGCACCAGGATGTCAACACCAAGCTGTGCTTTATGGCTGCTTATCTCAGCTCTCTAAAGGACGTAACTGCGTCGGTGTACCCAAAGGCCAGGGAGTGCCGTGATGACTCTGCCTGGCCTCGTGGGCAGGAGAGGAGCTGGGTCTGCACCACAGGGCTGAGCTGAGCTCTGGTCCCTGGAGTGGGAGAATTTTCCCTATTTCTGCAATGGGGCTGTTGCCATGTATCCAGCTGCTATGTGAGCACTCAGAGAGAGAAATGCCAGCACTGGTGCCGTGTTGAAGTCCTTGCTGCCACAACTTCTGCACCTGCACAGCTTTGTGCACTCTATATTTCTGTGGGCTCTCCTGGAATCTGTGCAAGGGACCCCAGTGCTCTCCAAACCACGCAGCCTCCTGACAGCTCCGGGCAGCCCAGAGCTCTGGGTCTGGCATTTCCCAAGACCTCACCCTCTGTTTGTTGTTCGGCCATCCTGGAAACTCTTACTGCAATAGGAAATAGCGGGAGGGACGGCGCTGTGTTGTGCTTTGTGGGGGGGTGCAGGTGGACGCTTTGCTCTCTCCCAGGACAATCCAGGGCTGGATCCAAACACTGCTGCTCTCGTGTGCGGAGGACGCTGTGCTCTGCCCAGCAATGGGGTGGCAGTGGGGTGGCAGCCACTCTGCTCCAGCACAGGAGTCTCTTGCATGAGCCTGCATGGAGCACGGGCTGCTCTTGGTTCTGCTGCTATGCCCTGCCCTGCTCAGAGCACGGATTGTGCCTATGCTCCAGCTCTCCCAGGCACACCACTGTCTCCTTTTGGGATATTTCCCCCCCAGCCTTGGTTCTTCCACTGCTCAGCACCCCCTGTGTTGCAGGAGGAAGAGGATGGCCACGCTGCCAGGGCCGTGCGTGGGGCTGCTGCTGCTGGCCCTGCTCTGCACCACCATTCTTGGCCAACGGAGCAGAAGTGAGTGCAGCCTTCCTCCATCCGCCCCAGCAAAACCTCCGACTCCCTGGGAATAGGGTCGGCCTTTGCACCTCTCATTCTTATTTATTTTCTGCATTCCTTGTGCTGCAATCTTCCCCCTCCAGATAACCGCTGTGTGCAGAGCCGGGCAAAGAGCTGCACCGAGTGCATCCGTGTGGCCAAGGAGTGTTCCTTCTGCACCGAGGAGGTGAGGGCAGGCAGGGCTGTGGGGCTGTGATCCCAGCTGCTTCTGCACCCTGCATCCCATCACTGGGAAATCCAGGGGAGGAACCCAAGAATGGAGTCAGCCTCTGGCTGCAGACCCAAAGCTCTGAGATGTGGATCGCCCTTAACTCAAACACTGACTACAGGGAGACAGGGAAAGTTTGGGGCAAGCTTCCAAAATACAGGGATTTATCAATGAATGCCCTTTGCCAGGGCTGAAATTTTTCAGGTATCCCAATACAGGGATTGCCCATGGGATGGAGGGAGAGCTGTATCCCAGGTGCTCCCATTCCCCACTGTTCTAGGGGACACTGGATCTTCTGGGCAAGACTTGTCTCCATCTCTCTGCCCTACAAGGGCTCACCAGGCCCAACTGACTCACCCAGGATTCCACTGTGCCCTTCCTGCCAAGAGTATGGAATCATAGAATCACGGGATGGTTGGAGCTGGAAGGGACCCTAAAGGCCATCTGGTGCCACCCCTGCCCTGAGCAGGGACACCCACAGCTCCTTCAGTGCTCACAGCCCATCCCTGCCCTTGGCTGTCTGCAGGGATGGGGCACCACTGCCTCTCTGGGCAACCTGTGCCAATACTTCTCACCTTTTTATTATTATTTTTATTTATTTATTTATTGCTTTTTTGCTTATTTTGGTGCCCTTAACACGGCTCTCATAATGATGCAGAGCTTTGAGGAGCCACGCTGTGACCTGCGGGAGAACCTGCTGCGCTACGGCTGCGGGGAGGCCGGCATCGTCTACACGAGGGGCGAGATGCACACTCAGCAGGTGGGCACTGCAGGGACCCCCATCTCCAGATGTTGACGTCTGGGAAGGCACCCAGCTGGGCATATATGGGCATGGGGGAATTTTTGCTTTGAGGGCAGGGAGTGGGGTCATAGATTCATAGAATGGTTTGAGTTGGAAGGGATCCTCAAAGGCCACCTGGTCCATCTCCCTGCGATGAACAAAGGCACCCACAGCTCCATCAGTGCTTAGCGCCCCGTCCAGCCTGACCTTGGGTGTCACCAAGACTGGGGCATCCACCATAAGTTACCTACCTCCAAGAGGTGGAGTGCATCCCATTCACCCCGCTCTTCCCCTGCAGAACATCAGCATCAACACATTCCTGCAGAGGACCCAGGTGGCCCCCCAGGCCATGTTCATGAGGCTGCGGGCTGGGGAGGAGATGAGCTTCAATATGGACGTGTTCCAGCCCCTGGAGAGCCCCGTGGATCTCTACATCCTTATGGACTTTTCCTACTCGATGTCTGATGACCTGGATAATCTCAAGAGCATGGGGCAAAACCTGGGTGAGAGCAGGGAGCACAGGGTTCCATGTCAGGATAAAACTTTAATTAGTTTCTTGTTGCTGCTCTGTTGGGTGGATCCCTCCTGGCCCATCATGTGTTCTCTCTATGCCCTGTGGGGTTGTTCTGTGCAGTGGCTTTGGCACCTCGAGCCTGTAGGCATGGGTTATATTGGAAGCTCCTGTCTTGGAAAGGAGCTGCCAAAAGTGGCGTAGATTTCTACCTCAAAAAGACAAGATCTGAGCCCAAAGAGTTTAAATCCCTGGGGTCCAATCAGAGATGTGACCAGCATAGATGGCACCCAGGAAAGGGCACCTTTCTGTGGAGCAGCAACGCAGTGGGCTTATCCTCTTTCACATCTATTCCTCTCTCCCAGCCGAGTTCCTGCAAGCACTCACCTCCAATTACACCATCGGCTTTGGCAAGTTTGTGGACAAAGTCTCATCCCCACAGACAGACATGAGACCCGAGAAGTGAGTAAGGCTGGGGGGCCGTACAGGTATGCAGCTCCCCATTGAGGTTGCTGGAACGTCTCTTTGCCCTCCTGCTCTCTCATAGGCTCCGTGAGCCATGGAACAACGCTGACTCCCCCTTCTCCTTCAAGAACGTCATCCGCCTGACCAACAACATCAACTACTTCAGCCAGGAGCTCAGGAAGGAACGCATCTCTGGAAACCTGGATGCACCTGAGGGTGGCTTTGATGCCATCCTGCAGACTGCTGTTTGCAAGGTGACAGTGGCTGACAAATGGTCAGGTTCTGGTCTGGATGGGCTGAGTATTCCAAGCCCTACCAATGACCAAAATTGCTGTGTGGTGGGCTCAGAAGTAAAGGTTCTTTCTCCCCATCTGTAGGACAAGATTGGTTGGAGGAAGGACAGCACACACTTGCTTGTATTCTCCACTGAGTCAGCCTTTCACTACGAAGCTGATGGCACCAACGTCCTGGCAGGGATCCTGGCGAGGAACGATGAGGAGTGTCACCTGGACACCCATGGCACCTATGTGTATGACACCAAGCAGGACTACCCCTCGGTGCCCACGCTGGTGCGCCTGCTGGGTCAGCACAACATCATTCCCATCTTTGCTGTCACCAACCACTCCTACAGCTACTATGAGGTGAGGGAGCTTCATGGGATCATCTTTCTTCCAGGACCATCTCTTGCTCCTCTTTGGTTCCCAAGTGCTGAAGCAATGTCTGTCACTTTGAATTTGTGTCGTGGTGTCTCAAGTTCTGGTTTGGGTTGTGAAAGGCCCCAAGATGTGTTGTTGGGATGCAGGAGTCTGAGCTCCTAGGAGTCTCCTTTGTTCGTGTGGAGACACAGAGCCAGAGAGCAGTAAGACCTTAAGACCTTGGTCAAGACCTCAAGCTGAGCTGAGAGCATCCCTAAGGACATACATGATTGACCCCTTTTTCCTAAGCACTTCCCTGCCTCTTTTTCCTGCTAAACACACATTTTTATTTTTTTCTACTAAAATCTTGTCTATTGATCACAGCAGCTCATGAACAAAAGCATCACCCTGATCTTGGGCTAAGGAGAGCTGTGGGCTCACTGCCTCAGACAGTGCTCAGGAGCAGCAATGGCTGGACTTGCCACCATGGTGCCATACGTCAGTGTGCCCCTTTTTCTCTGCAGAAGCTGCACAAATATTTCCCCATCTCCGAGATAGGGGTACTGCAGGAGGACTCATCCAACATAGTGGAACTGCTTCGTACAGCCTTTGAGGTAACGGTGCTCTGCAGGGCTTTGCTCTCGCTCCCAGGGTGGGATGTGGTGTCAGTAGGGCTGATGATTTCCTTCTGTCCACCCAGCGCATCCGCTCCAAGATGGACATCCGAGCTGACTTTGTCCCCAAGGCCCTGAAGACGGAATTCATCTCTTCAATGTATGAAAAGACGGAATCTGGGTCCTTCCACATCACCCGTGGGGAAGTGGTAGGTCACAGAATCACAGAGAATCAGGTCCCTGGGAGGGCTGAGCTCCTGGCACATCCCAGCTTCCTCCCTCCTGGGATTCAGTGATGGAGTCACTCCTCTGGGCTCACCCACCTGCCCCATCCCTGCAGGGTAAGTTCCAGGTGCGGGTGAAGGCTCTGGAGCACGTTGGTGGGCAGCACGTCTGCACCCTCCCTGAGAAGGACCGGCAGGGCATTATCCATGTGAAACCCACCTCACTGAGCGACAGCCTCCAAGTCCAAGCCTCCGTCGTGTGCGACGTGTGTCCCTGTGAGCAGGTACGTACTGGTCCTGCTCGGCCCTGGGCAGGAGGTTTGGTGTTCCGGGTCTGGAGGCTCAGGGATGCTGCTTTGAGCTCATGGTGCGCATGATCCTACTGCAAAACTCAGTTTCATGGGCAAAGCTTTTCCCTTGGTTTTGCCTTCTGATGCTTGAGGTGTCTGTGGGGGAATTGAGCCCACCCAGCAGCACCTCTAATCTATGCCCTTACAGCAACCAGATTTCCGATCACCCAAGTGCAGCTTTCACGGGGACTTCATCTGTGGGCAGTGCATCTGCCATGCAGGATGGTAAGGACCTCACTGAGCCTCGTGTCCCTCTGCCATGACTGGGGGCACAGCGTGATGCTCACACATGCCCTGAGGATTCTGCCTGGGCGCAGTCTCCATGCTCTGCTCCCACCCTTCTCCATGTCACCCCAGGCGAGGGGACACGTGTGACTGCTCTCCAGCCTCATCCCTCAACAACGAAGCCTGCATCCGCCCTGGGGATGTGGAGCCATGCTCAGGTCGGGGCGAATGTCTCTGTGGGAAGTGTCAGTGCTACCCTGAGGACCTGATGCAGCGCTTTGATGGGGACTTCTGCCAATACGACGTGCTGCAGTGCCCGCGCACCTCCGGCTTCCTCTGCAACGGTGAGAGCCATCGAGTGGGACTCAACGATCCGTATGGGTCCCTTCCAACTTGGGATGTTCTATGATCCTTACGGGTCCCTTCCAGCTTGAGATAATCTATGGTTGTTATGGATCCCTTCCAACTTGGGATATTCTGTGATCCTTATGGGTCCCTTTCTACTTCGGATATTCTATGATCCTTATGGATATCTCCCAACTTTGAATATACTGTGATAAGGGATATTCTACTATCCCTTCCTTCAGTGCCTGCAGGTTCCGGTGAGCCCAGTTGGTGGCACTGGGACATGAGGATGAAGAACGTGATGGGTCTGGGGGACTCTACACTTGCACATGTGCATGGAGATGGGGGCACTCCGTTTGCACCCAGGCTCAGGGATGCAGCCCACGTCGGGGTGCCATGCAGTGATGTCTCCTCTCACCTTGCAGATCGTGGTCGCTGCTCCAAGGGCGCATGTGTGTGTGAGAGCGGCTGGGAGGGCCCTGGCTGTGAGTGTCCCACAAGCAATGACACCTGCATTGACAGCAGGGGGGTATGTCCCAGGCACCCACAGCAATGTCCCAGCAGCAAAACCCGGTGTCATGGCCTGTGTGTGAATGCTCTGTGACACCCACCGTCCCCTCTGCTCCCCCAGGGCATCTGCAACAACCAGGGGAGGTGTGAGTGCGGACGGTGCATCTGTGACAAGGCATCCCTGTACACCAGCTCCACCTGCGAGATCAGCTACTCCCTGGTGAGGATCTGCATGGGGTCCTTTGGGTTTCTCACTTCTCCTTCCCAGAGTGAATTGCTGGGGAAGGAGTGCAGAGCTTGGGGGGATGCCATGCCCTCCAGCTCCCCAGCAGTGTGGATGCTGAGTGTGTGTAGGGTGTGCATGCGGCAGAGGTCTTGACTATTGCTTTATTCAGGTTTGCCTCAAGGCAAAAAACTCTTTTCGTAGCTCAGTGCCTCAGTTTCCCCACTGCTAATCCCTTGGGAAGAAAGATAGCTCAGTCGTATTTTGGGAAGGTCACCTCACGTGGGTGCTGCAGTACTGGGGATGGCATCTCTGCAGCCTGCTCTGGGTGTGATGCTTGCCCCAGGGCTGATCCCCATCTGCCTCTGCCCAGGGCTTCCAGGCCGTGTGCGAGAGCATCAGGGACTGTGTGCAGTGCCAGGCCTGGGGAACAGGCAACAGGAAGGGGAACTGCAGCACATGCCACCTCCACGTGCAGATGGTTGAGGAGCTGAAGAAAGGTACTGAGATGCAGAGACATGGGATCTGTCCGCCTTGTGCATGGCCTGGGGGGGTGCTAATCCTGGTGGCCACAGCCTGATGATGGTGTTCCCAATCTGTTTGCAGAGGAGGCCAATGAGCACTGCTCCTTCCAGGATGAAGAGGATGACTGCACCTACCACTACACACTGGAGGGAGACCCCAGTGTTCTCCCCAATGCCACCGTCCAGGTGCAGAAGAAGAAAGGTGAGCAGAGAAGTGGCAGAGCTCTCCCTGGGCAGCATTGCTCACTGTGAGCGTTGGGAGAGATGCTCCCAGGCTGAACCTGGCTCCTCACATCCCCCTCGGACGCTGATGCGCTGCTGATGCACTGCTGATGCTGCTGTTGCTTGCAGAGTGCCCTCCTGGCAGCTTCCTCTGGCTCATCCCACTGCTCATTTTCCTCATCCTGCTCCTGGGGCTGCTGCTGCTGCTGTGCTGGAGGTTCTGTGCCTGCTGCAAGGTGAGTGACATCCAAACCCAGCCCACCTCCACTGTAGCCGGAGCATCAGCTCTGCCTCTTGACTGACATCCAGCACCACTGCTATGAATTGCAGTGTGACTTCCCCCACTAAAAGGCTGCCAGGTTAAGGTCATCTTCCAGAGCCCCTTCTGTCCTCACTCCAGTGCTAAATCCTCCCAATTGAAGATGGGAGTTTAACCCCTGACTACAGAGTGACTGTGTGTTTGGTCATTTATTTTCTAGGCTTGCCTGGCCCTGCTCCCCTGCTGTGCACGAGGTAGGAGCCCTTTGAATGGGGAGAGGGGTCTGTGGGGTCACTGCCCTCGTGTGGGGGGGATACACAAAAATAGGCATCCTCCTCCTCTTCCTGTCTCAGCTGGGAGATGAATCGGGGCAATGTCTTATCAGAGCCTCAGAGAAAAGATACTGCTCATCCTCCCTCCCCACCTGGACCCCCCCTGCTGGCTCTCCAAGCTGGGTTGCATGCTGTCCCCATTCTTGGACACCCACACTCTTGCCACCAACTTGTTGGCTCCACTGTGCTCCCAATACCCTTAGCCTGGTGGAAGATTCCCCAGGACGAATCCCTGCTGTTGGGGAATTGATGGTTGGCATCCGTTGCACCCAGGAGTTGGACACAATAATCCTCATGGATCCTTTCCAACTTGGGATAGTCCATGATTTCATGGTTATTCGACTCTGCTCCTGCTCTGCAGGTCGCACTGTTGGCTTTAAGGAGGACCACTACATGCTCCGCCAGAGCCTCATGTCCTCAGACCACCTGGACACCCCCATGGTCCGCAGTGGATCCCTCAAGGGTCGGGACACCGTCCGCTGGAAGATCAACAACAACGTCCACAAGCAGGGTTTCACCTCCCACGCTGCCCTCAACCCCAAGGACCTCAGTAAGTGACAGACGTGAGGAACGGGGCCTGGAGGAGATGGTGGAGGACGTGAAGCCTCAGTGGTTGCCCCCAGTAGCCATCATGTCACCTCCAAATGCATTGCAAAGGTCTTCTGGGCTGATGCTGGATGGGATTTAGCTGTTGGCAGCATGTGATCTGGACGCCATGCATCCAGCTGTCGGCTGGGTTGTCAGAGTGGGGAATTTCTTCTTCCAGTTCCCTATGGGCTGTCGCTGAGGCTGACACGGCTCTTCACACAGAACCTGGTGAAGCCAGAGAGCCGGGAGTGCGAGCAGCTGCGCAAGGAAGTGGAAGAGAATGTAAGAGTCTGAGCACCGTGGGGATGGGAATCTTCAAAGACGTGATCTTTCCCTCTTACTGAAAGAAAGCACAGATCCTCAGGATTATCAGAGCATTGCATTGGGTTGCTCCTGGTGCAGCCTCTAGCTGTGTCTTGGGGACAAGCTGTATGGTCATCCCTGCCTTGGGTGGGGGGGAAAAGGTGAGGACTGGGTTTGGCTCGGGGTGATGTACATCTACAAAGTCCATCTTACTCCTACAGCTGGACGACATCTACAAGCACATCCCAGGCTGCTACAAGCCCCAGCAGACCAAGTTCAGGTGGGTCACTGTGGAAAGATCTTCTGTTCGGGGTCTGGGTACCCCAGGGCCAATGCCCAAGAGTGATGGGAAGGGTGTAAAATCTGTGGTGTGGGATGGAGCGTGGTCTGTGAGCCATTCCCAGTGCTCACATGGTGCTCAGTGGGAAAATTCAGCCCTGTGCACAACGAGAAGTGCCTGCTGCAGCATGGGGATGCTGGCACTGAGCAAGGAGCACCATCCCCTCCCTGCGGCTCTGAGCAGCTGTGGGTGCCCCGTGGGCTTGTTCCTGACTGCATTGGGAAACCTAGGGCTGGAGGGAGCAGCCTGACAGGAGGGAACATGAAACGGGGCCGTTGTTTCTGTAGGATGGGTTGGCATTGGTCCCTATGGCTGCAGCCCGCAGGGCAGCTTCTGCAGCTCAGACATGTGCAGGGCTGTGATTCACGCAGAACTTTGTCTCCCCAAAGGTTTTACTCACTCTGATTGTTTCTTTCTCCCCCTCCCAGGGTACAGCCCAATTCTGGAAAGAGGTAAGTGGATCTTCCAGCCTTCTATGCTGTTCTCCAGCAGCAAGCAAACCTCATTCAGCTCTTGTCTTCCAGACAGGACCACACCATTGTGGACACGGTGCTCACCGCCCCTCGCTCCGCCAAGACAGAGATCATCAAGGTCACTGAGAAGCACGTTTCCCATGAGGCTTTCAATGACCTGAAGGTTTCACCAGGATACTACACTGTGACCTCTGACCAAGGTGTGGAGCAGAGCCCGATGCTGTGTCCTGGGGCAGTGGGGACGTTTCCCACCTTCCATCGTTGTCCCTTCCCCCAGATGCTCACGGCATGGTGGAATTCCAAGAAGCTGTGGAGCTGGTTGATGTCCGTGTCCCACTCTTCATCAGGGAGGATGATGATGATGAGAAGCAGCTGCAGGTGGAGGCCATCGATGTCCCCACCGGCATCGCACAGATTGGACGCAGGATCGTCAACATCACCATCATCAAGGAACAAGGTGAAGGACGGTGACCATGGCATGAGACAAAGGGCAGTTTGTATCTGTGTGTCCCATGTCCAGATGGACTTGTGGTTTGTTAGGAAGGTGCAGTCTGTGTGCTCCCATAGGTCACAAGCCAGAGACTGCTGTCTTCAGGTACTGGGGTCTAAACCACAGCATCTTTTAAAGCATAAAAAGAAAAGTTATCACCCCTAGTGACAGAGACCAAAATATTTGACCACCACAGTTTACTTCTTACTAATTCCATGGCAAGAGTTCCATGGGTTGGCCATAGGTCCCTGCAGTGCTTGGGGCAGCAGGTGAATGTCCCCAGTGATTTGCTTCTGCTTCTCATAGGGTGGTTTTGAGCAGGGAGAAGAGTCAGGACTGGTGAAGCCACCAGCCTATGCAGTAGTATTTCCAATGTGGTTTATAGCTTTGGGTGGTAAGAACTCCCCACTCATTGCAGGGGAGTTGGACCAGATAACCTTTAAGGGTCCCTTCCAGCTCAAATGATTCTACGATTCTATGAACTCCCTCCCTGAGCACTTGTAGTGTGAATCTTAGTGCACTAACACATCTGTTCTTTCCTGCCCCTTCCAGCCAGCAGCCTCATCACCTTCCTGCAGCCAGCCTATTCCCACAGCCGCTTTGATAAGGTGGCCAAGATCCCTGTCCTGCGGGAGATCATAGACAACGGGAGGTCCCAAGTTACCTACAGGACCCGAGATCTCACTGCCAAGGAAGGCAGGGTAAGGATGGGGCTCCTGACCTGGGCAGGCAGAAATGAGCAGGCACCAAGAAAGGAACCAACCTGCAGAGAAACAGTGAACTGGGCTCAAAGGAGATATGGCCAGGAGAAGGGAGAACTGAAGGTTGAGAACCATCTCGTGGCTGCTGTGGGCTGTAATCGTGCACTACTCCTTTCTCTTCCAGGACTACGTCTTCACAGAAGGTGACCTGGTCTTCCAGCCCGGGGAGACCCGAAAGGAAGTGCAAGTCTCCCTGCTGGAGCTAACTGAGATAGACACCCTCCTGCACAACCGCCAGGTCAAGCAATTTGCCATCGACCTCCTCCATCCCAAGTATGGGGCCAAGATTGGCCGATACCCCCAGGCTACGGTGACCATTGCTGACCCAGGTAGGAGCTGGCAGCCAGGTGCTGGGCGATGGCAGCAGGAGGTGGTTGAGCCCACGCAGGATCGGTTTACCTGGAGTGTGCCACGAAGCTCCAGTCTCCCTCCTCCCCCTAAGAGCTGCGATGAGCAGCGTCCAGCTCCGACCGGTGGATGTGGGTCTCCCTCTAGAGGCATTAGCGAGTATAGGTGGGAAGAAGATGGATGGTCCGTACTGAAAAAGGAAATAGAGTGCATTCTTCACTCCTTTTCCTTTAGGGATTTGAATTAAAAGCTGTAAAAATAGGGGGACAGGTGGTCAGCATTAGATTGAGCCAAGCTGAAGATTTCCAGCTGCAAGAAGCCAAATTCTTCCGAGACTGGGAGAAGAAGCAGGTGGTGCAGGACATCGGGGGATCAAAGCCAGACTTAATGCCAGCTTGCTGCATGGTTTGGGGGGATGGTATCACAGTGGCCTCAGTCTCCCTCCCCTATGATGGATATCTATCCTTCAGTAACGCTGAATGGCCAGGCAGTGCCAGGAAGGTGCCCATTTCTTTTATTTCCATCTCCTTGGAGGACTGGCACTGATGCATTCTCTCTCCCTTGTGTCTACAGAGGTGGTGGATGGTGTCCCCCCACTGACTGGCATGGGCCAGCTCACCCAGTCTCCCAAAGGCCGCCTGAGTGCACCCCTTAATCCCAGTGCCCAGGCCCTGAGCTCCAAAGAAATCCACTTTAGTTGGTTTCCTCCAACGGGAAAACCTCTGGGGTACAAGGTGAGGAGTGTGTGGATACCAGGGGAGGTGTGGGTCCTGTCATGCGGCTCTCACACCCATACTCCTTCATGCTGAAGGGATGGGGAGAAGAGACTCAAAGAAGGGAGCGAGTTCTTCCATCCTGGTCCCTTTCATAGAATCATTAAGGTTGGAAA
This sequence comes from Lagopus muta, assembly GCF_023343835.1. Taxonomy (NCBI): domain Eukaryota; kingdom Metazoa; phylum Chordata; class Aves; order Galliformes; family Phasianidae; genus Lagopus; species Lagopus muta. The sequence continues at coordinate 4,722,621 of NC_064450.1, read as the reverse complement.
GACCACTAAGATCGCCAAGTCCAGCCCCAATCCACCCCCACCATCCCCACTGACCACATCCCCCAGTGCTACACCTCCACAGTTCATACCTCCAGGGATGGTGACTCCACCACTTTCCTGGGCAGCTGTGCCAATACTTCTCCAACCCTGATGACCATTTTCGGGCAGATGTGAGACTTGCAGGAAAGTTTCCTGTTGGGCTCATCCCCCTTTCCATCCCTTACCTTTGGGCAACATTGCAGGGAAGGCCCCAAAAGACACCTACCTGTTCTGGAAGGGGGTGCAAACGAGGCAGTGAGGTCTGGAGGTACCACAAAGTGCTCTGACCCCTATTTTGGACGGCTGAACACCGCCCTAAGAACAGATCTAAGAAGAGATGAGGAATTTCTCACCTATCACAGTGAAGATTTGAAGGAGTTATAGCTATCGCTTGTTTTGTCAGGTGAAATACTGGGTGCAGGGTGACCCCGAATCCGAAGCCAACGTCATGGATGTCAAATCACCAGGGGCAACACTGAAAAACCTCTACGCCTTCTGTGACTACGAGATGCAAGTCTGTGCCTATAATGCTATGGGCGAAGGGGCCTACTCTGACATCATACACTGCCGCACGCTGGAGAGTGGTGAGATTCTCTATGTAGCAGCAAATTGTGCTCATATGTCTGCCATTTATGGAGCTCCAGGCTCCTGATTGCTTTGCTCCTAGCTGGAGTAACCCGGCCTCTTGGCTCTTGCCATTACAGTTCCCAGTGAGCCCGGTCGCTTGGCTTTCAATGTCGTGTCTTCCACTGTGACACAGCTGAGCTGGGCTGAGCCTGCAGAAACCAATGGGGTGATCACAGCTTATGAAGTCAGTTATGGACTCGTTAATGATGAAAACGGTAAGTTGCTTGTTTTCTTGCCAGGGCAGCTCTACCAGTTGGAGTGCACTTCTCGCATCTGGGCTGGTCCCATGTTGCAGCAGGAAACCTGGAGGTTTTCTAGGAAAGGATAGATGTCACCTTGAGGGATGTGGGTTGGTAGGCATGGTGGGGATGCGTTGATGGTTGAAGTGGGTGATGTTACTGGTCTTTTCCAACCTAAATGATTGTATGAGACTATAATTCTAGAACCAAAAGGGCTCCAAGGATGTTTATTGTGAAAACTGGGATAAGGTGTCATTTCTAGGAAGAAGGAGCACAGCAAATCGTAACTTAGGATTGAATCCTGCAAAGCCATGAGTACTCTCAATTCTCATTCATTTCTGTAGTATTTTGTGCTGTTTTTCATGTTTAAAACTTTGTCCATAGGTCTAGGCCTAGATCTATGGTTGTAGTAGGAGACTTCTGCTATAGGCTGACTTCAACATTCAGTGTGGGAATTTCCCCAAGACAATGTCATGCCTGTTATGAGCGTCCCAGATAGCCTCTATGCCTTGTCCCTGAGTCGAGCTGTGTCCTGACATCAAAACTCATCATTCCTGTTGTCTGAGGACGCGCTGCTGTGGGTCTCTCTGTGCCTCATGACCTCATGGGGGGATATGTGTACCTCTACTTTCAGTCCCCATTGGCCCCATGAAGAAGGTGCTGGTTGAAGACCCGAAGAAGCGCATGGTGCTGATAGAAAACCTGCGGGAGTCCCAGCCCTACCGCTACATGGTGAAGGCCAGGAACGGTGCTGGCTGGGGACCTGAGAGAGAAGCCACCATCAACCTTGCTACGCAGCCCAAGCGTCCCATGTCCAGTGAGTTGCTGCCCTGTCTGGATGGGGGGCAGTGGAGGCAGGAGCAGTGCTGGGGGGCTTCCTTCATCACCCAGCTGCTCCTCCACACCCTGCCCTCTCCACTGTGCCGTTCACCCTGGTGAAGGCTGAAGGCCTGAGCGCGGTGCATCCAGCGTGGTTGTGAGCTGTGTGTCTAACGGCACTCCCCACCTCCCCTCCAGTCCCCATCATTCCCGATGTCCCCATCATTGATGCTGAAGGAGGGGAGGACTACGACAGCTACCTGATGTACAGCACGGACGTGCTTCGCACTCCAGCTGGCAGCAAGCGTCCCAGCGTCTCTGATGATTCAGGTACGTTGCTCCAGGTTTTGCAAAGGTCACTTCTAACATTCGCTTTCCTTAACAGCTTTCAGCAATGAGCTTCACTGCTCTTTTCCTCCTCACTGAGATGGGGAGATCCGAATCATCTCCGAGCTGGTGGAGATCAGCACTTCCAAAGCACAGGAGCTGGGAACACTTGACTAATGTTAGCCTAAATAGGACCACCTGTTCTAGCCAGGAGGCAAAAAGAAATCTCAGTGTGGGGTGGTGAAGTTCTTCGTAGCCCTCTGTGTTCATCTTCCTTGTCTGTTACTGTCTGAATGGACCAAGAAAATTACTGTTAGCCAACCAGAGATGGCAAAGCACAGATCTCTGAGTCCTTTGGAGGTTCAAGGTCTCAGCCAAGCCAACGGGAGGGAGCACACCAGGAGACAGGGAGGCACTGGTCAGGGAATTGGATCCCACTGGATCCCTGTGGCCTCTCATCTCTTCCTCCATTGCTTAGCTTTCAGGATGAGGCTGGCTCCCTTGTCTACTGCACTGGGACAAGGAGGGTAAGACTGGCCATAAATTAGTGGGATCTGGAGGGTCTTTCCTTGGGAGTTCTCCAAAGCCTGGGATCCAGAAGCAATTCCCAGAGAGCAGAAGTAATGGGAACACCAAGTGTCTGACCATCCTGCATGCACACTGCAGAGCATGAAGCCTCTCCTGAGCAGGGGATTGGTGCAGCAGACTGCTCGTGATAGGCGTGATATGGTGGGACTTCAGCTCTCACTTTTTGTCATGATGGACACAGGGCTGGAAAACAGCCCTGGGGTTGAGGCACACTGTGTTTGTCATGTTCCCTCCATCTACCAGTGATGTGATGGTGCACCACCTGAACTCACCAGCCAACGGGTGCTGTTCCCCTTCCCCTTCCTAGCAAGCAGCACGAAGGCGGTTGGTGTCCCGCTCTGTCCCCTCTAGACCATGCCAACACGGGTGCTTACATTATCCCAAAGGCTCCCGATGGAAATACGTGCCGCTGCTGGGAGAAGACTTGGATCTTCGCCGCATCACCTGGAGGCTCCCACCTGAAACCATTCCCCGCCTTTCTGGCAGCAGCCACCTCTCCTCGGACACCGAGGGTCTCCTCCGTGAGGAGGATGGCGACGTGGCTACGGGCAGCCCCATGAGGAGCGGGACCCCCCGGCCCCAAGCAGGTGAAGGACGACTTCATATGGCACTGAGTGTCCTGTCTCGTCCTGCCCTGAGCCAAGGGGGCTGCGGCTGGGTCAGCCTCCTTCCTCCCCCTTATGTGCCCGTCCTCCCGTTGGCATGATGTCCACGTGCTGTAGAGTCTCAGTGTGTCTGTTCACGAGTGTCAAGGTAACCCCCATCTCGGCATGGACTTGGGAGCCTGCTAGCAAGTTGCTTCTACAAAAGGCTGGACCTTCAAGACTCGAGCAAACTCAAACAATGCCTGGAAAGCACCGCCTCCAAAGGCAGCTCCTCAACTTAATTAAGTGCCCTGAGCTCCTGGGGTAGAAATGCTGGACTGTTAAACAGAAATTTGGACTGGACAACCTTTAAGGGTTCTTTCCAGCTCAAACAATTCTATGATTCTGTGGTAGCTGATCTCTCCTGGCCTGCTGAGGATCTGCCGAGGACCAGAACAAGGAAGCAGTTTGCTTTTTAGATCCAACTGAGATGGGATCCAGAGAGAGATAAGGAGAAACCGCCTCCATAAAAGGCTGTTTTTCTTCTTCTGCTTTCTTTTTGAACCTGAAATTATAAACCTGCGCTTGCGTCAAAGGAGAGATGTGAGGGAACGTGTTGAGAACTGCAAGCAGTGCCCCAGTGAGGCCGAGGTCTGGAGTTACCTTGGGCACCATGTGTGTCTGGTGCTGGTGTAGGGCAGTCTCTGTTTACCCGTTTGTTTCCCCCTTATCGTGTTGGGTGACTTGTTCAAGACGGAGAGCTCCAGAACGACCTGCCAGAGCAACTGAAGCCAGGGCAAAGCCAAGGCAAAGCCATGCAGCCTGGAGCAGAAGCCCACCCTCAGCCAGGCCCCTTACATGTGCCCTCTTTCACAGAACACCTGCTGAATGGCCGCATGGACTACTTCTCCGGCAGCAGCAGCACGCTGACCAGGACAGCAAACACCAGCTACCACCAGCACGTGCAGCAGGAGCACAGGGTGATGGGGAGCTCCTCATTGACCAGAGACTACTCCACCATGATGTCGGGGCACGGTGAGTACGAGGTGGTGGGGGCTGCTCTTCCATTCCATGACCACCTTCAGATCCATGCCCTGCAGATCTTTTTGGAGTGAGGGCTGTGTTTGCAGCCAAAGGGGCTGATGAATCAGAGAAATGGCAGCTCGTGTCCTTAGAGGTTGGACTCGCTGGTCCTTATGTGTACCTTCCAACTCAGAATGATTCTATGATTCTATTATTCTACCACTGATGTGCTAGGGCTTTGGTAAGGCTGCTCTGCCTCCAGACCACTCTGGAAAGGGTGCCCATCTATGACTCAGGAACAGGAGTTACATCCTTGTTTCCACACTGCAGAGCTTATGTTGTTGCCCCTTACTATGTCTAGCAGCATGATTCCCTTTCAGCTCCATGCATATACATCAAACTGGTGTTGACAAGAGGTTGTGAAAAAACTTCAAATCTAATCCTTAGAAATTTCTCTCTGGGCAGGAGTCAGCACCTGGGCTGAACCCACTCTGACGTCTTCAATGGTGTTTTTCTTTTTCTTTCTTCCCCTATGCTGGTCTGTAGATTACTCAGGGAGATTCCTTTCTCCCATCCTTGAAGATGCTGGGAGGAGAATCCCACGGCCCAGGGACGTGGGTTTCAGGAGCAGGGTAAAGGTGAAGGGTTACTACCCCAGCACTGGCTGTCGGGACTCTATAATCATGACTGATGGGTCCGCGGGGATTTGCAAGTACATAGGTACAGCTTTGTCCAGTGCCTCCTTCCAGTCATGCATCCCATAACCAGCCACACCGCTGGCCCTCTGTGATCTACTCCCAAAAACCCTTTCTCATGGCTTTCTGTGTGCCACACTGATCTACATTCTGACCTGGCTGAGCCTCCATCACACCACCTTTTCATTTGCAGGAGATTTCAGCTGTGTGCCAAGCCATGTGGGCTGATTAACCTTCACCACTGCTGCCACTGTGATCTAATGAGCTGATCACCTCATCGCCCCTTTCCTCTTCATTCCTAACAAGCTTCTTGTTCTCATTCTTACCCCACAGGCTTTTGGAGAACTCCTGGGGAGAACGTGGGTCCCGGCCTTGAGCAGTCCCTGGAGGTGTTGGGTTGATTTAGGTGTAGATCAGGGCTGTGCTCGCTCTGAAGATGTCCACAAAGCATTTGGCAGACTGGACAGAGAGCTTTGGGGTGAGCCAAGAGGGCAACACACAGCACCAGGTCCCTGGCCAAAGGTCATGAAGATTACCTTGCCTTCTCCCATGCAAGGATGGCACCCCAAGGCCACAGGACATCCCTGTAGGTGTGCAGAGTCCCCCTCCAGACAGACTAGCTTGCAGAGAGGACATCTCCCCACGTTCTCCCCACGTTCTCCCTGGACCATCAGGACCACCCCACGCTTGCGTGTGCTGCCACCTTCTCTCACCCAACCCAATTAACCCCAAATTCCTGCTGTGACCGTCCCATTTTGCTTCAGATTCCAGGTTTCCACTGGGTGTCCCTGACATCCCCACACGGTTGGTGTTCTCTGCTCTGGGGCCCACCTCACTGAAGGTGAGCTGGCAGGAGCCGCACTGTGAGAAGGAGGTACAGGGCTACAGCGTGCAGTACCAGCTGCTCAACGGAGGTCAGTGGGCAAGGAGAGGGCTCATCTGGGTGCTGGGAGCTTCTGGTGGTGACATCTTGGCCAGGTCTTCTCTTGGCAACCTGCTGTCGTTGCTTGGGCTGGGGGGTGGACCAGATGACCTCCATCACAACCATCATCTCAGTCAAAGGTTTTGTCGTCACGCTGGATTTGGAAGAAGGATTGGAATATAAGAATGTAATATTTTTACATGAAACTTGGGGGCAGTTCATGAAAACGTGGTTCTCTTTGGTAGTGAAAATCTCCAAGTTTTCAAGAAGCCAATGCTAGCTCCCAAGCAACATCTGGTCCTGCACTACCCACTGGGTTGGCAAGGTGTGATGGAGGTGGTTTGGGAGGAAGTTCTCTGGCTCAGTTTTCTGGATAGACCATTTGAAGTAGGATTTAGGAGAAAGTCACGGCTCTGTCATTGTGCCTGCAACCCCCCTCTGATGTCCCTGTTCCCTGTGTGTCCCAGGAGAGGTGCACCGCCTCACCATACCCAACCCCAGCCAGAACTCGGTGGTTGTGGAGAACCTGCTGCCCAACCACTCCTACATCTTCAAGGTGAAGGCACAGAGCGAGGAGGGCTGGGGCCCTGAGAGGGAAGGAGTCATCACCATAGAGTCCCAGGTGGACCCACAGAGCCCACTCAGCCCTGTTCCAGGTGAGGTGAATGGGAAGCAGGGAAGGAGGCACTGATGTCTTTGTGGTTATCTACTGGCCTTGCTGTTTTCTCCCCTCTAAACTCATCCTGAAGTGCTCCTTTCCTTCCTTTCATTTAGAAATGGGAATTCATTTCCCATGTGCTCACTTTCTTCTAGCTTTCCAAATGGCTGAGACCTCCCTGCTTCATTACATATATGCCCTCACAGGTTCACCCTTCACGCTGAGCACACCCAGTGCCCCTGGACCACTGGTTTTCACTGCCCTCAGCCCTGACTCCCTGCAGCTCAGCTGGGAGAGACCACGCAAACCCAACGGGGCCATCCTGGGTTACATGATCACCTGCGAGATGCTGCACGGAGGAGGTATGGTGTCAGGCTGTGCGGAGAACAAGACGCCTCCAGCAAAGGCAGTATAACAGAAATGGTGGGAAGACTGACCCATAGCTCAGTGCAGCCCAAATCCAATGGAGGTTATTGGTTGAAGGTCAGCGCTGTGCTGAAACAGCAGGACTGGGTGGTGCGATTGCACTGCCAGTGTATGGCACAGTGTTTAGGGAAAGCTGAGACATCAGCCAGCAGTGGAGAATGTTTGCATGTCCACCTTCTTATTGGACGCTCACAGGACAGTCTCATTGGAGACTCTCACTTCTGTCACATATGTGTGTGCATTAGGGGAGCCCAGGAATATCTACGTCGAAGGTGACAATCCAGAAACGACCCTGACTGTGCCCCACTTGAGTGAGAACGTCCCATACAAGTTCAAAGTGCAAGCCAAGACCACTCAAGGCGTTGGGCCGGAGAGAGAAGGCATCATCACCATCGAATCTCAAGATGGAGGTACAGAACCACGTCCTTCTGGAAATGCAGAGATAAGAAAGCTCTCAGAGCAGGGAATGTGCCTTCTGGGCTCCTTTTCTGAACCACTCTGGAAGCCACCATTCTCGTGGTGATTCCAATTTCCATAATCTCCGTAAGGAAGGCAATGCTGTGCCTTGTGAGCACTGTCTTTATCCTGCAAAATGCACTGAATGTGGGGGATGAGAGCAAGACAAATCTCCTGAGCTTACTGCTGGTCCCCACTGAGCGGGGTTGAGATGCTGGAAGCTCCTTGCCATGTCCTGGCTCATCTGTCCCTTCTTCTTCTCCCTAGGAACTTTCTCACAGTTTGGAGGACAGCAGTACACAAGAGAGGTGTACAACTTTCCCATGGAATACACCACCAAAACCAGCATCAGCCATTCCTCTCTGGACCCCCACTTCTCAGGTAGGGACCAGAGGAAGATCTGAACCGTGGTTCTTCCTGCAGAGATACGTGATGACCATCTTCAGCCACGTCACTGTGGCTGCCCCATGTCGTCCCCTCAAGCTCAAGGACTCACAGGCTCATGTTGCAAGATGGAAAGTTTGGGAGCTGTTAGGAAATCCTAAGTTGCATCAGGGGTCAGGTGGGGGTTAGGGAAAGGCTCTGCACCAAAGGGCGGCGGGCATGGAACAGCTCCCCAGGGCAGTGGGCATTGCCCCAAACCACCAGAGACCAGGGAGCATTGGGGCTCTTGTCCAACATAGGGTTTGGGTGGTGCTGTGTGGGACCAGGGATTGGACTCATGGTCCTTTCCACCTTGGGATGTTGTGTGGCTCCATGAACCCATCCTCTCGTTGCAGACGGCATGCTGATGACGTCCCAGAGAGTGGAGAGTGCCAGCAGCACCCTCACCAAACAGGTCACCAAAGAGTTCATCAGCCGCACCGTGACGTCCAGCGGGACCCTCACCAAGCAGGTGGAGAGACAGTTCTATGAGGCCTGAGCTGGGGCAGCAGGACACTCCATTGGGGCTGACAGAGCTTTGTAGGACCATCCAGGAGGGCTTCACCCAGACTGTGCTTGGGCAGCTCCTCCAGACCTTCCGTGGCACTTTGAGCTCTGCACACTCAAAGCTCACGGTTGGCTCACCAGCTGTGTGCTCACCCTGCAGGACTCATCCTCCCCATCCTGCTCTGCAGCCTCAGTTCTGCAGAATGCACTTGGATCTCCTCCGTAAGCAACCACTGCTCACTCCAATACCACTCCTCAATGCCCACCCATCCAAGCACACCTCCTGCTGCAGATAATCCTCCATGTCTTCATTCTCCCCAGATAAATCAAAGAAAATGATTTATTCTCAGGTGCTCAGTTTTGAAAGGATCCCTGCTGACGAGATCCTGCTTTATAGAGGGTCACCACTTATTGGCACAGGCTGCCAAGGGAGGTGGGGGAGTCAGCAGCCCTGGAGCCATTCAGGAACTGTTGAGATGTGGCACTGAGGGACATGGTAGGGATGGGTTGGGGTTGGACTGTAGGATCCTATTGGTCTTTCCAGCCTTAATAATTCCATGATTCTACAATTTCCATCTTTGGCCTGGGCTCTATGGCAGCTTGGCTCTCTGCTGGAGATGGTGGTTTTGTTCTGTTCTGTTATACAAGAGCTGCAAGGTAGTGGGTCAAGGTGACATCTGCTTTCTTACTGTGCCTATTTGTGTCTGTCTTTTGCTGCTAACATTGGTACCACAATAGCAAAGCATACCCTTCCATTTGAATAGCACTACTTATGGCTTTTTTTTTTTTTTTTTGCATACAATATTGTACAGTTTTGGTAGTATATATATATAAATATAAATATATAAATGTATTTTATTATTTTATATTAAAACAAAAAATGGAGGTGGACGAGATCTATGCAGAGTGATGAGGATACAATTGGACCATGGCTGATGAGAAGCACTGAGAACAAGGAGTTCAGGCCCCTTTGCAGCATCCACATCGATCCATCCAAACGTTGTTCTGCCCATAGCAGAGCACAGCATGCTGCTCCTGGCAGCATACACTCCCTGTGCACACGTGTGCTCTCATGGCTGCACTGTGCCCTAAGTGCCATTGCTTTTTAATTCTCACCTGGTCCCCAGGGCTGTTGGTGATTCGGGTCAACCCAACAGCAGCTCTGTGCACTCAATAAATATTTTCTCTACAGTTTGCCTGTTCCTTTTTGTTTTAATTACATTATTCCCCCACCAAGCCCTCCACCCCCACCAGCAGATGGAGGAAGATGCGCTCCAGGTGTTTGTGCTCCTTGGGAAGGAGGTGATCCCAGCAGGGATGCTGTGCTGGCTTCTCTACAAGGGCAGCACCTTTGCCCCATCGGAGGGTTTGGTGATGTAGAAGGTCGCTGAGCCGCTGTACTTCTCCTACAGGCACAGGAGGAGCAGTAAGTGCAGATCCCTAATGCCAGGAGCATGCACTCACTGCACTAACAACTTTCCCAGCCTGCAGCTACCAGCACTGAGCTCCTCAATGCCTAGAGATTATTGTTCCCTCAATGTAATAAAATCTTTTTGCAGAGCTTTGCAGTCAGCACAGATGCCAAACTGCCCCCCAAGAGTTCAGAGCATCAATGGACATGGGGTGCCCCAGCCCCTGAGTGCCTTAGGATCACAGCTTCACCATCATCACCTGGGGTGGGCATCACCTCCTTGAGGGGTGGTTTGGGGAGCTTTAAGTCAATCTCTGGGCGCTTTGCTGTGGTGTACCTGGATGTGCTGCTGGGCTCTCTCTGCAGCCTCGGCCACCAGCAGTGTCACAGTGCAGCCCCCAAAGCCTCCCCCTGTCATCCGGCTGCCATACACCCCATCGACCTCCAGGGCTGCCGCCACCAGCTGGTCCAGCTCCGGGCAGCTCACAGCATAGTCATCCCTACAATGATCACACAGAACAGTGGGGTTGGAAGAGACCTTACAGCCATCCCGTTTCAACCTGCAGCCACGGGCTGGTTGTCCCCCCACCATATCACATTGTATAGAAAATGTAGAAAGCCCCGTGCCGTCACATCCTCACCGCAGGGAGTTGTGGCTCTCCACCATCAGCATCCCAAACGTGACATAATCCCCATCCCGCAGTGCCTGTGCTGCCCGCGCCGTGCGCTCGATCTCACCAACCACGTGCCTGGCACGGCGGTACACCTCCTCATCCAGCTGGCTCCTGGATGCTGCAGAGACACACACAAACCCTACAGCAAACCCCACGCTGCCTGGAGCCGACGGATGCTCCGTGCCCACCTTCCAGCTCAGCCATGCTGACATCCCGCAGGGTGGTCCTGCCCAGTGCTGCTGCTGCCTCCTGGCACTGGCGCCGCCGCGCAGGGTATTCACTGCCCGTCAGTGTGTGCCGCACGTTGGAGTTGGTGATGAGGACAGCCAGGTTGGCATCACGCAGCGGGATGGGGACAGCATCCAGGGACCTGCAGGGAGGTGACAGCGTCCACCCCCACTGCGGCCACGTGGCACCCAGCAGGGTCAAAGTCTGTGTGGTTTAGGGTGGTGACGCAGTGGAACAGGAGGCCCAAGGAGGCTGTGGATGCCCCATCCCTGCAGGCATGCAAGGCCAGGCTGGATGTGGCTCTGGGCAGCCTGGTCTGCTGGTTGGCGACCTGCACACAGCAGGGGGTTGGAACCATAGACCATAACGACTTTGCCTGGGCAATCACCACAAGGAGGAACCATTTCCTTGGATGCTCCAATGGGTCTTTTGGACACTGAGGGCTATCCCCAGCCCCACAGTGGGCTTATGGGTTGGGGGTTAACACCTCCTAGTGCTCCTGTATGGCTGTGTGTATATCATGGCCATGGGACCAGCAGGTGGTGCCCAGGAGGTGCTGACCTGCAGTCGATGAGCAGCGCGTGGTTCTCTTTGCCCATCACTGATATGAACTGATCCATGATCCCACAGGGCATGCCGGCAAACGTGTGCTCTGCCTGCTGGCACGCCAGAGCCTTGGCCACCAAATCACCATCGTCTATAGCAGGGAGAAGAGGAGCAGGTGAGCAGTGATGGGATGAGCACCACACAGTGTGCCCAGCACTGAGCCTTCGTTCCTCCCTTGGGAGGATTTTCAGTTCATGGGATGTGGGGAAAGCCTTGCAGGATGAGGTTTGCATTTCTGGGGACATGAGGGTGGGGAGAAGATGCTCCAGATGGAATGCTCCACCCATGGGCTCTAGGAACATGGGCAGCTCGAGTGGGAGCTGTGCCCCATCCCACTGCAGCGTCTCCCCAGGACCCCCCCAAGGACGACCCCATCCTACAAAGAAATGGGGGCCGCACCGGGGCAGAGCTGCTGCAGGAAGGTGTATGTGGCCACTTCCAGAGAGGCAGAGCTTGAAAGGCCACCGCCCAGGGGAACATCGCTGGAGATCACAGCATTGAAACCCGGCACAGGACTGCCTGTGGGAACAGAAGGGAAGAGAGGGGCTGTGAGTTCCCATAGGGCTTGGGGTTGCCCTGCCCCATGGGGATCCCGGCAGAGGGGAGAGCCCCTTCAACGTCCCATTTTAAATGCATGGTGACCACTGTGGTCACACAGTTCCCCCAAAGCTTGGTCCCAACAATAGCTGTGGGGCAGCAACATGATGCTCCAAAGGGACTTCTGGTGTGCACCAGCCTCCAGCCCACTTGAAGACCCGTGCTATGAGTGTGACCCTACACGAGAGGCTCTGACCTTACCCCGGTAGTGCTGGATCACACCTTTGACGTAGTTGGCCCAATGCGGTCGCCCCGGGCTCAGAGGGCGGCTTTGGGTAGGAGCCGGGAACTGCACCCTATGGGGCTCGTCCGCCCCCGGCGCGGTGGTGAGGATGGAGATGGTCCCGTCCTGCGTGGGGGAACCCACCAGCACCGTGCCCAGCTGCAGGGCCTGCGGGGGGCACACGTGCTCGGCGCCAGCCCCACGGCCACGTCCCCGGCGGTGTCCCGCAAGGGACAGCCGGTCACAGCCCGCTGGACACCGCAGGGCACGTTCGGGTGGCGGCGGGGAGCTGATGCGGGGCACGGCCCTCCCTTACCATGGGCAGCACGAAGCCGCCGTTGTAGTCGGTGTGCTCGCCGATGAGGTTGACCCTCCCGGGAGCCCACGCAGCCACGGCCGCCACGCCACCGAAGGCCGCCTCGTACGCCTCGCGGGCGGCCGCCAGCAGCGAGCACGGACCCGGTTCCGCCACCGCCGCCATCGCCTCTCCGCTCCTCCCTGCCGGGCGGGGACAGGCTGCCCGCTCCGCCCTGCTCCCGGCCCCGATCGGAGCCGGCGGCGGCGGCGGGATTCGAACCCGGGGATGTGAGGGGCGGCAGAACGCGAGTCCCTGTGCGAGACGCGCGCCCCTATAGATGCGTTATGTCTGTTTACACCCAGATCCACATCCATATCCATACCCCTCTATGCCTTATTTTTACTTTATTATCATATTATTATCACTTGTATATCTATGTGTATGGAGATACGTATCTTTATATATCTATGTATGTATGAATATTCCTCTACCTATAAACAAATATATACATAATAATAGAGAATACGATAATACAGAGATAGATACCTACACACTTACATCTATGTTCTTCCCACATACCTACACATCTATGCCGACGTGTCACACGCGCTGAGCCACGCGCTGAGCAGCACACCTGAGCTGGGTGCGCCCCCCCCGGGCCGGGCGGTGCCTCCCGGCTGTGCTGCCCCGGGCCAATGGCCGCCAGGGAACCGCTGCTGAGCGCCTTTAAAGGTGAGCATGGGGCTAGGGGGTGCCCCATAGCACGAGCCCCCCCCATTAGGGTCTCCCTGTTAGGGTCTCTATACGGCCTGACTCGCTGTTTGCGTTGCGCTGTGCCTGGCTGGGAGGAAGTTCCCCTGCCTTTCCAGCCGGTTTCTCCCTGCTCGGAGGTCCCAGCGTGGCTCCTATGGGTGCAGCTCTTCCCCGATCCCCACATAGGTGCGGTGCTGCGGCTGCGGGGTGACGGCTCTCCGTGCACCGACGCTTCCCCGCACCTGGCGGCCGCCTGCGCGCTGCTGGAAGGAGCCCTGCGGAAGGGGCTGCGACGTGAGTGGCACCGGGGGGGTGAGGGAATGGAGTGGGGGTTTTGTGTACAGTCGAGGCCCCTCTGCTTGTTTTGTACTGCAGAGCCGCTGTGGGGCTTCAGGAGAAGGGATTATTGGCAGTGCCTGGAGCAGCTTTCCCTCGGGCAGGGAGGGAGGTGAGTGGAGCTGGGGGGGGAGAAGGGGGAGAAGGGCATGGTGGGGTCACCCCGGCTGAGGGGAGGATGTTTGTCCATGTGTTAAACCCTACAGAGCCTGAAGGCTGCCCCAGGGGTAAACCATAAACTGCTTCCTCTCTCTGTAAGCAGGCTGAATCCCAAAACCCACTATGCTGTCCCATTGGTTAAACTCCAAACCCTTCCCATCTTCCTGAATCCCAACTGCTCTGGATGTTCCTCCATCTATTAACCCCCAAACCCTTCCTTTCTCTCCAAGCAGACCAAATCCCAAAGGCTTCCATGTGGGTTAAGCCCTAAACCCTTCCCTTCTCCCCAGACTGAATCCCAAAGACTGGATGTTCCCCCTTTTGATTGGATGTCAGGGGGAAGCTCTTTCCTATGAGAGTGGTGAGGTGCTGGAATGCTGCCCAGAGAGGCTGTGGATGCCCCATCCATCCCTGGAGGTGTTCAAGGCCAGGTTGGATGGGGCCCTGGGCAGCCTGGGCTGGTATTAAATGTAGAGGTTGGTGGCCCTTCCTGCGGTGGGGGGGGTTGGAGATTCATGATCCTTGAGGTCCCTTCCAACCCAAGCTGTTCTGTGATTCCTCCATGTGTTAAACCCCAAAGTGCCCAAAAGCTCCCCCATGTGTTTATCCCCAAACCGTTTGTTCCCCTCTCCCCAAGCAAACCACATCCCAAAGACCATAGATCCCAAAGACCATGCCTTCTGCCCCCTATGTTAACCCCTCCCCTTTCCCCAAGCAGACCAAGCCCTCTCTCCAGCAGCCTCCATAGAGCCTCTACCTGCACGAAGGCACTGACAGCGCAGGGCCGTGGCCGCTGCTTCCTGCGCTCAGCCCTGCAGTGCAAAGTGCTGGCAGTGGCCATGCAGCAGCTGGTGCAGAGCCCTCAGCTCCTGGAGGTGCGACATGTGGGGACTGCTGGGTTCCTGGTGGCTCTGAGGTGGTTTCATGGAGTCTTGTGCTGTGTTTCAGTTCTATGACTCGTCGGGCTCCATCCTGGGTAATGAAGAGCTGCGGGGTAAGATGCTTTGCAGGTGTTTTCTGTATTAATTCTTGTATCAAGGATGCTCTGAGGGGTGCACAGACTGTGTGGTCCCTGCACCCCCTAGGAGACCAGGCCACAGCAACAGCCTTTCATCTTGGCTTTGATGAATAACCCCAGGTTAACAGCCTCCCTAAGTGCTGGTGCAGCTCCTCAGGAGGCTGCCAAGGGCTGGCTCTGGGTGCTGCTGGGGAGAATTTAGGGGGGTTGCTCCCTACAACATCATTAGTGATGCTGCAGATTGGCTCCCTGCAGACCTTGGCTGCATCCCTGAGAGACTGCAGCCACTGGGACCCTGCAGTAATGCTGCCTCTGTCCCTTCTCCCTCTGCAGAGCCGTTCCTCTCCCTGGTGCTTGTGCTGACAGAGGTGGATTTCTCCCTGAACCTGCAGGTGCAGGAATGAATGGTGGGGTGGGGGGCACAGCCCCATCCTCACCAGCACCAACAGCACTGCACTGCTTTGTTCACAGAACTGCAGCTTCTTGGATGAGAGCTGGCTGCTGCCGGTAAGCACTCCCTGCTGCCGCCTGCTCCGGCCCTTGCTGGGATGTCAGATGGGAAAAACAAGCATTGGTTGGGGTTGCAGGGATGGCAGCACAGCTTCAGCCATCTGCAGTTGGAGGGATGCATGTGGAGCTGCCTCCGTGCCGGGGTTGGAGCTTGCTGGGTGCCTGCGCTGTCACCAGGCGCTGATCCAGCATTGCCCTGGGTGTGTAGGACCAAGCCAAGCAGCACTGACATAAATGCAGCTTTCCTGTGCTGCCTTCCCCGCTTCACTGCCAAAAAATCATCATTTTTCTGGGATGACACGCAGTGCCTGGGTCACTTGATCTCGCTCTTGTGTTCGCTCAATGAAATATCTGTGTGTTCCGAGGCTGTGAGCAGCAGGGATGCCTTGATGGCTTCCAGAAAAATGAAGAGCATCCCTCTGCTGCCTTATAACTCCAAAATAAACCCAGAGGAGTAGCCCAACGCTGGGACTGTGGTCAGGAGGCAGAGCTGCTGCCTGACAGTGTTCATGCCTCAATGGACATGAGTGCTCCCAGCTGAACCGGCTGCGTTTTGGGGCTCTGAGTAATGCGATGTGACAGCAAGAGCTGCTGTGAGCAGCCTGGGGCAGGGGCAGCGGCTGTGCAGGGTGAGGGAGGGGGCTCAGAACTCATGTATGGGGCTTATTTGCTTATGAGATGAGGGAAAGTGGCTGGAAACTCCTTTATAAGACTCACTGTGAGCTTTAGGTCGTATCTGTTGGGATCTGTATCTCCAGATCTGGGCTCAACAATTAAGCACAGGGGGACAGGAGGCCACTGATGGTCCTCATGCCATGTCAGGCACTGGGGAGCAGCTCCTGAAGGCCTGGTTTGGTTTCTGTGCCAGAAGTGACCCCCAGGGAGGGGTCCCCATGTTGTCCTACCCTGGTCACACTGGATGTCCTGTGGCTTTTCTATGGCTGCTATCACTTCTGCTCTCTTCCAGGTGTGCGTCATGTATGAGACGGTCCCATGCCGAGCGCTGGGGATGGTGGTGAGGTGGTGATCTGTAGACCTGGATGGCCCCAAAAAGGGGCACATGAGGAGATGAGCACCCCCAGAGCTGAGGCTGTGGATGTCTCGGGTGCTTTTCTCCTCTGTTGGTTCCCCATCCATGGGGTGATTGTCCCTCTGTGTATGGGCTGCCGATGCACAGAAGGGCTGGGGGTGGTCTCTAGGGCTGAGCTGCAGCTTGGATGCATCCCGCAGGTACGTGGATGGCCGTGTCATTGTCATTGAGGTGCTTCCTGGGAGCCAGGCAGAGGTGGACGAGGTGGTGCTGGCTGGGGATGTCCTAGATGAGATCAATGGATGCTCCTTGAGGAACGCCTACAGCGGGCAGGTGGGTGGCATGACTTCACCCTCCCCACGGTCCTCCCTTCGTGCCTCCCCCTGCATTCTTCTCCCATCCTCCTCTCCAGGCCGGGGCGATGCTGCAAAAGCTGAAGGGACAACCACTGAGCCTCCGTGTGCTGCGGTGGCAGGGGCACGATGGTGAGGTCTATGAGCCTTTGCTGCCCTACCTGGAGGCCGTGAAGAAGAAGGAGCCCCATTTCCAGCTCCAGTGTGGCCCCAGGCGCTGTGACAAGGGGGAGAAGTGGAGGGTGCAGGGGGGCAGGTAGGGTTGGCACCAGGAGGTGAGGGGTCTCTGAGCATCTCCCCCCAGCAACAAGCAGCAGGAGGATCTGTGGGTCTTTTTTTTTCCCCCAGGCTGCTCTACAACCTGCGGTACCTGGGCCGGATCGGTGTTGGGATGGTGAGGAGATGGGCAGAGATGGGTGGGTTTTTTTTTTTTTCTTCTGAGCTTGTTCTTCCATGCTTGTGCTTCTCGCTGTTCCAGTTTGGAGGCAAAGAGGTGCTGCAGAAAGCCATTCCTGCTGTGCTGGAGAGCAGCTCAGCACCACGGGTGAGCGATGGGCAGCAGTGTGTGTCCAACTGGAGAACCCTGGGGAGGCTGAACCCGGTGCTGGGGCTCGGGTGGCTGCTGCTGGGGCCTCCAGAGGGTTTTAATGAAATTAGCAAAGGCAGAGTGCAGCCCTGGTCCTGAGTACATGTGGGCAGAGCATGGAGTCAGCCCATGGGTGATCATCTTCTGCTCAGCCCAAGCTGGTGTCCTGAGAGCAGGAACACAGCCACAGCGCTGCTGTTTCATGGATCCACAGTGCTGGAAGATCCTTGGAGGACTGATGGTCCATGCATTTTTTTTTCATCCTGTTCTTCCTCTTTGTTTTCTTTCTTTTAACCCCGCATCTGAAGCACGATGAAGTTACTCTCTTAATTTGCAGTCTATCTCCCCTTTCCATCAGTGGAACACCAGCAACAGGCAGCTCTGTGTGAAAAGCTGCACTTCATCACTCTGCTCTTGAATAATCTGCCTCGCAAGCAATCTTGCTAAAAATAGAGCTCAGGTGCTGTGATCACTGGGGCTTTACTTTCCCCTTTCTCCTCTCCAGGAGGTTTTATTTGATGTGAAGGAAACGGAAATCCTTGTACAAGAGAAGGCATCTCCCAGGGTGAGCACAGGACACCCGAGGCTCTGTTTCTGGCTGATGCACTGAGTTGCAAAGCCCCTTGTCCCCAATTGTCCCCAATGCAGGTCCTGTTTCGCCACCCCTACCCTGCAGTCTCCTGCGTGGGACACTGCCTGAAGACCAGCAGTGTCTTTGCATTCTGTGTCCTGTGAGCATCCCTGTGCATGGATCCCCTCCCTACAGCTGAGCAGGGAGCCCTGAGCTGACACAGGGCTGAGATTGGGCATCCCACCCAATGTGGGGATGCAGGCATTGGGAGCACAGGGCTGAGGCAGCGTGGCTGCTCGGGGGATTGCTCTGATATGCTCTCATTGCAGGCCGATGCATTTGTTTCCATATTTAGTGCCTCCTCAGGGAGCCCCAAAGGGAGCACGTTTGACTGCCTGGTGTTTGCATCGAGTTGTGAGCAAGAATGTGAGGAAATCATCCAGAGAATTGGTGAGGGAACGTTTTATTTCTTCAACTATAATTACAGCAAAATGTGGAGTACCAAGAGTTGCCATTCCATTCCACCACATGCAAGAGCTAACTTAATTTTTGTTGAGATCACTGAGATGAGTGGATACTTTGATAGTTTGGGGTTGGTTTTCTTTATTTCTTTCCTTTAGAGCAGCTAGAGCATTATCTTCAAAAACAGCTTCCAGGCATTCCCAGATGTTTCATTGTTTTCCACTTGGAGGCAACTCTTGTTTTCGAGGGATGCTATTTTATAACACACTTCTCCTCCAGGAGCTCAGCCCGCTGCTGCAATCCAACACCAGCCCAAGCATCAGTAAATCTCACCACTTACAGTTTCTATTTTTGACTTGCCTAAATGCAAGCTGTGCTGCTCCCTGGGCTGGGTGCCCCTCAGGGCTCTTGTGGGATGTCCTTGCCACGTGTCCCCCCAGCAGGCTGTGCTGTCACCACACGCAGCTTCACCGTTCATCCCTGCCTTTCAGGTGGCTGAGCAGCGCTGGTGGATTTGAGGCAGCCAGCTTGAGGTGCTGCTGGCCACAGCCCAGTGCTGTGAATTAACTTCACCTTTTAGAGGCAGTGGAGCTTAGCAGCGAGGAAAATAGCTGCTTAAAACCTCGAGTCACTTGAAAACACTTTTAGCGGGCGATAAACGTGGTGAGCAGTGCCTGTGTTTGGAGCAGGGAAGGAAGGGGTGCTGAGGCTGTTGTGTAAGAGCCCGTGGTAATGAGCGTTTGTTTCTCCAGCTGCAGGATTTAAACACACCGAGTGGTTTGTCTGATAAGGGAGGGCTGTGGCTCAGCTCTCCTCAGGCTCTGCTGACCCAGCTGTGCAAGATGCAGGCTCTGGCTCCTCAAACTGGAACTAGGAAGGTTTCCTTATACTTGCAGGACATTGCTGTGGAAGGAAGTGCAGCAAAAGCATCTGGTCTTTAAAAAAAATAAAATTGCAGGGAGAGGCCAGTGCTGACTTCCTGCGTGCCTTCATATATGAAGTACTGCTTTTCTGGATTTTTGTCCCTTTGTCTGGATTTTGCAGTGAAATAAATCAAGCTGGACTAGCTCCTATTACTCCCTGTGCAACTTTTGTCTCAACTTTAGCCCTGCTGGCATAGCCTGTTCTTAAGAACTGGCCTAACAATGTAATTTGCATGTTAATTACCTGTTCCAGATGTAGTTTGAGCAGCTTTCCGGTGCCACAACTCTGGCTGTTCCCAGAGACTAGTGAGAAAACCAGACCTGTCAGCAGCTAGCCTGCAGGGTTGTCCTCAAGTGCAGGTTTACGTCTAATCCCGTTTCATCAAAAAAGCTTAGATGGGAAATGAGAATCTAGCAATTTGCTTAGCAGCCTGGATGCTCTCTGGTTATATAATGAGTGTTTCTGCTTGCTCTGGCATGGCTGCTGCCTTGCCCTTAGTCACAAGGCTGAGATCCCACAGGAAGCTGGGAGAGGCGGAGGGCTGCGCTCCCACAGCCTGCATCCGCTCACAGCCCTGACCTGGGCAGATGCTGCTGGATTCACTTTAGGCAAACCAGTCCCACCACTGCAAAAAACAACAACAAAACTTCCCTTCAATGTGGAAGGAAGAGGGGGGGGGAAAAGCAGAAGTTCTGAAGCTGGGCCTGTGCTGCTGCCACTGATAAGCAGCTAAGCTTCAACCAAGGGAGCCCCAGAGGGAGGGAAGAAAGCTGCCTCCTAGCCTGTGCCTGTCAGACTGCTCCTCCTGGCTGAGCAGGAGCTGACTCAGGCCTCCTATAAACATCAAGGGGAGCCAGGGTGAGGCACTGCTTCATCGGCAGAAAGCTAAGCTGCAGCAGCAGTCCAGTATCACAAGCATCTACTGCTACCATACTGGAGCCAGGAATAAGCTTCTCCAAGCCCATACAAACCAAATGACAAAGACTCCTCGCATGTGAATGTAAAACATTTAATTTAAAAATGTTGACACTACAATATATAAAATAGCTATTATAAATGCACATAGTGTATTCTATAGCTGCCAGGTTTACGTTTTAGGAAACTGTAAGTTACACTGTGGTTAAGAGTTGTAGTTTCACCCTCTGAAAAAGTCCACATTTGATCACAGTGATGTATGGTCAGACTAACAGCCCCAATTGTTAAACACTTGGATCAAGTCATAACCAGTTTTATTGCAAAAGGACCCTGTACACATTTATATCAATTCTAGTACCTTACAAGTTTAGCTACCCAACAAGTCATTAACATACAGAAACATGCATGAGAAGCAAGAAAGATCACCCATCCCTTCTGCATATTAGCAACTTGTCACTCCTGAGCAACAAGGCTCACATCACTGAGGTTTATGTGAACAGTCACTTTTAGCATTCATCCTGAGTGAAAGATGGAATGACTTAAGTACAAATGCAACATATTATAAACAATTTCTTACAAAAAAAGTCACAAATTAAAACCAAAGTATTTTACAGAATTTACTACAAAACACCATAAAAACAGCCTTCACTTAAGCTCTCTCTCCCCGTATCCTGCGAGCCAACTGGATATCTTTGGGCATGATGGTGACTCTCTTGGCATGGATGGCGCACAGGTTTGTGTCTTCAAACAGACCCACCAGATACGCTTCGCTCGCCTCCTGTTCCAAGAGGACAAGAAGAAACGTTAGAACCGACGTTAGAGCCTTTCGGCAAAGCCCTCAACAGGCCACCAGCACTACCTGCAGCGCACCGATGGCCGCACTCTGGAACCTCAAGTCCGTTTTGAAATCCTGGGCTATTTCCCTGACCAGCCGCTGGAAGGGCAGCTTGCGGATCAGCAGCTCCGTGGATTTCTGGTAACGACGGATCTCACGGAGCGCGACGGTGCCCGGCCTGGGTGGAATAGGAAGGATCGGTCAGGCGGAGCACGGCAGCGGCAGCCGGGCCGCAGCACAGCGTGCCGGCAGCCTTACCTGTAGCGGTGAGGCTTCTTGACGCCGCCGGTAGAGGGAGCGCTTTTCCGGGCCGCCTTAGTGGCCAGCTGCTTACGCGGAGCCTTCCCCCCGGTGGACTTGCGGGCGGTCTGCTTTGTACGAGCCATTTTTTCCTCACTTACCTACGAGGACACGCACCCGTCAGCCAGGACCCGCTTCCCCCCGCGACGGCAACGACCCGCCGGGCCCTGCGATGCGGCGCTCCCCCCGCCTCCGATCCCCTCAAGCCCCAGAAGCGGCAGATGCCGGCGGGCCGCCCCCCCCCCCCCCTCCGCCGTCGAGGCGGGCATGCGGCCAGCGGCCTCCCCCGGGAGGAGGAGGAGGAGTCACGGTTCCTCCTCCGCCCCCGCTCCGCGTTGTGGCCCGACCGCTCCCCTCCCCAGGGGAAGCGCACTGAGTCACGCCACCTCCTCCTTCCTCCCTGGCCACCCCGGAGGAGCGGGGGGGATGGGAACCGGCCGTGACTCGAGGCACGTAGACAAGGCCCGAACTATCCGCCAAGCTCAGGGGAAAAAAAAAAAAAAAAAAAACACAACCGAGGCTTCCGAAGGCCGCGCAACACCGCAGAACGCGCCCAGCGTGCATCACTTACCTGCTAGAGAAAAAGGACGCACCGGCGCCGATATCGCTACGCACCGAAGCCTGCGCTGCCCTGACAACAACCGACTCCGTCAGCAGCTACCCCCACACTGCGCCCTCCCCGCCGCGGGGACGCGGTTTTTATAGAGGGGGCGGCACACGGCGCGGTGATGTCACAATGCCTGGAAGCAGCGCGCCGCTCGATTGGCCGGGACCTCCGCCGGCGCCGTGACGTGATAAGACACAAAGGCCGTGCTCCTGTTCCTTGGCGCTGATTGGGTGCCTGCCCGGCCGCTGATTGGTTGTTAAAGTCGGCGGCTGATTGGATATTGTGAGACGAGAAGGGGCCAATAGACGTCGGGCGGGCGCTCTGCGCGGTGATTGGACGAAACGGGGCACGGTTTGGATCCTACCCTTTGTTGCAAAGCTCCACAATGGGAAGTCAATAGGAGCGGGGCGAGCGGCGGCGGGGCGCGGCGGGGCGGCGGGCGGCGGACTCCTGGCTCCCCGGACCTCAGCGGGCAGTCCCGGAGCAAGGGCTGCTCGGCCCCGCCGCCTGCCGGCCCGCCCCTCCGGCCCCGCCACAAAATGCCTTTCGCGGCGTGCGGTGCGGAGACTGCGAGCGGCGGGGTCGGGCCGCGCCGTAGGGAACGGCCGGGCTCCCCCCGGTCGTGGGGACAGCGGGGACACGCAGACGCTGGGCGCACGCTATGGGCTGGCTCGGCCGGTGTCGGAGGAGAGGTGGAGGAGCTTGTTGTATGGGCTTGCTAAGGGACTGCCCAGTTCGGCACCGTGCAGCCCCAGCCCCATCGCGGCGCTTACAGCGTCCGTCCTCTGGCTTTATGAATGGGAGCAGCCGTATTGTGCGATAGGAACGGTTGCCACAGGATTTGGTTTTGAATCGGGGCAGTCCTACTGATGTGTTGCCCTCCAAAAGGCACCGCTGCTCCCTGCCAGCGGGAACATCACCCTGGGACGTGCGTGTCCTGGGGGAGAGCCTGGGAGTGTGCAAATGCTGCAGCTGGGGCCCTCTGTGCTGCTGTTCTCCACCTCCCTAAAACCACATTCCCACTCACTTTGTGGGTTGTCTTCTAACTCCATAGCTAATTACAAAGTTCTGGGAAGTAGGAAACCAAATCCTTAATGCCTGTTGGTTGCATCTAGGAAGATAATAGCAATTAAGTGAAAAGTTGTTGTATTTTGGGGGAGGTTGCTCCCTCCAGTTGTGCCTTGCTGTTACGTTATTATATTTGCAGCAGCTGCTGGGGGTGGAGGCAGGTCCTGCCCCCATGGTCAGGAAGAACAGGTCCCAAATGCCCTGCAGTTGTAGCACACAGAACATGGAGTGAACGCAAACAGCCACTCCCGAAGGTATCTGCACTCAGCGTGCAGATGCAATCAGGCAGACTTTGCATGAGGTTTTGCATCCTCCCCAAATGCCTGCATCCCTCAGGCCAATGCCTGGTGCAAGAGCAGATCTGTGGCGGCTCCGCACGTAGCGTTCTTTGCTTCTCCCCTTCCTTGCAAGTCAAGCAATGCGCTCCAACACGGTGCTACAGGAATGTCATGTGCAGCTGCTGGGGGGACGCTGCCTCACGTGCATCTATTTGGTCCCCAACCACCTTTGCATGTTAATTTTCTTTTGGTCCTCGTGAAGAAAAACACGAATTACTTCTCAGAGACAAACAGCAGCGCAGCAATAGGATGGCCCAGGAGGTGTGTAAACAGTCATTTGCATTCGACGTGGCTTGGAAAATTGAGATCTGAAATAAAGAGCCGCCCTTTAATCCGAGTTGTTCATGCTTGGGAAAAAAGAAATCTAGAAATCTGTTCTGATAGCTTCATGTATTTTAAATTTGATGTTTGTAGAAGCGTACCATACTATTGCTGACGTGAGGGGACCAGAGCATGGTGTTTGTTATCAGGAGTTGAAAGGCATTGCTCCTCTGATATTTCCTCTCCTATTTCTGTTGCAACGATTGCTTACACTTCTAAATTTAGACACTTCTGAGCTTTGTTCTCTTGGAATTAAGACTGGAGAAAAGCTCTACGTCCCAGTAGGTTAAACAGAGGATGAGGAAAAGGCGTATGCAGCAAAGCTGAGGAGAGAAAATGAACACTTTGTGTTAGCAAAGATGTGTGTGCAGATAGAGGTAAGTGCACCCAGGGCACACATAGCTGCGTGCTCTGAGCACTGTCACCTGGCAGAGTGCTGCATGTTCCCGACTGCAAAACAGAAGACAGCTGAAGAGGAAGCAGCATCTGCATTGGCTTGTCAAGTAAACAAAAAAGCAGCACACAATGCCTGGAGTCAATGCTTTCCGAATCCCTGTGCTTCAGCATTAGCAGCTGTTTGTCGAAGGTCTTTTTCCTGCAGCTTCATTGCTGGTGGTGTTCGTGCATTGGACACAGAGATGCATACACACAGGTATTAACTGAAGGACTTCCACGTATACTCTTCTTGAAAAGTTGCCCAACTTGATCAGAAGCTGTATAATTACAGTGCTCCAGCCTCCTGGGGAGGGGCGGTACATGGATGTTGTGTTGGTGGCATATGGCTGAGCCCTGCAGACGCAGGGAAAGAGCTGCCAACATCCCACAGTCGGTGCTGCACCACTGCGAGCAGCGATTCAAAGAGCAGTTTGCCTCAATGGCCTGAGAGTTTATCATTAACACCACCCAACCCCTGCCAAAGGTTTCATAAACAAATACAGGTGCTTGCCATTTAAACGCTTGGTGCCCTTTACCGTGCAACCAGAGCACCGGTGAGTGAAGCTGTCCCATGTGGTGCAAGGGATCAAAGTCCCAGCAGAGCAGCTCGGTGCTTCCTGTGGGGTGGGGTGCCGTTGTCCAGGAGGCTCCGTGTCGAGCACGGCCGGGCCGAGGCACGTAGGCCTGAGCTGACCTGGAGTCCCTGAGGGTTTTGTGTCACCTGCCCTGAGGTAGGCCACCAGCTGCTCCCCAGATCCTCCTCCTCACCTTCCTCCTCCTCACCTTCCTCTTCTTCATCTTCCTCCGTGTTCTCTTTCTCCTCATTTTCCTCCTTCTCAGCCCAGGCCCTGTCACAGGCCCGGGCCATGGGCCCCCACCGCACGGGGGCGCCGTCGCGCTCTACCCTGAACTGCAATTCCCGTCATCCCCCTCGCGACCGGAAGCAGCTTCCCCCGCCGCCGCGGAGCGCCACTGGGAGTTGTAGTCCTGACTTCCCGGAAGTCGCCGCAGGCCGCGTCCCGGGTTGGCGGAGAGCGCGCGCGCGGCCGGACTACAAGTCCCACCCCACCCCGCGCACCGGGGCGGCAATGGCGGCGGCGGCGCCTGCGCGCGGCGCCCTCCGTGCGGACCGCGCAGAGTGAATAATAAAGGTCTCCTCGGCGGGAGCGGCGGCGGCGGGCGGGAGGCATGTCCAAGGGCCCGGTAGCGAGCGGCCCTGCCGCGACCGGGCCGGCGAACGCCGCCAGCGCGCTGCAAGCGCAGCCCGAGAAGCCGCAGCACTACACGTACGTAACGAGAGCTTCCCCCGCCGCCGCCGCCCGCGCGCCAACACGCGCCTGACGTCAGCGTGCGGCACGCGCCGAGCCCCGCGCACCGCCTCGCGCCGCACCGGCTGCGACCGGCCCCGGGCGGGGGGGGGAAGGAGGAGGAATGGGGGGGGGGTTGGAGGGAGAAAGGGGGGCCGGGCGGGGAGCGAGGGGCGGGGGGAGCGGATCCCCCTTTTCTCCCGCCCGCCGCCGCTGCTGCCGCCACGCCCGGCATGCACCGGGGCCCGGAGGGGCGGGGGGGGCGCGTTCCATCGGGCTGCGGCGGGGCCTCGGTGGGATGCGGCCGGCTGACGGCGCGGGGCGGGGGCTGTCAGCGTGTGGGGGCTGTCAGCGAGGGGCTCGGCCCTGTGATGGGTGTTTTTTGGGGGAAAAGTCGGCTGTGGGAGGCGGGGCGGGGGTGTGTGAGGTGAGCCCGGGCTGTGCTGGGTGTTGTGTGGGCACTAAGTGCTCGCCCAGGGAATGGCGTGGGGCTGAGGGCTCTGCTGACCCCGCTGTGGGTCCCCAGTTATGGGGAGAGGTGACTGAGGAGGGCAGGAAGGATGAAGGGAGCTCAGGTGTTGTCCCGTTGGAAGAATAAAGTTAGAGAGTGTTTGGAAATCAACTTCCCTCCTTGTTCTCCTTGTGCTGCCCACCTGTAGGGCAAAACAGCACGGATCTCCCCTGCTTCTTGCACACGTTGGTGCCCCGGTGCAGAACTGAATTCAAACTCTATCAGCACAGATCCGTGTGCCTCCTGCAGGGCTGTCAGCTGCACACCCAACCTGGGCTGTGCACAATGTCAGGTCTGCCGTAGACTGAGGGTGGAAATCCTGTGGTGATCCTTATGA
Organism: Lagopus muta; assembly: GCF_023343835.1. NCBI lineage: Eukaryota > Metazoa > Chordata > Aves > Galliformes > Phasianidae > Lagopus > Lagopus muta. Next base: position 4,696,575 of record NC_064450.1, on the reverse strand, counting down.
AGCTGCAAAGCACGGGCCCACAGGTGGCTTTATTTCTGGTGGTTAAAGTTTGACAGGCCTATAGGAGTGAAGGAGGCAGAAGTGCATGGATGCATTGGGTCCCTGGGCAGGGAAGCGATGGTCAAAGTAAAAGGGAAAGCCCAGGGGAGATGTGAGATGTGACACAAAAATGAGGCTGCGGGGACATCAGGTAGAGGGAAATGGAGATGGCAGCATGGCTAAGCATGGCTGTGGAAGAAAGGATGTCAAAGATCAAGAAAGAAAGAGTGGAAGAAAGCTTAGGAAATAGGAAGAGAAGGAGGAAGATTTGGGACCAAGCAGCTGAAAAGGACAGAGGAGGAAAACAGTGCGCTGTGGAACAAAGGTGATGGTGTAATTAGCTTTATTTCCGGAGGGGAAAAGCACTTATTTGCGGATGGATGCTAAAAATAATTCAGTGAAAACAGTTGGAAGAGCACTGTAACCATACGTGAGAGATGGGTTTGGGGCTGCAGAGCGAGCCGTGCTTTGGGAATTGTGCAGTAGGTCACATCGTGCTGCAAACTCCTCCTGATAACATATGGGAACTTACTTGGTGGTCGTTGATGTAAAAAAGTTGTATGTTGTCAAAATGTAAATATTTTCTTCCCCCCCTTTTTTTTTCTTCTTTAAATGTAGTTTGTTTCCATAAAGTGACACGAAGGTTACGAGTTGTAAACTCAAGGAAGCTTAATTATGTGCATGCTTTGCTGTTCCCTGGGGACAGGCAATCTGGTACCGTGGATCTCTGGGAAGTTTGTGTTGTATTTATTAGGAAGGGTTCCAATTTCTATATTAGTGTCAATTTCTAAACTCTTGGTATTTGTGTGAGATTTTTAGGTAGTTTGTAATGCAGTTCTATATCTTGTCTGGAAACCTTTCTGCTTATTCTAGATGTGCAACAAAATAAAACCTGGAGAGAATAGAATTACTGATGATATCCCACTCCCTTTGGTGCAGTTTGCTCGCAGAAGAGGAATCTTAAAGCCCCCTTTGATTACGTCCTTGCTGGCTGTTGCAGGGTGTAGCTGGATGCTCCTGGAGACGTTCTGGTTCCACGCTTCCCTATTGAATTATGAATGTTGTATTTCACACCTGAGGATCTGATATTCTGTTTGTGGAATTCAAGTGAGAGACTCAGCAGCTGCTGTTACACTCACTCAGGTTTTTGGATCACAGGTCTGTGTGGGGCTGTTCCTTGTGATCCCACAGCTGCTGGAGCAGGATGAGCTCTGTGGATGCCACGGGTGCAGAGTGTGGCACGTTGCTCAGGTAGCTTTGGTCTGTGGGAGATATACTGTGCAGCTTAGCAGGTCGTGTGTCCTGGGAAGTGGGTTTGCTTTGGAGATGTTCCATCAAACCTCAGCTGCTCATTGACTCGGTGCTGTTCTCAGCTCTGGCTGGTTGTTGCAGCTCATGGTTGTTGCTGCGTGCATCTCCGTCTTTAATGTGTTATTACAAATGTGAATAGAGGCTGAGTTCAAAGAAACTGAAAGTAAACCATCAGTCACTCAGTGCTGTAGGTGCTGAGCGCCGCTGTAGCGCTGGGTTTTGGCACGCTCTGTCCATTTGGCTGTCACTGTTGTCATTGGTTTTCAGTCAGAGCAAACTCATTAATTGTGAATTATTAAGGCTGTATGCTGCTCGGCTGTTTATTGATCACACAGAATTTAGATAAGTGCAAGCAGAACAGTGCTTTGTTTGCTGTGCATTCACCTGAAAGACAGCTTAATAACTCTGCAGGAAAGGAGATGTTCAGGTGACGACGAATTAACCCATTCAGTTAGAACAAAGCCAAACAGAAGTGCATTCATTCTGGTCTGTTAAAAATGCATGCATTCAAAAGCAGCGTTGAAAATATTCCGAAGTAGGTTATGAACTCCTGGGCACGTTGGGCAGGTCATCCCTACTCGTGATAATTCTTTTGGGTGTGCAGGTTTTAAATACGAGCTGCTGTCCTGGGGACGAACGTGCAGCTCCTGTATCGCTGCAGGCTGTGCCTTCACTCGAGGTCTGGGCCTAAGAGTGCATCCCATCCTTCCTCATGCAGCAGCAGCAAAGCTCTGTGGATGTGCCTTTGCAGCTTAAAAGGCAAAACCTTGACTTCTTCAGGAGGGGAAGGAATTGTGGGAAATTCCTGAAGGATTAATGCCATGTACTTTGTGCTCTGCCTGCATCCACAGGGTTGGTTGTGAACTGATGGTAGAGGCTGCTGGGCTGCACTCACCAGGGCTTTATCTTGCAATCTTATTCTGCCAGGCGAAAGGAGCCGTGCACTTGAGCTGTAAGTGGTGATGAAAATGAGGCTGATGGAATGTTGTAACTCAAATTAACTTTGTATCCAAGGCGTTCCTGTGTCTGCCTGTTTGAGTAGCGCCTTGCCTAGTGGTTCTCAGCTTTAAGTAGGAACTCGGATTGCAGCAGTGACAGAAGTGCAGAATGAAGAAGAAATAAGAACAACAAGATCACAGATGGATTGATTCCAATGAAGAGCTTGCAAGGAAAGCCTTACCTATCTCAAAATCTTACATTCAAATTCCTATTCAGAAGCAACAAACACACCTGAAAGCACTTATAGTAGCAGAGAGCAATCCTTATCTTCCTATCAGTGGACAGTGTTTGATCGCTATCGGGGCAGCACAGTGTGGCTGATCTCAGCTGTACAGACTGGCTGCCTGTGGAAATAAAACCAAAACCCAGGTGTGAAGAGAGCACATTGTCAGTCAGTGCTTTTCTGTACGTGGTTTGCTCTTCTAGGACCCTTAGCACTTGCACTAAAAGATGTGTGCTGTTAAATGATGCTTTGATGTGCCTGGGCTGGCTGGTTTTTGCAATGCAGTGAGGAGGTTAAGTCTTAGGAAATTGGTTTTAGAAGCCTGTGGGCTTCTTAACCTAACAACACTCTGAAATAAGTGTTGAGTCTGAGCGTTGCCCTCATTGCTCTGCTTTTCCTTAGATGTACAAAATGATATGGACTTAGACAAGCATAGGATCTATCTGTTGTTTAAAAAAGCTGAGAGTAAATGCATTGTTAGACTTCAGAGCTGGTGGTAGAAAGCACAGAGTGAGCTTCTAAACAAGGGATTTCCTATTGGCCTGCTGCACTGCTACCTGTGAGCATTGGTGTATCTCATCAGGCGAGCACAGGCTGCTGTTTATGAGGTCTCTGAAGTTCTCTGAACACGAGTACACTACAAACTGTTATTAGGAAGTACAAATAGTAACAGGAAGTTGGAAATATAAAGTACTGGAGCATTAACAGGAAGGGCTGCACTCACAGTATGTGCTTGCTGTTGAGTGCATGCACTGGAGCAGTCTGCAGCATGAAAGTCTGCATTTTGGGGTTCTGAAAGCTGACAGCTTTCCTTGCAGCCGTGCTGTGTGTTGCTGTTTAATGCATGTGTGGCTGCTGGAGGGTATTTCTGCATTGTCTCAGAGCAGGACTGGGGCACTTAATGATGGGGTTGTTTTGGGGATCAGCGTTGGCAGGGAATCGTGCCTTATGTTAATGCTCACACGTGGCTTTATTCTGAGGAGAGCTGTCAGTCTCCAGCATTTTACTTCCTTTAGACCCCCCAGAATAAGGCTTCTGATTTCCTATGAGGCACTGGAACATGCAGCCACCTTCTGGCAGAGGTTCTGACCAACGTCTTATCTGTTACTGAGAGCCAGAGATGTTAAATTGAACATAGCCATTAGGACACCAGCAGAAGGGGAACTTACACTGAGTTTGTTGTCAGCTCGCTGTCTGTTGGCCAGCACTGCAAATGGATCTTGGTAGAGATCACTCTTTTATTAAGAGTGGTTGCACCGTTGATTACAGTTAAGTAATTATTTGAACCTCTTTTTATCGTTGCATGCCTAGAATTTCTTTTTAGATTAAGAAATGCATCTTGAAAGGAAAATTGTTTCTTGAATCAACACCTGATGAGTATCTGCAAAAGTCTGAATTGGAGTCGATATTGTTTTACTTGTTAATCTTCATCTTCCACATGTCACCACAGTTAATAAAGAAGCAGTCAGCGCACACCCAATGTGCTCAGAGGCAGCTTTTCTCCTCTTCATTTCAATCAACTGGGAGCTTTTATTAATAGCACTTTAATGTTACCATCATAACAGGAATAAAAGCAGCAGATGCCTCGGGGCAACCGTGCAGCTCTGCTGCAACAAAAAGAGTTTGCACGTTTAAAATATCTCGAGTGCTACCAGATTAGTTGGGATATGGATTAGTCACACTGCAGAGCTGTGGCATAGCCTGGGGTTTGGCTGCTCTTCCCTGCTTGTGCTGCTGTACATCTCCGTGCTGCTGATGTACCTGGTGTGAGCGCAGGCTGGCGTGGCAGTGCAGTGCTCTTTTGGACCTGCATCTACGTGCAGCTCTCGTGCAGTGTGGGAAGAGTCTGCTGGGCTGCAGCAGGCACGACTGAAGTGTGATGTGCTGAACGGGGAGGGAAATCAATGGGATGGCATTGATTCTTTAAAATTGGCCAACAAGAGCTGGCTGTTATCTTTGTGCTGGCACGTGTGTTACGGGATGTGGGTCCGTGCCTGCTGGATAATCGCTGTGTTTTGTTTCAGACTCAAAACAGAAAGTGTCTGTTCACAAACATAAAGCTTTCCGGGGAGCTTTGCTGCACATCTGGTTGGCACTTCATCTGGAGAGAAGCAGATCCCATTTTGTGTTCAGATGCAGGCTGCTCTGGATAGGCCATCGTTCCTCGTGGAGCTTTGGTTTTTTGATTATGGTTCAGATCTTCAAACAGCGATGCACCATCTGAAAGCTGCCGTGAGGATGGGGCTGCAGCTGATCTATGAGCTGCATGTTAAATCACAAAGGCTCTTGGCATATCCGGGAGGTGGAAGGCTACTACGTTGATTTCTTGTGCGGCGAGATGTTGAGGGATAGCCTGAAAAAGGCTCATAAAAACCAACCATGGAAAGCCTGAGCTATGCAATGGTTTGAATGGAAATAAAGCTTTGTTTCAGATTTTTGCCTTTGCGGATTCTTGCGTGCATTTTGTTTCAGGGAGCTCTCAGAGCAGTAACAGTGCTTTTGGAGGAGCCCAGCCCTGTTCCCAGCCTCCACAAGTGTTTCTGCAGTTGCAAACTCCGGCTGGGCTTTGTTGGTGATTGAATGAATGGTGAGAGATGTACCACATGAAAGAAGTTGACTGGAAGCTGTTATTTTAATTTTTACAGCATAGGACATCCACATACTGTTCAGATCTTCGCTCTTTTTTAGTCTAATCCAGCAAACTTGATGAATATTAACTCCATATGAACTCTGTGTCTCAGTGGGCGTTCTCCATGTTTGGGATAGGCTGCAAGCTCTAAAGCCCATGGATGGATGTGTTTGCTGGGTAATTAGCAGTAAAATACTTGCTCGTATTTGAGATGTGTTTTAGTGAGAATTAAAGCAGGTGTAGACCTTTAACAGCATTCATCTGTTCATCTTCAATACGTTTGAGGTTTCCTTGCTGAAATAGCTGCATTCAACCCACGTTTGGTTGAGAAGCACTTAGCATCATACGGTATCCTAGGTTGGAAGCGACCCATGAGGATCATTGAGTCCAATTCTTATGATCTTCAGCACTTACACAGGTGCTGTAGGGAAGGAATGGTGTGCAGGTAAATGGGTGCAGAGCAGAATCCAGCCCACAGAGAGGGGAGGGTTGTTTGAACTGGGGGTGAGCTGTGCTTGAAAACAGAAGCTTCCTTTAGGCACAGCCGTGTTGTTTCCATAAATTAACAGTGTCGAGTTGGAAATCTGATGTTTAAACTTGGGGGGAATCGGGTGTGTTTTCAAAACATTGCATGAGCTGTCTGAATGCTTAGTTAGTGCTGAGGTCATATCAAATAATTCACGGCCAGCTGATTTGGAGATCAAATTCCATGAAATGTAAATGTCAGCTTCACGTTGAGTTCTGGATCCTGCTGAATGGCCAGGCTGGATGTGGCTCTGGGCAGCCTGGTCTGGTGGTTGGCAACCCTGCACATAGCAGGGGAGTTGGAACCAGATGATCGTTGTGGCCCTTTTGTGATCCTATGAATGGCTTTGAAGGCAGTGTGTCTGAAATGCACTGTGGTTACATGTATGCATGCGCCCATCCTTGGATTGTTTTAATTACTAAGGTGAAAGCTCTTGTGTAAAGAGACAGTTGGATTTGAAATGGGTTTTATTGTTACGGATTGGACATGCAGCTTTCGTGGTCTGCTGGTACAACAGGTTTCTGATTTTTATTTTAAAGAGAGCCAAAAAAAGACTCAAATTATTTAACTCCTCTGGTTTGAATGACACAACTCCACATAGCCCTGCCTGAGGGGTACACGGCTCCAGGGAAGCAGAACAAGCATCTCTTCCCCTCAGCCTCGCAGGCTGTGATGTGACTGTAACCCAGTGAAGCTTGCATCTTGGCTGCTGGCAAACGGGATGTGATCAATGAGTACTGATGTATTATTGAATTAACTCAGAACTGAAAGCCTCAACTTGCTTTCATCATCAAGGCAGAGCGTTGGTGAGCTACCCGAACTGCAGCGTAGTAGTTCTGTCAAAATGAAGCCATTTTTGGCTGTAATTCTGGAAAGCAAACCGTATTTTGCCTGAAAGTGGTACAGAGCTGTCTTCCTGCGATGCCTTGGCACCATGCTGTAGGGTCTCTTTGTTTTTTCTTGTTTTCTATGTATAGACAAGAAACAACTGTTGGATGTTTTGCTTCTCATTGTAGAATTTCATGCAAATTTCTGCCAGTTGCCAGTGTTTTATTTTTAGAATGCACGTGGTTATTTTCAGCAGTCAATTAAAGTGCTCATCTATAAAGTGATGGTGCTATATCGTTCTTTCCTTGCAGTTTAACTGAATTACTTGCATTGTTTTCCACTCCGTAGCATGCTTTGAAATCCAAACACAGAGTTGCAGTAGCAATCATGTTACAGCTCAATGAGACTGTTGTACGTTTTTGTTGGTTTTCTATCTTTAGCTTTCTGTAATCTAGCAGTTTGTGCTTTACCTTCTGTGACACGTGCTGTTCTTCAGCATTTCTTCTAGGAGGAAGTTGTTCACCCAGAGGGTGGTGAGGCACTGGCACAGGTTGCCCAAGGAGGCTGTGGATGCCCCAGCCCTGCAGGCATTCAAAGCCAGGCTGGATGTGGCTCTGGGCAGCCTGGGTTGCTGGTTGGCAACCTGCACACAGCAGGGCTTGGAGCTGGATGAGCATTGTGCTCCTTTGCAACCCAGGCCCTTCTATGATGATTAAGCTCTGAGTTCATCCACATCAATCAGGTGTCCAGGAAAAGGAAAACTTGAGTGCTGCCTACCAATTCCTGCAGCAGAACTGAGGGAGCCAGCACAGGTGGTGTGAGCTATGGGTGCACACACAGTCATCTTGGCCATGGAGGTGCACAGTGAGTTATATATGGACTCTTAAAATAAATAAAAAAAAACCTCCACAACAAAACAAGCCCGACTTCATGCATCTGTAATAAGTCTCTCCAACTTTCACTTTCTTTATTTGCCCTTAGACTGACATTATTGTCAAGCTCTAATGGAGAAGGGGAAATCTAACAGCCTTCAAGTCACACGGTGCTGTCTGCTGTGTGACCTTTTTCCAGTTGATGGTTCAATTTATTTAGGTGATAAAGAAAACACTGGGGCATGTGAAGTCTGTCTTCTTGACAGATGTGAGCTTACTGAAACTTTGTCCTCATCCTTTTCTCCTTCCCCACATTCACAGACAGCCCTTAGTTTTTAGAAAGAGGTCCATATATTCTTCTTTGAGGTTTAAATGTTTTCTAATCTTTTCAAGGTTTATGAAAGTGCAGCTGGCTGTCAGCATGCGAAAAGGGCAGCAGTTGTTGGGATGTACTGCAAAGGAAATGTCTGTGTTTTGTGTCAGGTGATGCACAGCAAAAATCCCTCGTGATACGGGGTGTGAGGTTGTAGAGAAACAACGTTATGTGGGTATTTTTGTCAAATGGGGGATATCATGGGACTGGATCAGAGCTGTGGAGAGCCACAGCGAGTTGTAAGGGCTGTTGGTAATGCTTTGTCAGGAAACTTTCCCTGAAATCACGATGAAACTGTTCAAGCTTGCTGCTAAAAATGCTTGTTGTTGTTTGTTTGATGCTTAGCAGTGATCAGTGCAACGCTCTATTTCTGCAGTAGGTTACATCTGCTTGTAAGGCATTGGGACCCTGTGGTGGCCAGGAGCAGAAGCCCAGGGCTGGCAGCTTGCTGACCTCCTTGGCATGCTGAGGAATTCCATAAAGGCAGAGCCTTGAGTCACCCTGCTGGTCTGCCAGGAGATGTGTAAGGGTGCTGCAGGGAATTGTGAGTGCAGAAGAATTGAATGGCTTTGCACAACGGCCGTTCTTGTCCAGGAATGCCTTCTTTGCCCTAAGAGCAAAAGCTCCCGAGCAATGTCAGAGCTGCATATCATATCGTTTTTCCTCGATCAATAAGGATATGTTAAACAAAAGGTGCATTAGTAGGGTTTTTATTGAGTATGCTGTTGGAATAAGTAGATTCTGTCATGCACCGTTGGCTCATTTCAATTGGAATACCACAGTTCAGTAAAGGAAAATAATTGAGTCGTAGGTTTCTTACTTAAAGTGTGTTAGATATCATCTTTTGTAATAAAATTTTATGAGGGTGAAATGAATTTAGAGAGCTGATTAAACAGGGACAGCTCTTTTCCTTTCCCTCTTGTGTAGGGTTGGCTCTTTGAGCTTCACAACAGCAGTTTGGAAAATATTTTCGATAGATAAGCCTTATTGAATTAGAAACATCTATATCTGCTGTTTGTTATTTTCCCCCGAGTTTTGCAATGCTGCCTGCTTTGCAGACAGCCTGTTGGTTAAGCATGTTGGGTTCACTTCAGATAATTTTATCAGTGTTAACACAAACCGCTCATTTAAACTTTTGAAGCAAAACTGGTAACGTTTTTTTTTTCCTCCCTTTCCTATGCTGAATTAGGAAAACTTCCTGCAGCTCGCTGTCTGAGCAGTCAGATGCCAGTGGGAGTTCCAGTGAAGAGCAGTGAGCACTGTCATTCAGGCAGCAGCATCCAGAAAGGTTGGCTGTCTGCATGAGCAGTGAGCTGGGACCGTGTGAGGCTTTACGCTGAGGTCTGTGGCACAGCCTTGTGCAGTGCTGTCAGGAAGAGCAGGATGTGACTGGTGTGAAAGTGCCAGCAAAGAGCCCACGGTGTTTCCAAGTACTTTGATGCCAATAAAATTGTGTTTTTGCTGTTATGACCCTCTGTTAGGAGAAGCAGAGAGGCAGGACTGAAATAAATGCTATTGGCATGTGAGCATTTTCTTCCTCATCTCCGAAATCTTATCAGGAAGTTTAATGTTTATTTAAAACAAAACAAAACAAAACAAAAAACTAGCGCTCTATTTGCAGACTTGTTGGCTAGATTTAACTCTGCAGGGCTTTTTTGGAAAGACCAGTGCAGTTAATCCATTATATATAACTCAACTAGTGATTCCCATGCCAGCAATGAAATGGAAGCGTACGTGCCAGGCTGGACTTCCCAAAAGCAGCCAGACTTGGGCTGATTTCTTAGTGTGCCCTGTGCTGTGTCCTGGAGTGGTTGCTCACTAGAGCTGCAGGGATGGAGCCCCATGGACACGAGGCACTGCTTCCAGCTCCAAGCCACTGAACTCTTAGAAAGCTGTCCCTGGCTCTGGGCTTACACCAAAATAAACAGCACTGGAACCAGGTGCTATGAAGGGTGTGTTAGTGCTGTGTCATGGATGTAAACGCACACCCATGAACACGCCAAATCTAGGTGATACCAGACTCGATCTTGCTATTATCCTACTTTTACAGGCACTGTCTTAGTCAGGATTAGCCAAACAATTATCTAATGGTTGTCTCTGTGGTGTCGTCCTGCTGCAGAGGATTTAGATCCGATTGATTAGCCTCAGTGCTCTCTTGGATCCCCAAATGAATTTTGGCAGGGAGGGAATTGACAGTGAGGAGAAAGGAGGGCTGCAAAGGAGAGGAGCTAGCGTTGAAAGATTGCAAATAGGACAGTGTTAGCATTATGGGAAGAACAGAGATTTGGAAGAGACATTTTTTTCTTCTTTCTTTTCCATCTTTTCTCCCCAGCCTTCCTGATCCCTCTGCTATAAAGCAGAGATTTCTCCCTTGGTGTCATTGTGAGTCTTCCAGTGATTTCGGGGAGCTCTGGGTAGGGATTTTAACAAAGAATTTAGAGCTCAGCTGTCTTCAGGCATTCCCAATGCACTTTCCCGAGTTGAGATCACACCAGTGCATGCATGACTTCAGGAAGTTTGGCAGAAAGTTTGCAGCCCTGGATGCAGGTAGCCCTGTGCTGAGCTGCCTGAGCATGCCGGGTGCAGCCACAGGCAAACAGCAAAGCTGCAGCACTGAGCATACAGCGATTGTGAGCAAAGCAAGGCTGCAATCACTGAGTTTGAAAATGAAGCTGCTCAGTTTCTTCAAAACAACTTTTTAGTTTTAAAGTTGTTTGGTGATGTTTGGAAGGGTGTATGTATATATACTTCTAAATTTTATTTTTCAGCTTCCTCTTGCTCTTCTTTGTCCCTGCAGATCCCAGAGCAGCTCAGTCCGTGCAGGCAGAAGGGAGCAGCCTGCAGTGCTGGCTGCAGACACGAGCACTTGCTGTGCTGCCTGGGGAGCAGAGCTGTGCTGGCAGTTGTGAGCAGTTGGCGGTTCCCCTACAGCGTAAATTACAGGGAGCAATTATTGCTCTTTCCCACTTCCCACCCCAGAGGAAGTGGAACGATCTTTTATCCTCCCTAATGCTTCGCCCCTCCTTTAGCCTCTGGGAGTTCTCAAATTTAGTTTAATAACTTCTCCTCTTGTCTTCCTAGTGAAATAAGTCTTCATTTCTAGTTGCGTCCATCCTGCTCAGCTGTGTGCTCGTTTCAGCCTGGTGACTTTGCTGCGTGTTCTTCTGGCCAGCTGTGGCTTATTTGTTTAGAATTGCATTTGTCTTTGTTGAGTAGGAATCAGAAATGATAAGCTTTCCTCCGGGAACCTGGGTGTTGCTGTTGACATAAAGTGATATCAGAAGATCAAGCTATGTGCTTGCCACTTCAAAACTGGAGCTTGGAAATGCTACATCCATACACATACAAGTGGAAGTGCTCCTGAAGTGACTTGCAGAGTACTGATGAATCTTCTGTCTTTTAAAAGTAAATACAGGAGTAACTGCTGTATGAAATAAGGGTGGGAATGTCTGCCCCTCCTGTGTCTTCGTGAGACCTTTAGAGAGAAGTTGAGAAATGCAGGCTGCAGTTACTAGAGTTCCCCTTCCTGCAAAGGCACGGCGTGGGGCTGACGTGCTGTGAAATACGTACTGCTGCTCTACATGTTTGAAGGGTTGTTCAGAAATTCCTTTTCTCAGCTCTATTGGGAAAATACCTGCAAGGACCACGTGCACTGGGAGGATCTGTGTGTTTCTGTTTGGAGCCTTTGCAGAAAGACCACTGAAATATTCATAGCATTCTGCTCTGTGAGCCATCAGTCGTGCAAAGGCTGTGTATCCTTTCTCTGCTGCCAGAGCACGTGGGTTGGACGTCTTTCATATATTTTAATACAGAGTGGTTGGTTGAGTGGCCTGTGTTCTCCCAGAGGAGACAAAACTCACTTCATCAATCAAGAAAACACAGGGCTGTGAGGCAGTTTACCATTCAGGCCATTGTGGAGAAGGGTAATTTGAAACGTTATAGTGGGCTGAGAAAAGAAAAAGCTGAAGCAGTGATTGAAGGGCTTGAAATGTGTGAGTTAATGTGACTGTGCTGGTTTTCCTCTGTTGGGCTCCATGGTGGATGATGGGGTGCTGGTGGGGGCTTAGCAGCACCTGTTGGCAGGCCTTGCTTTGAAATTAAGAGTGAGAGATTGTTTGTTTAATAGACAACATTAAAGAATGAGTTTCTGATGAAGCATGTTAGGTGTTAAACACTTCTCAGGTGAGCCATTTACTTATGTAATTATCTCTCATTTACATTATAATAAATGTTTCTCCAGGGAGTTTAGCCAATCATGAAATGCAATTAATTTTCAAATGCTCTTCAGCATCAATTGACGCTCCAGAGACCCAAATCCCTCATCAGTGTGTGTGTTTTTAACCTCACCAGCTAAAGAGAAGCTGTTTCAGCTTGGCTGATCGTGCAGTTTTAGTGTTTCTTTTAAGGCTTTTCTGTTTCTTCCTTTTGTGTTTTGTTTTTTAATGGTATTTCATAAAAGCCCATCTCTTGCTAGAACACTGAAGTGTTGGGCTTGATGCTTTGTACCTGGGTTGTTTGGGTCTGATGTCTCCCCTTGGTTTCCAGAGAACCAGAGACAGCCAGGAGTTGGCCTCAACAGTCCATGTGGGTCCCTTCCAACTTGGGATGTTCTATGAACCTCATCTCTCCAAGGGCGTGCATGGAGATGTATGGGTGGAAGGGAGCGACTGGTGACCTCGCAGTGCCTCTGCAGAGCAGTCTGAGATCATACTGCTGAAATTTCATTGAATCATCAGAGAATCACAGAATGGTTGGGTTGGAAAGGTCCTCTGCCACAAGCTGGGTGCCCAGGGCCCATCCATGGCAATGGGTCTCTCCAGGGCTGGAGCACCCACAGGTCTGGGCAGTGCCAGGGCCTCACTGCCCTCTGTGTAAAGAATTCCTTAGTTGCACCTCATCTGAATTTCCCCCCAGTTAGCTTAAATCCATTCCCCTTCTCCTATCACTATCTGCCCATGAAGTCTACTTAATTCACTTTCTAACCTAAATGTTGTTACAAGTCTTAGTGCACTGATAAGACAAAATAATGTATAGAATTCCACCTTCTAGACCCGTTCTTGGCCCAAGAGCTTGGAAAGCTTTTCAGGCATTAATTAATTTTATTACAGTGTTCACTTTTTAAATGAATTATGCTCATAGTGGGGACCTCCCATTTGAACCAAGTTGGCTTTTTGAAAGTGAAAAGGAACCCAGCAGTGTTGTTAGCCCTTACCTACCCCATGTGAACTGTGTGCTGGCACCATGTTTTCTGGTACTGAGCTTTAGTCCCTGTGCAGCTGTTGTTGCGGGGCTCCTGGTCAGCCCTCAGCCTTTGTGGGTGGAGGGCAAAGCATAGCCCAACTGATTGGAGGTTGAGAGGAAGGAATGCTGGCAAAATCCACTGTAGGAACGCTCCTGCCACTGATATTCTCTCCTCACAGCAAACAAATAAAATCACTTTTGTTGGATGCGTGCATTTTCCTGAGGCTTTCTTGTCAGCCAGGCTTTCTTGTCAGGGGTAAGGGGAGAAGGATGCTTTATTTATGGATGTTGCTTTCTGAATGAGTCTAGTATGCTGCCGTCTGTAAATACATCTTCAGGCATATTTCCATTTATTTAGAGCCATGAGAGATGGTATCTTGTGGGGGATGAATACTTCACAAATTCCTGAGCTGTGTTGCATTGCCTCAGAGTACACATATTGCTCCGAATGAATCCCTGTCTGCTCTTACACCACCCTGTTGCTCCCAGCAGAGCCCCAGCTCTTCTTCTGCCTGACAGATTGCCTTACTAGGCACTTTAACCAGACCTCCAAAGATAAGAGCCCAGAAGATGACTGCTGTGTTCCCCCTGCGTTGCTCTTGGAGCCTCACCTGGTGGGATTTGGGTCCTCCGGCCATCCCTGCATTACCTACAGATACAGCTGATGGGTTTCAGGCAGCGTAGATTTTGTAAGCACCTCCACTCAGATCACAGTCAGATCATCGTGTTGATCTAAACCATTTTGTAATCCTCTACAATCTGGGTTTAGAGGCTGTTATTAGTGTCACAAATAAAACCTTGTGGCTTCTTTAGTTCTCGGGATGAAAAGAGGCACGTACTCTCCAAGAGTGACATATGGAAGTGAAGCAACAGAAGCATCCAGGAGGTGAGGTGTTATCCCCTCCTTAGGAGTGAATCCTGAGGTCACAAGACTGCAACAGAGAGATGGATTGATGTTATCCTTGTGGTTGATCGTGTGCCTGAAGGAGGAAATAAGATAAACCAGGTGGAAAAGGGAGGAAAAAGTTTCTTATCTGTGTATTTATTTGCATCTTTTTCTCACAGTAACTTGAAGCTTTAAAGATGGAAGCGTAGTTTGTGTTTGTTTTTTTTCTACCTGGGCATACATCTCTAAGCAAGGCAAACCCTTGTTTCCCCAACAGGTCTCCAATTCAGAGCTGGATATGGTTGGAAAGGGGCTTAGGAGTTGTACGTTCTCACAAGCTGTTCCCAAAGTTGGTGTAGTGCCTCTTTGCAATGATTCTGAAAGACCATAGGAAGTGATTTCAGCTGCCTTTAGCACTGATATTTGGGCTGACCAAGCTGGGCACTGCTCTGCCCCTTACAGGCAACCAGCAGCCTTAAGCACTGGATGAAAGCATGCTGGGTTCAGCTCAGGGCTGGGTGCTGCTGGCCTGGCATTGACTCTGCGGGAAACTGAGTATTGCCTCCAACCTGCAGCCCCTGTGATTCTATGATTCCTGTCCTGAATTCCTGTTTTTGCCTTTCTGTCTGCAGTTACCTGAAGGAGTTCCGCACAGAGCAGTGCCCTCTCTTCGTGCAGCACAAGTGCACTCAGCACCGGCCCTACACTTGCTTCCATTGGCACTTTGTCAACCAGCGCCGTCGCAGATCTATCCGCCGTCGGGATGGGACATTTAACTACAGCCCTGACATTTACTGTACCAAGTATGATGAGACCACAGGAATCTGCCCAGAAGGAGACGAGTAAGTGAAATCTGCACCCTGCTCTGCTGGCATGAGGCTTTTGGGATCAGTCCAGGTGATGATTCCAGCCAGGTCCTGTAGAGATGAGGCAGGTCAGCAGCAAAGCAGCTTTGTAACATACATAACATGAGAACAGATGTAAAAACTGTAATAGCAATCCATGTGTGCCAGGCCTGCTGCAGTGATGATGGCAAGAGGGAAGAGTTTGTTTTGTTGGGTCATCCCTGGTCGTGAAGCTGGTAAGCTGAAGTGGAGCAAGATGCAAATGTATGTGGCCGTTTCCAGCAATTAAAGGGTTAACCCAGTAGTACAGCTTCACCCACGTGACAGATATGAAAGATAAATAGTGTAGTCAAACTGTGGTCAAATATAGAGAGTGTTTTATATAGAGATGCTATAGAAAGATGGAATTTCAGTTCGCTTTCTTTGTGCCAGTACAAACACACACAGAAAAAAAGGCTCTTTATTGGGAAAACAATATTTTTTGCCCAATTAAGTAAAGTTCTTGTGGCTGCAGCAAAATGGAATAAATCCCCAGCCTGAGGCCTCTTTCAGTGCTTTCTTCCTTGTTACAAGAGAGCTGGAAGGGACTGGAAATACAACATTTGGGGGCTTTGGCTTCTAGGTCACTGCTTCGTACCTGGCTCAAACTCAACCAATGAAAACTGATGCTATCTCGAAACTGCTGGCTTGTAGTGTTGGCTTAATACTGCAAATACGAATTTCACCTATTCCATCTCGTTCTTTTTGTATTTCTCAATGTAAATGATACTTTCTCTGCTTCAGAGGGGGAAACAAAACATGAGTTAAAGTAGTGGTGTTGTGATTCTCCTCACTTGTCCCGTGCTCTGCACGAAGGATGCATCTGGCTATAGATAGACTGTTGCAGCCCTGTAGGAGTGCATCAGCAGGAAGCAGTAACAGCATGAAGTCTAGATGGGCTGCTGAGGAAATGGTATGTGCCATGTGATGTCCCTTCAATCATGGCTAGTATATCAGAATGCTTTGACAGTGTCCTTGCTCTTTCCAGATCCCTGGCAGTTACTAGGCTAGAATAACAAGCTGCTGCTGGCTTAGTAATCCAGTTGTCTGCTTGGGAGGGAAACCATTGTATACTATGCAGTGACAGATTTAAGGGTTCTGTGTAACATTGAAAGGCATAATACAGGAGAGTTGGCGAAAGTATGTCAACTTACAGCATCCTTTATCATCACTGTGTCTTCCAGTAACGTTGAGTTCACTAGCAGTGTGACTAAAGTTTGGCTTTTCTTCCCTTTCTCCTGTACCTCAGATGTCCCTTCTTGCATAGAACTACTGGAGACACAGAGAGGAGGTATCACTTACGCTATTACAAAACTGGAATCTGCATCCATGAGACAGACTCCAAGGGAAACTGCACAAAGAATGGAGTCCACTGTGCTTTTGCTCATGGGCCCCATGATTTACGCTCTCCTGTGTATGACATCAGGTTAGTAGAGCTTATAGCTCTGAATGAAAAGGGTGATTGCTATGCTCAGATGATTGAAGGATCATACTGCTTCCCAACTACTTAGTGTTGGGGTGAGCATGGTGCATCCATTCCTAATAAGGCAAATCTATAAAATCTGCAGGGAGGATCCTCAAAATGGGGGGAGGGAGCGCAGTGAAGCAGTGGGGATTTGTGGGTGCATCAAAATAGTGCATCTGGAATTGCTTGGGAATGAAGAACATGTATTGCAGTTGCTGTTTGACAAAGATTGTTCTGCCAAAAAAGAAGTATGAAATAAATATACCCACTTAAGGGTTGTTGCTGTGTTGGTATCACAGTTTTTACTATGTGCTTATCTGTCTCTCCATCTACTCAATCTGTCTGTTGTTCACTTAACACCAAGGGAGCTTCAGGCCATGGAGGCTTTGCAGAATGGTCAGACTACATCAGAAGGTGGCATAGAGGGTCAATCTGCAGTTGCTGCTAGCCATGCTATGATAGAGAAAATACTCAGTGAGGAGCCAAGGTGGCAAGGTGAGTGCCAGTAAGCTCAATGGGGCTGGAAAGGTCTGGGTTTTTTTTGTTGTTTTTTTTTTTGTGGAGTGCATGCTCCTTTCAAAGCTTTTGTGTATTAAATATAGATCATGGTGATCTCTGCCTAACTCTTTGTATTTCTTGCAGATACAACGTATGTATTGGGAAATTACAAGACAGAGCAGTGTAAGAAGCCTCCTCGTCTCTGTCGCCAGGGTTATGCCTGTCCATACTATCACAATAGCAAAGACAGAAGAAGGAGCCCAAGGAAACACAAATACAGGTACCCTGCTCCTGGGTCGTCTGTTTCCCAGCTGAGTAGTGAGGTATAGAAGGAGTCTGTAAGGGGAAGGATCTGGGATTTTCTCTGCCAGACCGTTTTTTAGTGTGCCTCCAAGACCTGTCCTGACAGTTGCAATGGACTGTTACTTCTGTCTAGGAGATAGGGCAGCAAAGAAAGACTTCTGCTTTAAAGATGAAGCAGTGTCTCTAATAAATAAGTAACTGTTGCTAAATCATGTTACAGCTCTGGTTTTACAGTAAGTAGTGACTGTGTTAGTCTTCCCTTTCTCATACAAACTCTTATTTTAAAATAAGCAGTGCAAGGAAGAAAAAAAAAGACCCCTACTAGAAACAAATTTACTGAGCAGTGTTTTCATGGGTGAGGAATTCAAAATCATCAAGCTGCTTGTTGTCTGTGCCTAGTGATGGGGATCGTGAGGCACAGTGTGACCAGTACTGTAGCTGGATGTGCATTCCTAACCAGATGCTAAAAACTGCCTTTGAGGCACCAGGGTGTTCTCATCACTCAGCTGTCACTGGATTTTTCTGCACGCTGTGTCTCCCTCACCAAGTTTCATCCAAGTTAGAAGTCCGTGTTTCCTCTGACACAACAAAGCTTTTGTTGATGTCTCAGTAGGGTTTTTCCTTAGTTCCTTTTTGAAAAACATAAGAGCAGACCAGAAGGCAAGGAGAGAAAATGCCGTGGATGTTCTCACTTCCCTTCTCCACCCCCAGCATTCACAGAAATTTTTGAATTGGTACAGAAGTCCTGTATTTAAAAACAGTAATTAAATATATATATGTATATATATATAAGGAACATTAATACAAAGACACTCAGGAGAAATTGGAATCCTAAGTCAGTTTTCAAAGCAGCCATGTGCTTTCTACCCCTGTTCGGTCCTTTTGGGAAGGGGAAAGGAGAAAGCTTCTCCCTTCCTGATCACTGCTTACTTCTGTGTTGCTTTCCCCACCCCCAGCTGATGTGACTGCCTCTTCTGTGCAAGCATCTGCTGCTGCTATCTGCTTCCCTCTGCTGTTGTTTGAGGGAATGAGTAAGAGCATAAAGAGCAGAGGAAGTAGGTCACAGCAAAAATTCAGACCTGGGAAACAGAACAGTTCCAAGCTAGGAGAAAGAAAATGGGCTTGCCTTTTCCCCAGTGACCTGACTCAGCCTCTTTTCCACATGGCCACACTATAACCCTGGAAACATACCTCTGTAAGGGTATTACGTGTTTTAGGATTAGCCAATTAACTTACCAGCTTTCTATGAATGTACAGTTCTGAAAGAGAAACCAGACCAAGCGTCTCTGACACTAATCACATCAGCTGCTAATTTTGTTAAGTTACATTGGCTCAGGTTGTATTCAATTTTAGATGAGAACCAAGCTGTGCTTCTTTCACTGAAAAATAGGAAGAGAAGGAGGACGATGTAAGAGCAGCATTGTGGGGGCAGGGAAGCAGCAATAAGCCAAACAGATTGTGCAGCTGGGGGGGGGTGGGCAGCTGAGCCTGTTTGCTGATTGAGGAAGCAAAGCTCAAAACACGTTAGTGTATCTCATACAGTCTATCACTACCTTGTTTACACAGATCTTCACCGTGTCCCAGTGTGAAACATGGAGATGAGTGGGGAGATCCTAGTAAGTGTGAAAATGGAGACTCGTGCCAATACTGCCACACTCGCACAGAACAGCAGTTCCATCCAGAGGTACAGTAACCTCCTCAGACCATTGGGTAGCTGAACGGAAAAGCAAACGTATTCCAGGCTGATGAGATGCATAAATGTGCCAGCTGGGAGAGTGTGTGGGCTGCTTGCAGCGTGGTCCTGGGATTCAGAGGAACTGCATGTTGGAAGCTCAAATTCAGCTGCTTGACAGAGGTGCCTTTTCATTCAGTAGATTGGATGGGAAGGGGTAAGAAAAGTGGGGTGAAAATGCCAGTCTGCAGGAGTGCAGACACCTGGGTGGGGGAATGAAAACAAGGTGTGGATTTTAAGCATCTGTTTTTGTGAGGAAAAATCTTCCTTTGATGATGGTTGCACTAAACAGTTAATACCCACAGACTGATACTGTAAGCAACCACGCTCAGAGTGAGCATGCCCAGAGCGTTCCAGTGTCCTTACAGGATGTAGAATTGAGACCTTGTCCTGGTCTGCTTCGTGTTACAGTGTTGAATAGCTTTGTTGGGCTTGTATCAGCCAAGTAACCATTGTCCCTGCCTGTCAAACCTGGGGAGGGGGAACAATCCATTTCCTACAGTCACTGTCAATGGTTTGTCATTTTCCTTGCAAATGTGGCTGTAGCTTTCTGTGCTCTTATCTATCAACTGTTTCCTACCTTTTACCACTTCCGTGGAGCTGCCAATGAGACTGAGGATGGATGGCAAATGGTGATCTTTGGGTGAACTGACTGTATGGGGTGTTCTTTGCGTGAGCTTAACTGTCATGGGCATATTTTGGTGTTTCCATAATCATAGTGGGTTTTTCTTTCATCGAAGCAAAGCACTGAAGTGGTGATCCCAAAATCTGTTGGCCTTTGTGCCTTTTATCTGTGTTTCTATTTTGCTGTTGAGTCTGTTCATAGTACTTTTGTACCTGGGCTGCCAGTCACTGTTTTTCCTGTTCATGTCTGGTTGTTTTTGTTTTTTTTTTTTCCCAACCTCAGATCTACAAATCCACCAAGTGCAATGATATGCAGCAGTCTGGCAGCTGTCCCCGAGGACCCTTCTGTGCCTTTGCACACGTAGAACGTACGTGGGCTGATTCTCTCATCTTTCATGGATATTTGAACTATGGAGAGCTTCTGGCCAGAATAGATAGTGTAAAATACAGGGCCATAAAGCTAGAACTTTTGTGAAGGATTTTCAAAAGCGGAGTATTAACTTGGACAATTCATAGAATCATTATGGTTGGAAAAGACCACTAAGATCACAAGTCCGACCATCGATCCATCCCCACCGTCCCCACTAGCCATGTCACTCACTGCCACATCTGCCCTTTCCTTGAGCACCTCCAGGATCAGTGACTCTACCACTTCCTGAGCAGCCTGTGCAATAAATCTGACCATTGGTAAACTGGTGATGGTGTTCTTTTGTGGCACTTTTGTTCATAGCTAACAGTTAGCTCCTAAGTCCTGTGACTCCTGCTCAGTTTCTGCACTCCAGTCTCACTGTTAAATTTACAGTAATTAGAACAGGTTACTTATAACTCAGTAGATTGGCTCTGATACTGACACAGTTTGTGGCCTTGAGCAGATCTTTGTTATTTGATTATCTTTTGTTAATGGCAGAATTAGTAATTGCTGCCTTTGTCAAAGAATGGTGAGAGTAAATTCCCTACGGTTTACAGAGTTCCTTTTATAGGAGGCCTTGCAGACAAGCAGTAATTATAGCTAGGGCTGTGGGCCGTAATGGCCCAAGACACAATAGTGCAACTGCTCAGCAAGCTTAAGAGAGAATTTAATCTTAATGAAATGGTGTTTAACAAACTCCCTTGTGGATTATGTAGTATTTCTGTTTAGGAGATCCTTATTTATAACCAGATAACTGCGCTCAGTACTACGTTCCTTTCAAGTCAGAGTAACATTCTTTGGCCAGCTAGCTCACTGCATCGTGGCTGTTTCTTCTGCCATCTTATGGAATTGCACTTTTTTAGTCCTTTCTTTTTAAGGTGAGCACTGAAATATTCACCTGAAATAACAGGAGTCCATTTACTGCATATGCTCTTAGTTTGAGTTTTGCTGGTTGTTAATGAGAGATGTATAGAAGTCAGTACTTTAAAGACACTGCAGTGTAGGTGTGGTGTCAGTTGTGTAGATGGTGTAAAGATGCTGAGCTGTATTAGATGTAAATACTAGAAGTCAATGCTACTTTCTTTTTGTGCAGTTGACAGCTTTATTCCTTTCTGTGTGTGTTACTTCTGGTAATAGTTTGTACCCAGAGCAGATGGAAACTTATCTCTCTCAGCTAATTATAATGTATCCATCAGCTTTGTGCCTAGCACAGAAAGAAGCCTTGCTTAGTTCAAGACAGCTGAGTGAATAACATGCAGTTCATGCAAAGAAGATAATTTTGGAGCAGCGTTAACCAAGAGCAGAACACTCACTGTACAAGTGGTGAAAGTAGTAACATAAGGAATCCTAGCTTTAAAAAAGTAGCTCTTTGTCAGATAAGGTTTCTCTTTGCTTCTGTGCTACTTCTAAACAGATGTTTGTGGAATGTTTCTTCTCTCAGAACTAAGTATTCTTGTTCCTAAATGTCTTGTGGTCTGGTGTAATTGGGCCTCTTTGAGTAATGTTCCACTTGCTTTTCTTCCTTGCAGAGCCTCCACTCAATGAAGACCTACAGCAATCCTCAGCTGTGTCCAGCCCCACGCAGGCAGGCCCAGTGATGTATATGCCATCAGCAGCTGGTGATTCTGTTCCAGTCAGCCCTTCCAGTCCACATGCTCCAGACCTTAGCAATGTAGGTAGCACTGTGGGGAGGCCTTGTCTGTGCTTTATACATCTGGGTTTCTCTGAGCTGATGTACTCCTTTCACCTAAAAAGAGCAATCTTAGGTATCCAAAGACAGAAGGCTATGACATCTTTCTTTTACATCTAAGCACCATGCTGTTTAAGAGAGATCTTTGTTTGGAACATGCAGTTCAGTAGTTTAGTTTTGTCACTTCACCTATAAAATTTCTCAGCCTTCCTTCCTGTGCAAAACTTGTTGATATACTTTCAGGAAGGTGGAATGCAACTGCACATGAAATCCAACGCCTCCCTTTCTGGAGGTACACATTGGGTTCAGTTTCCAAGTACTCCTTAAAGGCTGTGAGCCAGCATAATCTAAAGTACATAACTACAGTTGAGTTTGTTTACATATGTAAACGCAAAGGCTTGGCCTGCGCACACTGTTTTCTGATATAGAATATCCTCCATTCTCTCCTTCTCCTCCTTAGGAGATGGTTAAACTCTGCAGAATGTTGAAGTAATGCTCCAGAGCACTGATTGTATTCTGGTTAAACATAGGAGAGGTGAGATCTTCAAATGCTGAACAGAAAGTGGAAACACACAAAGGAAGACAAGTGCACGGAATGCCAGAGCACTTCATTTTTGCTGAGGATTTTTTTTTTTCTATTAAGCCCTTCCTGTTTGCATTGCTGTTGAAAAGCTTACACACTTTATCAAATATTTGGTGAAGGTTTCAAGAAAGTTAAATGGCAAGAGTTTAACCCCTTCCAAGCTGACCAGAATGAGGTGAACTCCTTTGGGACCTCTGTTTAGTCAAATTCTCCTTTGAGAAGAAAAATTGATAGTTTGATTTTTTTATCAGCACCAAAGCCAGCCTTAGTTCTGTTAAATTTGATTGCAAATAAAATTCTGCATAGATCTTGGAAAGACAAGGCATGCTGTGTTCTCTTGGTAAATATCACTAGAAGGAAGTGAGAAACAAACCCCTGCATCCTTCAAATGAATTGTCTGAATGCTCTGAAAGTCCAGAATTGTTGATCTCTTCCACGTTTTGGTCTTTTTCTGTCCTCAAGCTCTTCAGTCTTTTAAACAGTCTCTTTACTAATCCCTAGATATAAGCCAGAAGGCAGTATGTATATTTCTGAGACATAGGGCATCTGCATGTAGCTTGCAAACAAATACGACTTTGCTGGTGATCATTTTTACATGATGAATTAATCAAAGAAAAAGGTCCCTCTGGCAGCCAGCCTCACGTGGCCTGTTCTGTTTTGTATTTGTACTGTAGGTGTGGAATAAATCAGGAACTCTGCCAACTAGCCCCACCTCCACCACAGTGAGTAGAAACTTTGCGACTGTAGGGAAGCACAGACAGCAGAATGTCTGTATGAAAAATGACATATCAAAATATTGCAGGATATTCCCTCTCTCTAATGCCAGCCCCAACTGTGCCATGTTTGAATCTCTGATAGGAGTAGTTGTCTAAAAGTTGCTTGAAGCACAGTCATGCTTGCCAGTGCAGGCAGGTAACTTCCTATCCCAGGAAAATGGGATATCTGCACTGAGCCAGGTAGCTTTCTCTAAATCTCCTTTGCTGCTGTCTGTGGCTTCATCTGCAGTGCAAAACTAGCCTTGTTGCATGTGGTTGTGATCCCTGGTTACAGTCCAACGAATAGAAATGTTGGAAATCCTTGTGTTTTTGGGGTTTTTTTGTCTTTTTTAATGCAGCTGTCAATACTTGGATTGTGCCTGCATTAAAACTCTCAAATTTCCCACTGAAAAACAAGAATAATACAGTATTACTCACAGCTTAAATACGTTTGGTTGTTCTGACTGCCACAATACCTTTCCAGGTTTCACACTACTTCTCAGAGCACAGATAGGTTCCACAGCACTCTGCAGCCTAAGGGCAGTGAGAAGGGTTTTGGTCAGGTTTAGTCATATCCAAGGCCTCAGAAAGAGTAGATGTTTCTAGAGCTGTAGGTTGTCTTATTGTAAGCTTGCATTCCAGTACAAAGTATTGGCAAGAAAACCATAATAATGGGAATGTATAAATCCTGTCTATCCTGGGGCTTTTTCTTGTTTTTTAATTCCTGTTTTCTGTGAGCTTTTACACTTGTGTTGACTGTCAGTAAAATTGATGCACACAGAATTGAATGAACTCTTCCTGTGATGCCTTTCTTCTTCGAGGTGGTGCCACGAGCTGGCTGTAATTTTCTGACACTTGTTCCTTCTGTTAGATTCTTTGTAGGAACAGCAGTCTCGGAAGCCCATCTAATATATGTGGGTCTCCTCCTGGCGCGATTGGAAAGCCACACAGCCTGGAGAGCATTGGTTTTCCTCCAGATTCAGTAACAGCAGCTGGCAGCTACAAGAAAGCACCGGGGTTTGAGCGAGAAGATCAGGTGGGGGCCGAGTATTTGAAGAGTTTCAAATGCCAGGTTAGTAGGAAGCATGGGCTGGAAGAGTTGGGGGGATGAAGAAGATGGAGAAATTGCCCAGTCTAGCTTGAATGTGTTTTCATTTTCCAAGGAACAAAAAGGAGACAGGGCTATACTCAGTAGCAGTTCTCAGATCTGTGCTTTCAGCATCAGTTTGAGTCTCTTCCATCCCACATCTGTTCCTGTCTGCCCAGCTGCCATCATGTGCTCAGTTTGTAGAAGCTGAGCTGCTTGTTGTTTTCATAATCCCTGACAATTCTGTCCTTTGTTGACCCCGGGTATCTTCCCACATACCACTTCTTGCTCTTTCTTTCTTCATATTTAGGTCCTTGTTAAGAGTTACTGCTTCTTTTGCTACGTTGTCTCATAGAAACTCATCCTTCCTTCTCTGACTTCATTACAGACTCCTACCTTCATCTCCATAACTTGGTTTATCTTCTGCTTCCAGCATTCATCTCTGCAGTGTGTTACAAATGTCTTTTGTTTCTCTGGCTGTATCATTCTGATCCTTGACTCTCTCTTGGCTTCTTCTTAAATTCCTTGTTCTCATTTGAAGAACCCTTACCTAATCCACATCCCTAGTGACACACACTGTACCCTTTTGGATACCCCAGTCTTGCCTCGCTGCTTCCTTCTCAAAGTCACGTCTTACACAACTGCTCCCTGTGCCTCAGTCTCTTCCATCTCTTCTGCCACATTAGCTTTTCCACAGTCAACTTCTTTCTGTGAATTTCCTTTCTTAATGTTATGGTTAAATAGTTTTCTCTGCACCATCCTTTCCAAGTCTGCAGTGTCCAACCCAGAGCTTGGTTTTGATTCCTTACTGGGTTTGTAAATGTAATAAAACAGTAACTATTGAGGGGATGGGTTAGCTACCCTTGTGAGGAGGCGCATGCAGAAATGTCTCTGATAAGCTCTTGTTTTGTTGTTTGTTTTTCTTTTTGCTTTTTTAAGAAAAAAGCATATGTTGCTTGAAAACAGAGATAACAATAAATGCTGCCTTCAACTTGGCTACATATAAGCTCTTCCTGTAGTCTTAAGAAGACTTAATAAGCTTTTTGCCTTGCTAGTATTGCACTGCTGTGAGAAAGCAGTGGAAATGTCCTGTCCAAATAAGATCTTGCAGAAAGCAGTCGAATTTGGAAGCAGGCTCAGTGGGTTTTCTCTTATTTATTTTTACAACTTCGGGAAAATATGATGAAACTTTGCAGTGGGACCAGTCTCAAACACTGTTTAGTCTAATTAAAATGATTTAGTGACACATACAGATGAAGCTGTATGCACGTAGGCTTTCTTGTAAATGCTTCCATTGTTTTTACTTAAAGCACATGTGAGTTAGGAGATTGCAAATTGGTGCAGCACATCTTTGGAGGTAAAGCGCAGCCCGTGCTGTGATCCTGGCACTGCTTGCAGGCACGACAGCTTGTAGCAGTTGTTTAGAAACAAAAGAAGAAAACATGTGCTCCTTCTCTGTTGCCTCTGCTGCAAAGGAGGAGTGAACCCAAAGCTGAAGGGCTGAGAGAATCCCTGTTTCCTGCCAGCAGAGGCAGGGTGCCAGGGAGGCCCTGCTTTGGAGAAAATGGGCAGCGAGCCTAAGCCAAGGAGAAAGGAGATGGAGCTTGAATAGAGCTTTTAAAAGGAGCCAGATGATGAGTATTTATGTCTGAGGTCCAAGCTGTGTTACAAAGATACTGTATTCAGGTAGTTTCTTACTCATGTGGCTTTAATTAAGTAAGAAAAAACCTGGTGTTAGCAGCTATTTATTCCAGTCATTAAACAAAAAGATGGAAGTAATCACAGTTGCCTTATGTTAGGCTTCTGAAGACAAAATTAGGTGTCTCATAAGCATCCTGATTAAATTTTGTGTTAATGTATAATTACTTACTTTTTTTAATCTCCAGTAATTCCCTTTGGCTGCTGTGGGCACCAGAGATTCTCATGCATGCTGTAAATTACACTGGTAATTAGGCACTTAACTTTGTTCACTCCTATTTGGAAATTTAAGAGGCATTTGGGCTCGTCACTGCATTAAGATTGCAATTCTTTTCCCTTGTAGAATTAGTACAAATAATTCCTATCTCTATTAGAATGAAAAACGTGTTTGCAGATTCCACATAGTTTGTGGTAAGGCTGAGCCAGCAGCAAGGGCTAAAAATACTGTTCCAAATTCTCAAAGCTGGAAAATGCAGCACTGGAAGGAGCTGAATGCCATAACCAGGAGGTGTTTGGGAAGTCCAGCAGCCTTGTTCCGTGCTGGCCATACAAGATTCAATTTCATTCATAATTTATGGCCTCTGTTTGCTTTCCTGACTGCCACAGCGTGAGCTGGAGAGTTTCAGCCTGCCCTTTGCGTTGCTGTGTCGGTGTGTGCCCTTCTAGAGCTAAAGGAGACTGGCTTAGCAGTGACAATTGCTTTACTCCATTTTACACTGATGTTACCTGGATGCAGGGTGGTGAGAAGTGGGGCTAGCTCACAAATGCATTCATTTTTATCTTTAAAGGAGGGAAAAAGCACAAAGCTTCCAGGAAGGCTGGGCAGCACTGGAGCCGGCCACGTTGGCAGGAAAACCTCACACCGAGGGGGCACAGCTGTGTGTGCCTTCACTTCAGCTGCTGACATCTGTTGGTAGCACATCTTGTGTTCAGATGAGTGTCAAACAGGGCAGGGATGTGCTGGCTAATCTAGCAGGCTTGTTATCAGGCGCACACAGATGCAGTAATGCGGCGCAGCCATTGCACACAAAGGAAGCCAAGCCTGTGGCTGGTGTGGTAGCAGTTTGGCTGTGTGTAAACATGCTGTATGCAGCTCGGAAAAGTGTGAGAGAATGGTACCTGCTGCAGAAGGATCTTGGCTGCCTATTTGCCAGGCCTTGACCCTCTCCTCCCCCCACCCAAATCTGCTCAAAGGCAGAGAGTTCAGCAGAGAAAACGATCTAATCAGGGAAAATGGGGGATGGATCCTGCTGCTGCTACTCTTTGTACTGCCTGGCTATGTCATACCTCTCCAGCACCTGGTTATCTTTCTTTTTTAGACTGTTTAAGCCAAGAAATCAAGGTGTATTGCTTCAGGCCAGCATGACATCTCTTGCTGCTGTTGTGCATTTTGTTCTGCAGAGATGGCGATGCAAATGATTGAGCAGACGTTGTGCCTCGATCGCGTCTCTGATTCACATGGAGAGAGCTGGCAACCAAGCAGACCTGACTCTGAGCAGTTACTTTGCCCCCTTTCTGTGTGCAGAGGGTGTCATTGATCTCCCTATGCATTGCTACTGCACACGTAGCAGCATAGGAGGAGCAGAGCACAGGCTGCAGGCGGTTACACACCAACAGGCTCCTGAGACCACATCCTTCCCAGCTCTGCCTGGTGTAGCTCAGCACTGACTGATGTCTTGAGGCAAGAGGGTTGAAATCCGTTAAGGACGTGGTGCTGCAACATCCTGAAGCTGAATTTTTAGACTGGATAGTGGAAATCTAAATACATGTTGGCAGTTTTGCAATTCCAGCCAGTGTTGATAGCCTTGAGGCCTCTGTTTCAAGCAATGGGAGAGGGATGATTTTGCTTTTAAGATTGGTCTGTTATCACTTTATTTTTGTTGATGATGAAAGGAATTTGATGAGATGATCCAGATTCTTCCCCATAAAATTGTTCTCTTTAATATTACATCCGTTCTCTTCTTCTAGAAACTGTGAAAGGCTAGCTGAGAACTAGGGGGGACTGAGAGAAGACATAATCTGCAACTTTATTTTCCCAAAGCTGCAAAATATTTACATAATTTAAAAGTGCAGTGTGCCTCCCGCTGGTTCTGGCCCTATTTTTATTTATTTATTTTAGATACTGTTAAGGGTGGTGAGATATTTATAGCAAGGCAAGATAAGTCGTACTTGGTCTTGGTTCTTATGATGTCCTTTGTGCCAGCACAGGAGTATAGCAGCACTGAAGAGCACTGAAGCCAAATGTAATTGTGTCAAGTCTTTGCATAACTCCAAGCAGAATGTCTTGGTATATAGAAAGCCAAATAGGTTGGAGTGTTCTCAGCTTGCTGCATACTCCTGCTCCCTCAATTCTCCAGTGCCCAAAGCAGAGCATGAGAGAGGTGGGGACTGTGCTTCCCATGGCCTCTCCAAAGGAAGCCAGCACTCAGCCATTCTTAATTTTGCTGCTAATCCCTCTGCTTATATTCTGTTTTGTTTGTTTACTGTAGCAAGCAAAAATGAAGTCCCATTCACTGGAACACAGGAGCCAGGAGCAACCTTTGTTACAGCCCAAACAGGTACAGTACTGCTGGCTTAGTGCTCACGCTGCCACAGACAAGGACAGGAGGTCTCTATGGATCCAGACAACTCTGCAGGGAGCAAATGTCAGTCCAGACACCATGAGGGATGCTTAGCTTGATGGATTATTTTATGAAGACGGGGTGATTTGGGGGATGAATTATTTGTGAATGGCTGGGCCTGTGTGAATTCAGGAAAAATGCACAGACCTGGACAGTAGTGCCAGAGAGTGTTCCAGTGTTACAGAAAATAGAGCTGGAATGGATCTGCAGAGTCATCTAAGTTCAAGGATTTGGCAAAGAGAATTTAATATCAGGTTCTAAGTCGTGTACTGAACTAAGTCTGAGTGAGTGATTGTGGGACCCATCCCTATGATTGCATGCAACCTGTGGGTCACAAGAGTTAATTCTGGGGCAGCCTGAAGGATGTTTGTAATACTGGAGGGAAAAAAAGAAGTCGGCAGAAATTAAAGAAAAGCTGTTAATCTCTCCCCCACCCCCAGCCCAGTAGTAGCACCAGCCATCTGTCAGGTTGGAAGCAGGCAGAAACAGGTTTGCTGCTAATCTTTGGCTCATGCCTGCATGTTTTTGAAGGGATTTTTCTATATAGATGTCTTATTTTGTGCATCTTTCCATTTTAAAACTCTCTTTTTTAGGACATACTGGGTATTCTCCCAGTAGGGAGCCCACTGACATCCAGCATCTCCTCCAGTATCACCTCCAGCCTGGCTGCAACACCACCAAGCCCCGCTGGCACCAGCAGCATACCAGGCATGAATGCCAATGCCCTTCCTTTCTACCCAACCAGTGACACCGTTGAGTCTGTCATAGGTAACTTTGCCATTTTCACTTGCTAGTTGGGCTTCCTCAGACGTGGATCACCAGGTATGAGAACTGGGATAACACAGGTGTTCCAGTGAACTCCAGTTTTTCATCTGTGTCAGTGTTGGCAGATTCCTGAGGCTGTAGGTTTTTTCTGTGACCAGGACATCACATGTTTTCCACGGGTCATTATAGGTGAAATTCACCCAGAGGACAAACAGAAGGCCTCTGCCACTTATTTGAAATGTCAGATGATGTAAAGGGCCTTAGTTTTAGGTTTGTCAAATTGATGAAAAGGGTTTGGAGCAGGCAGGAAATCAACAGGGCATTTTCTACAGCTACAACGCTTTATGTTCTAAACTGCAAATTTATAGCAAGGACCACCAGCAGGTAGATTGCAAGGACTTGCCCTTTACAGAATGTGGGACAGAGGCTGTAAAGAAAAGGAGAACAGAAGAGTTAAGAGTGGGGAATCATTCCTTTTAGGTAGGTACACTTTTTTTGGCCACCTGTTTTTTTTTTTAATCCAACATTTCTGAGGTGATCTCATTAATTTGTTAAAAATAATAATAGAAATGAGTGGGCATGAGTGGGATGAAACTATTTTGATCGAGATTAGTGATGAGGTACGTTCAGGTAGATGTAACACTCGCAGGCATTCATAACCTTTCTTTATTTTTTCTCATCTTTGAACCTCAGAGATGATTTTGAAGTGTTCCCTTCTGCTGGTTTTCCTTTCCAAGCGGCTCTTCAACAAAGTAGGGACAAAGCAGAAGCCAGACCCAGACATTCACAAGCTAGTGCTGTTGCATATTGAGGATGGACTTGAAAGAGCTGTTTGGGGAAGACTTATGGGAACTTCTGTTATTTCATCAAATATTTGTTGTTTTTTTTTTTTTAACATAACAATTAGAAGTGCTTTGAGACAAAGAGAAATTGGATCTGGCAAAAAAACCTGAACTGAAAAGCTGCCCATGACACTTCTGCCAAACTGTTGCACAGGACAGATAGTAGGGCTGTGCAGACTGACAGATAGAGAGCAAAGGCTCCTCTGCATGTAGGCTCTTTGGGCCATCCTATCTCTTGAAGTTGTTGGTCCTTTATAACATAATTGGTACCTCTGTGTCTGGCAGAGTCTGCCTTGGATGACCTGGACCTGAATGAATTCGGAGTGGCTGCCCTGGAGAAGACATTTGACAGCAGCACAGTGCCCCACACGAGTGGCATCATGATAGGTACATGAAAGCAACAGAGCTTTCTTTATCTTCTGCCAAGCAGTGTTGCCCAGTCACCTCAGTGGAGCCAGCCCAACGAAGCTCTAAAACCAGTCCCAAATAACATTGGTTAAAAAACAGCTATGATAACAAACTGGCAACCGCTGAGCATCTTTCAAGTGAAAGCTTGCCCTAGTTGACTAGCAGGGCTGAGTTCTTGCCATTAGGCCCAGGTGTCCTGGGGATGTTTCTTAAGACTGAATGGGACTTGCTTGAATTTTTTTTGTTGTTTTGTTTTGCTTTTTTTATATAGCATGTAAGTAGACTGTAGAAGGTATCTGATACCTTTAAAACCAGTCCAAAGTATAACGATTTGCATCTTAAGCAGAAAATTCTCCTTAGTAGTAACAGGAAACTCAATGACCTGGTAATGCTATCCATCTGTCTCAGAGTGTTGCCATGAACTGCTGGTTTGATTCCTGTAATGTCTGTTTCATCTTTAATGTGTGGAGGTAGGCAGGGGCCTCTTCTATCTGTCTCCATCCAGGGAAAAATGAGATCTCATAGCTTTTCAGAAGTGGTGTCGTTTCTGGTTGCCCTGGTTCCTGAAGATGGGTTTTGATTTGGAGCTAACTTTGCTTTCCTGAAAGTTTCCAAGGGAGCTGCGTTACCTGGAGTTGTACTGAGGTGTGGAAGGAACCCTAAAGAATATCACTTCCACTTCCTTTCCAAAGATGAGAGTCTGGTCAGAGAGCTTATTGTGAGAGTGTACTGGTAGCCTTGCTTCTGCCGCTGCCATCTGCAGTGGCTTCAAGATCCTCCACACTGCTTTTCCTCTGCTGTGTCAGGGCTGGGTGTTACCTGGTGGTCTTCCAAGAAGGAAGATCAGAAAAGAGTGGGCAGCAGGGCTGAGATCTTCCTCAATGTGTGTGTGGCAGGCAGACCAACCTCTTGAGTAAGGGAAGTGTTTTGTCTTTGGAGGTCAGGTTTTTGTTTGTTTGTTTTTCATTACAGATAGGTCTAAACATTCAAATATACCTGAAGCTAGTCACTGATTTTTGAAAGATCAGGTCATGAGCTGGCTCAGCATGACAGTCTTCTCACTGCAGGTTGTTCAGAAGCGTGGAAGGCAGAGGAACATGCTTTAAAAGGGAATTTTTCATTACTGAGTATTTCAGCAGATAGCAGATGCATCTTCTCTAGACTAATAGGGGCTGAAGTTGGCTCAGAAAACCTTTTGTTGCTTTGGCTAATGATAGAGCAGTCCACTGAACTCTGCAGAGTCTTACCCTATGTGGCTCGTGGAACAGCAGCTTCAGTGCTCCTCCTAAAGGCTTAGAGGGGAAATCAAACACAGTGAGAAGTGGAGGGAATCCTGAGGGTCTTAGGAGAGAGGGAAGCTAACGCCTTCTGCTCTGAGCTCCTGCGCTGTGCTCTGGCCCATGCTTCATGGTCATACATAGCCATCCTCTCTGTGTGTTCTTTGTCCAGGTGGGAGTTTGCTGCAAAGTTCTGCTCCTGTAAATATCCCCGGCTCCCTTGGAAGCTCTGCCTCCTTTCACTCTGCCTCTCCTTCTCCACCGGTCAGCCTCTCATCGCATTTCCTCCATCAGCCCCAGGGACACTTAAGCCAATCAGAAAACACGTTCCTGGGGACATCAGCTTCTCATGGATCATTAGGTAAATGCACAGTGTGTGTGTCCCATGTACATGCCTGTCTGTGCCATGTAAGTATTTTCTTTTAAGTTAGTTTTAATTTTAATGTATTATTTCACTGCTGCCATTTATCTCTTCTTCCCATGAGAACAGCAGCAGTACCAGAAGCTGCTTTACCAAGAGCTGGTTAATATCCTGACAACAAGGGAGCGATTCTCTCTGTTCCCCATGCTTCTAGACTGAGAAAAAGAACAGGAAAAAGAGTTCTGTCCTTTCCTACCAGCAGCATTCTGCTGTGACTTCACTAGGGTTGAGTTCTCAGCTTTGCTGGGTTAAGGTGGGGATTGCAGTTTGCTCTTGGGTCTGCTTCGTAGGTTAGGTTGGCTTCTGAACCAACTGAGTTCATTGAATTGTTTTCCATATTTGGTGCAGTGTGGACCAAAGTCAGTGTTCCAGCTGTGTCCACTTTGATAAACAACTGATGGCCTCAAGACTACATGACACTTGCTCTGCTGACTTCTCTGTTTGTAACAGTAAATACTAATTCTGTTTATAGTAGAAGTAAATGTTTCTTCAGATGTGATATGTGCTCTAATCTCTAATATTCAGCTTAACATAATAAAATGATCAAATGCTTTTGTAATCTACTGCTGCATGCATTTATCTGTGTAACTGCATCACTTGTTTGCAGAGGCCAAAGCCATGCTTCCATGCCTTGTGATTCCTA
Source organism: Lagopus muta (assembly GCF_023343835.1). Lineage (NCBI taxonomy): Eukaryota > Metazoa > Chordata > Aves > Galliformes > Phasianidae > Lagopus > Lagopus muta. The sequence continues at coordinate 4,663,943 of NC_064450.1, read as the reverse complement.
TTTGTTTGGCTGTAACAACTTCTACAATTGCAGTAATAAGAAAAGAGACCTCAGAGGGCATCTCTGCTATTACTTAATGGTTTTCCATATGATTTACTGAATGAATATAAGCTGCTGTGTAGTTATTGCTTATCTGTATTGCAGTTTAGTTGGAAAGACCTAGTCCTGGGCTGGTTCCCATTGTGTTAGATGCTCTATGTGCAGAGAAGGCATTCGTGGTCAAAGGGACTTGCTATTTCAAATGTCCAATGAGAGCATCAGGTGAAAAGGGAGTAAAAAGAAGCCATGAGGTGAGCTTGGTCAGCATCACGGCAGCATCTGTGACTTGCCAGAAGCCTGCTCAGTGCTAGACTCCTTTTCAAGAGCTTTAAAAACACAATGTGAGTTGGGGTCCTGTTACAACTTGCTCTCAACTGAGCAGTGAAATGCACCGACGATAAGTGGCTTCAGTCAGTGAAGAGCCCTTCCTGCTCTGCTGCATGACTTGTTTATGCAGCTAAGCCCAGAGTCAAGTCAACTTACTATTTTTCAGCTGCTGTTGGCTTGCCCTGACTGGGAAGTAAGTTGTGTTGGGTTAGCCTTCAGTGAGAGGCTTGCTTGCAAACACAGTTTGATCTGTAAGATCGCAATCTTTACTGCAACAATGTTTGGCAGTGCCCACACGCGGTGGTAAGCACCACTGAGTGAAAAGGACTCCTGCATCAAATGGATGCACCAGAGGGGGTCATCCAGCTCTGCCTGTGTGGGAGCTTTCCCTGCCAGTTCTCCCCATGGATGCTTATTTTGTGTAAATGCATTTTGGTTCTTAAAGCTACAAACTTCAGAGTCTGTGCAAAAACACTCAGCTTTGGTTCAGCTGTTTCTCTGTTGCTTTGTCTCTTAAGCCTTGACTCTCTTCCTGAAAGAGCAATGATTTGAACATCCTAAATTAGGGAAGTGGCTAGTTGGTCCTTCTACAGTGATGGTCACTAATTTTAGGCTAACACTCTGCAGGGGACTCTGTATGGTTCCCCTGTGAATTGCCACTGTGACCGACTCCCGGGTCCTAGGGATGAAATAAATCATAGGATGATCTTCTCTTTCCTCTGTGCACATTTTTGAATCCTGTATTTCACAGGGGTAGGGAGGAAATGGGGGAATTGCCAGCACCTGTGACATAACCCTCTCTATTTCCCTGTGAAACAGGTTTAAATGGGATGAACAGCAGCATATGGGAACACTTTGCTTCGGGGAGTTTTTCGCCCAGTACCTCACCTGCATTTCTGTCAGGTCCAGGTGCTGCGGAGCTGGCACGGCTACGGCAAGAACTGGATGAAGCCAACGGCACAATAAAGCAGTGGGAAGAGTCTTGGAAACAAGCCAAGCAGGTATGGGGGCAACTTCTTAAAGAGTGCAGAGGTGTAGCAGGGTGTCTTACGAGCACTGAAGTGTTTGACAGTCTCTCAGGCCCGGCAGTTCACTTAGATGGATGAGATTTTATTGCTATGCCAATTTTCATCCCATTACCTCTGTGGGCCAACTATATGGAACTGCAGCCCAACTGGAGGGGTAACCAGAATTTGAGGCAAAGCACAGTGGGGTTTCAGAAGTTGGGAACTGGGCAGGTTGATCAGAATACACTCCTGGGAAGGAGTGCATGGAAATGGTTATTTTTGCCCTGGATTCTCGCTTGGAGGCTGATCAAGTATTTAAACAGCTTCTTTTACCATGTTGGTTGGAATTTGCAGGCTTGTGATGCTTGGAAAAAGGAGGCAGAGGAAGCAAACGATCGCGCCAACACAGCTAACATGGAATGTGAACTGGCTCGGGAGCAGAGGGAAGCCTTGGAACTGCAAGTGAAGAAACTACAGGAGGAGCTGGAGAGGATCCACACAGGCCAGGACCCTCAGTTTCTGCGCTCCTTCTCTGACCTGGAAACCCTCTCACTCTCTTCACTTTACACCCTCCAGAAGCAGTTGCGGGCAAACCTGGAGAAGGTCGATAAGGTGAGTGGCAGGGCTCTGCAGGGGATGGCTTTGCTGCCTCTGCTCCTACTGATAGCAGCTGCCCTGCTTTTCTGTACTACTGCCAGCAATCAGCAGCCTATCGAAGCAGTTCTATGTGAACGTAGCCAATGTGAGTTCTAGGAAAATAGCTACCTCTTCTCTGTACCTAAGGAGACAGAATTTCAGTCGATCAGAACTGCTCTGATCCTGATGCTCCTACAGGAGGGCATCGTGCTGCACTGCAAGGCGAACGGGTGTTGCGTTTCCCCAGCCCGTGCAGCACGTGCCCCTGTTGTTTTCCCCATTCAACGCTTACGTTTTGCCCTGTGCTGGTCTCTCGCAGGCAGTATTTCAGATGCAGTCAGTGAAATGCCTTAAGTGTCAGGAGGAGAACCGCGTGGTGTTACCGTGCCAACACGCCGTGCTGTGCGAGACGTGCGCCGAGGAGGGCGAGTGCCCCATCTGCCACCCCAACAGGCCCCACGCCCTGCAGTCGTGACCTTCCCAGGACGTTTGTTCTGATCATATCATAGAACTTTTTAACTTTATACGTACGTACATATATATGTATGTGTACATATATATATGTATGTGTAGATATATCTATGTATGTGTGTATGTGCGTGTCTGTGTATGTGTGTATATGCACACGCACGCACGTACCCGCAGAAAACAGAAATTAGTTGCAGAGCACTTTTTAATATTTTACATCCCGTATCTAAACTGCCCCTCACCCGTGCCCCACTAATTCTAACTCTTGAGGAACTTTGAGAGCTGTTTTTAATACAGATCAAAGGGCCGTTTGCAAAGAGTCTGCGTTTCTCCTCTTTTCTATTTAGGTGATAACAAATTTTTGACTATTTCCAGAAGGATTTAGAGTGGGCAAGAGGGGCTTCCACGTGCTTTCCAGAGGAAAGAGTTGAGATCGTGGGGAGGATCGAGGTGCATTGAAATGACTGTTTCACGTCTTCGGTCTCCCTGCTCTTTCACTGACCCAGCTTGGTTAAAGCCGTCCTCCCCGATGGAAGCTCTGCTGGGTCCCTGCCTGGTGGGCCTCACGTTGCTGATCTCTGAATGTGCAGAAACTTTGTCTGTCGTTTAAAACAGCAAAGTTCACTTTTTAAAGTTTTTTACACTCTTTGTATATTTATATGAAAAGAAGAAAAGGGGGGAAAAAATATATATTGTACCTAAAGCAAGCCAGGCCCCCAGATTCAGTGACCAGTAATCATTGCTGATACAGCTAACGTTGCAGGTTTGAGCAGCCTTTCAGTCATCATCCTTGTGTCAGCTGAAGCCCTTTGTGAAAGGGAAATGGATACACAGGTTAGTTCTCTGCAGACACCCCTTTATTTAGTGGCTGCCTGAAGAATTTGTACCGCTTCAGACCAGATTGGTTTTCTTTTAGCCACAGAGACCTCTTTTGTAGTCACTGCTGGATCACGTGAAACAATTCCAGGCACAGTCTAAGGACTCTTTTTTAACTGTTTGGACAGAGTTGGCATTCCCTGTTTCAGCAGCTCAGGGGTGAACCGTGGGCTGCTAAATCCAGAAGCCTCATGCCAGCCTGTGGTGAGAGAGAGCCCTGCATGGAACCAACTGCTGATAAATCAATTGCAGCTGGAGGCTGGAGCTGGAGAGGAACGTACATTCCTTGCTTTCTGCTGCTCCTAGGTGGGGATGCTTCTTCCTGCTCATCACTGTGGCACAAAACACAGTGCGTGTTACCACTGAAGCTTATGAACACAGCCACTGTTTGTATGTGCATATGAAAGTGTTGATGGGGAAACTCTAAAGCTGGTTGGTCTCGTGATGCCCTGTTTTTCGTGTTAGTAATGTTACAGAGAGGAGGGAGCTAGAAAGGAAGAGGACTTTAATTCAAATTCTCATTTAAGTGTTCAGAACTCACGAGCCGCTCTCTGTGGTGCTGTGATTGGTAGCAGTGTGGAGGTGGCTGTGTGTGGCTGTGTGCAGGCTGGGGTGCTGAACCAGCCAGCTCAGAGCAGAAGGAAGCATCTCCATCAGAGGGACGTGACTGCAGGGCTCCGCAGCCCTCTCGCTCTCCTTCCTCCCACCTCAGCCTCCATTCCTGAGCACAGGCCTTTCCACCGCCCTCCTGTAGCTCTCACTGGTGTCTCTGACCTGCTGAGTTTGTTTCGGGCTGTTGTCCCCAAACACCACCTGCAAAAAGAGCTCAGGGACTTTCTCCTCGTTAGGATCCTCTTTGTGTTTGAATTTAATCTCTCAGATCATTTCAGAAAAGGCAAAGGAGGAAATCCCTCAGACCAGTCCAACACGAGCCACGCTGTCCGGTGCTCTTCTTTATAGGGAAAAGAAATGCCTCCAGCTTAGACCTGCCAGCAGCTGAGCTTTCCCATGACATCCTTTACCAGCGCATCCATTGGGTTTTCCCCTCGGGTGGATTGCAGTAACCTGCTGGGATCTCAACCAGAAGGCTGCTCCGTTCTCTCAGTCCTGTTGCTTTGTGCAGGGATGCTGCCTGCGCTGCCCCTCCCAGCCCTTGGGAAAGCACTGGAACCTCCAGCAGCCCACTGTTGTTGTAGGAGCACCCAAATCATTACCAGAGCCTCTCAGAAAGCTTCCTATTTTAACACAAAGACATAATTAGGTTTGCTTCTGTAATTCCACCTTTCCTTTGTATGGGAAGGGTTAATATGCATTCCCAGATGATCTCCTAAGTACAGCTCTGTGTAGTTCTTTTGTTTTGTTTTTCCCATTAACGTGTTGGGTTTTTTTGGTTTTTTTTTTTTGTAAAAATGCTCTTTTTTCCCCCCATGTGTATTTTATTGTAACTAGCATCAGTTTTTTAATTTTTTTTAATTTTAAATGGAGAGACACTGTTGGGTGAACATAGTGGCTATGTTGTTTGGTTATATAGCCTTCGAATGTCTGTGCCATGGGGCAGCACATCTGCCTCGGTCTGATCTTAAGGAAAGACCTTTTATTAAAATATGTGAACATTTCTCTTTTTTTTTTTTTTCTTTTTTTTTTTGGAGCAAAAAGGAAGGGGAGGGAGAGGAGTGGGGGGAGAAGGAAGAAGCCCGATGAAGATATATATTTAAAAAGTATTTTTTTTTTAAATCTAAATTAAATAATAGGAAATAAACCCTTGATTCAGGTCTCTGATATTCCGAAGAGGCAGAGCCCAGCAGCCTGCTTTGCTTTTCATGCTGTCCCCTTCAGCTGAGACTGGCCTGCTGTGTGCCCGTAGGATCTATGGGGAGGTGATGCTTGCCCTTGGTCCCCATGGGGCTTCCACAGAGGGGCATAAGGAACATTCCAGACCACAGTAAGCGTGTTTCTGTTGTTTTGTTTTGTTTTCCCCCCCCTTTTCAAAAGGTAAAACAATTTCTCTCTTTTAAAACTGATACCGAAGGACCAAAGAAATCTAAGCTTATGGGTGGCCGTTGCATTTTACCTTCCCTGTCCCCATGCCCTGCCATGGCCCCAGCTCAGCCCTCTCCTTGCACAGCCTGTCAGCTCTTCTCTTTCCTCCGGTGCTTGGAGAAACACTTCTTAAATCGAGGTCTTTATGAGTTTGTTTGCTGCTTTATAAACAAAGTATCTGAAATGTGAATGATTTTCTTATGCAGCCGGTGGGAAAGAGGAGGTCAGCTTTGTGAGCTGAGCAGCATTTGCTGCCTGAGGCAGGGCAGGACAGGGGAAGGCAGCGTGGTGCCCCGGGCCATCAACCATCCTCCCAGCACTGCGTTGTGGCTTCAGAGCTTTGCAGCCATCCTCTGCGTGCTGTGGTAAGACTTTGTACAGAGCAACCTGGTGCTATGAGGTGTGCAGCCCCTCTCACGTACTGTTGAGCTTCTGGCCGAGGCAGGAGCTCCCTGTTCCGAGCTGTGCAGCAATCCAGCAGAACCAAGGGCAGCAGGGCTGGCTCCATGTGATCCCTGCCCGGTGCTGCCCGTGCACACAGGCTCCCTGGTGGAGATGGACTTTTTCCCCCTTTGGGAAGCGTTGACCTCGGTGATGCTTCTCAGCTGAGAGCTGGGGGGAGGAGGGGAGCCTGGCTTGTGTTGTGAAAGCACAGTATCTTAAAGGTCAATAAGCTTTTACTTCGTTATAGCGAAACAATATAGAAGCAGATGGCTTGAGACAACGATCTCCTGGGTAGAGAGATACCAAGAAAACAAAGCTGTAGCTGCAGAGGGGGCTGAGAGGTGTGGGGAGCTGCAGTTCAGGGCCCCTGAGCTCAGCCCCAGGCAGGCAGCAATGCGGCACAGCACGGAGCTCCCCTTGAGCAGCCCCCAAAGCTTTGTGCTCTCTGTGCTCTGAACCTGAGCCACGTGTGAGGCAGCCTTTCGTGCCGAACGGACTCAGTAAAGCCATTGCTGTTCCTCTCTCTCTCTCTGTCTCCTTTTCCCCCATCTGAGAAGGAAGAATATCACCAGTGTTTTCCTTTATCCTTGGAGCGATGGCCAACAGCAGCCTCGCCGTTAGCGCCGTATCGCGCGGTGTTTCTTTCCAAGTGAAGTATTCCTGCAACCACTGACTGCAGTGGAGAGATTTCTGGGGCTTCCCCACTCCGTAGCTTCCAATGTTAAAACAAAATAAGTACAGTATACATTAAAAGAAATAATAATAAGAATAACACACACTGCAGTATTTCTGGTGGCGATTCGTGGCCCAGCTCCTCCTCACCACCCCCGGGAGGATGGAGCTGGGCAGGAACGCCCCGAGTCCGTGTAGAAGTTGGCAGAATGGTGATCAATGGTGTGTAAACGTGTTGTTGATTCCATGTATAGAACTGTGATTTCAACTGTCGTTTCTCTCGTACTCTGTAAATATGTGTTTTGGCTGTCGGAAATCTGGTTTAGACTCTTTTCTTGGCAGAATGAACTTGCATGTGGGGCTGGAAAGATCTCAATCTGTGTCACAGTTTCCAAGGGCAGGATGGATTTTTTTTTTTTTCTTTTTTTTTTTTTTTTTAGAGGACAATAAATTTTTATTTTTTTGCTAAGAAAAAATAAGAAAAAAAAAAACAAAAAAGAGAAGCAAAATAAAGCAGTGTGTGTGTGTGTGTGGTGTGTGTGTGTGTGTCCATGTGTGCATGCAGCACGGCCCCTCCGTGGCCATCGATGGGGGGAACAGAGCAGGGGGGAGGGGGGGTCTGTGCCATCACAGCACGTTGCTCCCCTGGACCAGGAATGCTTTGTTCCCCTGCTCCCTCCTGCATTGACCCCCTCACTGTGGGGCTGCTCTTTAGGATAAGGGGGAGCCGGTGGGGTTAGGTGAGGCAGACCCTTTGGAAGTGGCACAACCACAGATCCAGATGGGTTTTGTCCCCCACGTTGTTGCTCAGGCTGGGAGTGAGGTGATCAGAGCCCCTGTGGTCACGGTTTTGCTGTCTATGGCACTGGACATAACATTGCTCTCTTCAAGTGTCCAAGAATGAGCTTTTATTTAAGGCTGCATTCACTGCTTATTGTTCTACAAGCACAGCACTCATCCGAATCGCCCCATTAAGGACTGTTAGTAATGTGACAGCATCGTGTCCCCAGCACAAGTACCAGCATGGGACGGCATCCCCTCCACAAGCAGAGACCCTTCTTCACATCCCACTGCTGCACTGTGCTGCTCTGCAGAGCTGCGTCCCCAACACGGGGACAGAAGCAAGTGACTGCAGTGAGCAAATGGCTGCTTTAATCCCTCGGTCAAGCCTGGCCATGGCAGTCAGCACCAAAGGAGCTTTGTTTCCACCCCCATAGACAGCTTGACCTCAATTGCCTGCAGAGGAGCCACAGGCAGGAGGGTGATGCTTTTAATTCCCCTGCAAACAGGGACCCTATGAGCTTGGCAGGGGCTGCCTGGGGGAGAGCTCTGGGTTTGTAATTAGTTTAATTGCAGCTAAAAAAAACCAAGCACATACAGTTAGCAGCCAGCTGCCTGCTGGGTGTTGCAGCTCTCACACCTGGGAATCCCAGGGGTGTTCTGGAGCCAGAAGCATGCAGCTGCTTAGCACAGGCTTGGGGTGATGCTAGGCTCTGGTTCTGGTGTTTCAGAGCCCCAGTTGCAGCTCAGTGTGGTACCCAGTATTGCTGCTGTCCGAGCACTGCTGGGTGCTGGGAGCTCTGCAGGGATGCTTGCTGACTTGGTGCATTACAGCCTGTGACCCCTGCAAAGGGAAACCCTCACCCCTCAGAGCCCCAGCAGACAATGTGGCAGGTGCTGCTTTATTACCCTGCACCGCCTTCTCCCACCTGCCACGAAGGCTGAGCCGGCACACCTGCTGGCTTTTAATTTAAAATAGAAGGAAAAAAGAGACAACCAAGGAGGCAGCCCTGCACTGATGTTACTGCCCCATGCAGAGCCCTGGGGACATGGCTCTGTGTTAGTGTTAGTCTGCAGGGAGATCCCCATCCACCCCAGGACCCTCCTGAGCCCCATGGGGGGCAGTGCTGGGGACAAGGATCCCATTCTGGACCCCCACATTTAGGCCCCTCTGCTCCTCATGCTGTCTCCTTGGACTGCTTGGCTCGCTGCTTGCGCAGCTTGACGAAGGCCTGGGCCTCCTTGTCTCCCTTCCTGCACTCCAGCAGCTGAAGGATCTCATCTCCTAGAGGGGAAAAAAGGGGAGCAATGTGGGGTGGGGAGGACGCACGGTGGGGGGTTGGTTGTGGGGGTGAGATCCCACCCCCCGTACCGCCAGGTTTGGGGTGGGTGAGGGGGAGGCGTGTTTGGGGCACCCAGCCCATGTCAGCCCGGTCCTCATCAGCATCCAGGCCCGGCACGTGGCACAGTGGGAAGAAAGCTTCTCCCTCCAGGTCGTTGGCACCCAGAGTGTCGTAGTCGAAGACAGTGAGCAGGAGACAAGCCCCGTCCTGGCGGCATTTCTCAGAGGGGATGAGGCTATGGGGTGGGACACACGGGGACATCTCATCCCGTCATTCATTCCCCCCATTTTGGAGCTGTGGGGTGGAAGCCCATAGGACACCCCCATTTCCCCTGCTGTGTGTCAACCTCTTTCCCCAGCGTCAGCCCAAGGAGAGGGGACAGGAGGTGAAAACCCACCGCAGGACCCACATCTGTGGGGTAGGGATGGGGAGGTGGGGGCTGCTGGGTGCTGAGTTCTACGTACAACTCGAAGGCTTCATCGAAGAGGGGGTGCAGCTCATTCCTCTTGCACTGGGTGCTGCGGGCCACCACCTCAGGAAACTCATGCCGGGGCTCCAGGGTGAGCTGCACGAAGGGGTCACTGGAGCCTGGCAGGGTACAGCCATCAGCCCTCTGTTTATGGGGCATCCTGGGCATCATCCAGAGCACCCGGCCCTGCAAGGGGGCTGAGACATCCCTGCCTGGCCCAGGGTGACTCCATACAGCGAAATAATCCCCTTCTTCCCTCAGCAGACCCTGGTTTGCAGCCCTGTGCTCTCACCGTTGGAGTCCAAGGGGATGAGGTTGGCAGCATTGAGCACCTCCACGCGCAGCTTCTGCTCCGAAGGGCGGTACAGCGCTTTGATGGTCACAGCCCCGTACTTCTCTGAGCTGATGCCCAGCTGCACGGCATGGTAGAGGGAGCGTTATGGGGACCTGGGGGCATCCTCCCAGGTGCCACAGAGCCCAGCACTGGGATAAAACCTCTGCTGACAGGGCAAGGACAGAGGGAGGCCGTGGGCAGGCTGTGTGGGGGGCCCTGACTCCCACCTGCTCCTGGATCCTGTTGCTGAAGTACTTCTGGATGAGCTTGCGGCTGGTGGAGGAGCAGAGGGCCAGGCGGCTCTCCAGTGACTGCAGAGAGGATAAGGGGTGACTATCAAGGTCTGCAGCCTTGGGGACACCCCTCTGCATAGAACATCCAAAGGACATCCTGGCCCCCCCCAGCACCATACCAGGAAGGCAGTGCTGTGCAGGGTGTCCAGAGGCAGCCCGCAGCCCTCAGCATGGAAGCACAGCTCCAGGCTCTGAGGAGGAGAATGCTGTTAGCAGCAACCAGGTGCCCATGCAGGAACCCTCCCCCAGCCCCCCAGGTACCTTCAGGGCACAGTGCAGCTTCCTGCAGTGCTGCACCGAGGGCACCTGTGGGCCAGCAGCCGCTGTCAGCACGGCCAAGGTGTGATGCCAGAGCAGAGCAAGGAGGCTGTGGGGCAAAGGAAGGGGCAGTGAGCTGGGGGATATACAGAGCACACACAGGTAACCAAGCTCACCCCACTGAGCTCAGCCCCACAGCCCCACACCAAGGACGAGGGGCCACCTTTTGAAGTTCTCCTGGACCAGGTGCTCGTTGAGGTACTGCAGCTCTGACTCCAGGAACTTCATGAGAGGGAGGATGGACTGCATAGCAGGAGAGAGGCATTGGGGTGGGCACGGGGTGGGGGGCTGCATTCAGCAGGGCACAGCAGAGGGGTTGGGCCAGGTGCTTACATCCTCAGGCTCCTGAGCATTGCTGGGGGCTGACAGCTCTTGAATGTGCCTGGCGATGCCTGCTTCCAGCTGCCAGGAGAAAAAGCACACAGAGACAATGAGGTTTATTTCCATCCCCTTGGGTTAAACTTCCTCACTTCAGGTCAGGCGCAGGGCAACCTGCGGCAGGTGCTCACCTTGGTGGCCAGGGCTTGCACCACGTCCTGAACCTCATGGTCCAGACAGCAGACGGTGCTGTCGAGCTGATGGTGCAGCGTGTGCTGGATCTGCTGCTGGTCAATGACAGCCCCCATGCGCCGCTCCAGCTGGGCCCAGTCCAGCTGCAATGGCAGCTTCAAGATGAGCAGCCGCAGCTGCTTGATGTTGTTCACCACGATGCAGAGCTGGGGAGGAAGGTCATTACTCAAGTTATCCCTCTGGCTCCAACCCCAACCCCATTTTCATCCTCGTCTCTATCATCCCTCCCACTCTCATCCCTACCCTAATTCCACCCTCATCACTCCTGTCCTCATCCTCATCCCCATCATTTTCATCCCGTTCTCATTACCACCCACATCTCCGTCCTCTTTCCCATCTTCATCCCCACCCTCATCCCTACCACCATTCCCCTCCTCCCCTCTCCCCAAACCCACACGTTTTCCCTCCTGATTTTCCACGATGACAGCCATCAGGTCCAGCTGATCCCCATGAAAGCCAGACCCAGGATACTGGCTGCACATCTGCTCAGGAACAATGGCCAAACCTTGCCTCCCCCTAAGCCCAGTGTCCTGCCCCAGTACCAACCCTGTTGGCTGCTTCACCCTCGTTCTGCTTGCTCAGTGACAGAGCCTCAGCCCTCTCCTTGATGAGCCGGCAATACATCAGGGCGATTTTGCACATATCCTGCATGGTTGAGAAGGAACAAGTGACACCAGCAGGGCAGCACGGAGAAACCCACTATGTTGGCATGGGACACTGGCCCCATTCGTTGGGACCTGACTCTAAAAGTAAGAGGAAACTTCTGCTGCTTGTGTTTGCTCAACCAGTCCCAAGAGCACAAACCTCCACGAGTTTCACCATGATCATGAAGGCTTCCTCAGGATCCGGCCAGTTGAGCTGCTGCCAGGTCTTCACGATCTGGGCGTAGCAGGTGGACAGGTCAACAGTGGACGTGCTGTGCTTGTTGTGCTCCCCGAAGGGCGTCAGCTGGGAGGGCACAGAGCAAAACCAACCCAGTCATCCCCGACTGGAGAGCTGCTCCCTTTGTTTTAGGACCATCACCAGATCTTTCCTACACCCACCCTCAATCTGTGCCATCACCTGACCGCTCTGGGGAATGGAGGAGATGGGAATGCAGCGCCCCAGGCCTTCCCTCATTCTCCATCCCACTGCTGAACAGCAGTGAAGAACAGGGTGAGGAGCCCCTGCCCCCATAGCTGCCTTCCCTCTTTCTGAAGGCCAGAAGAACCAGCTCATAGCATAAGCCAAATCACAGGGAGAGAAACCAGGCTGCAAGAGGGACCTCCGTGGTGGCATCAGTGCCATGAAACAGGCATGGAGGTAAGGACCACAGAGGAGTAAAGAGCCATGGGAAAAAGAACCCACTGGGGGTGTGTGAGGGAGCTGGTGGGACCCCAAATGCTGGGGGAGATTTCTCCTCCTGGGTTACCTGGTCCATCTGCACAGCCCTCTGTGCTCTCTCCAGTGCAATGCTGTAGGCCTTCTGCAGCCACTGAGGCACAGCTTCCTTGAACCACTGGTGGAAATCACTCAGAGCCAAAGGCCCATCTCTGTGGATGGACAAACCAGCTGAGAAACCAGCTTCTTGCAGTGCATGGTGATGGCATGGGGCTTCCAACCCTCCATCATCTCATACACAAGAAACAGAATAAGGAGAAAGACTCCCCTTTTGGATGCCCCCATCAAAACCCACTGAGAAATGAGCATAAAAATCATAGGATGTAGTTGGAAAGGGGCCACCAAGTCCAACTAAGGATCCCAATAAGGATCATCGAGTCCAAGCCTGAAACTCTTCTGATGATGCTCACTCCAACACCAGGCCTGCTCTGGGGTGGAATTAGGGGTGGAGTGAGAGCAAAGGCTTTGGTGTTCTTCCACACTGACTGCTCAGTGCCCCATTCCAGCACCACCCCTCTGGCAGGCTGATACCTCTTTGGGAGGAAGTCCTTCATCTTGTAGAGCTCCTGCAGGTTCAGGTAGAGCTGGAAAAGGCTTTCAGCTGTGGGTTTGGACATGCCAGCATTGACCTCACGCAGCTGCTCCTGGACGTGCTCTGCAACCTGGCAGCGACAATGGGGAGAAGGGCAGCTCATGGGCCACAGGGTTAGGGGGGTCCAGCTGGGAAGGCATGGGCTGTCTGAAGCCATGGGGAGAGGGGCAGCTCACGGCACTCCTTTTCATGTGGCATTTGAGGAGATCTTTTGGGTCAGGCAAATAGACAAATAATGATGGTGACTCTAAGGGAGTGCAGGGGAAGATGGAATTTCTACGGCTTGCTTTCTTCCCAGGCTTGCAACAAGAAGCCAAGCCTGAAGGCTACCTAAAAATCTCAGCCGGGCTTTAGACCTCAGCCCCAGGAGTGCAGAGCAGCCACAGGATCACTCACCAGGCTCTCCAGCTCCAAGTAGGTGATGGAGAAGAGATTCAGCTTCAAGATGCTACAAAGAGAGAAACAGAATCAGGAGCCAGTCCCAACCCAGCAAACCCAGCCCATCCTATTCCATTAGAGAGAGGAGAGCACTGCAGGACAGAACTGGGACCGCTCAATGATCTCCTTTTGCAGGTGGAACCCAAGGACCAGGGAATGAAGCATCAAACTGCCTCATTGCTCTTGGTCCTGTGGAAGGTGGTTGAGGAGGGGTTTGAGCTCCACACCCCACCTGATGAAGAAATTATTCCAGATTCTGTGGCATTGCTGGAGATCTCCTATCACCTCCAAAAGGAGTTTGGCCAAGGCTTTGCCGTTTTCCTCCATGCTCTGAAAAAGAAGGAACAACTCATTTGGGATGCTCAGCGATACTGAAGTGACCTGACCTCCATTTGAAACGGATTCATTTCTATGATCTGTCCTTGTGAGGCAGCAAGCTATCCTTGGATCCACACGTGGAACACTGAGCTTGTAGGGCTGGTCTGAGCACCATCGCTTTGGAGTAGCAGAGGTGGGAACTGACCTTCACCATGGGCTGGAGATGCAGCTTCTTCATGTGGAACCATTCCGTCGTGCCTGACTGCAAGAGAGGAGCCGCAGTGTGACAGCACTGAAGCTGCAGCACCAAGCCAGCCGTGGGGCTTTGCAGGAAGCCAGGTAGGGGTAGGGGGTGGACAGGAGGCCCCGCTACCTTGAGAGCCTCAGAAACCATTTTGGGGAGATCAGGGCTGAGTGTGCACAGCTCTCTGAAAGCTTTCATCTTGCACATCTGGACCAGGACCCTGCAAAAGGGAGAACCGTTGACAAAACCCATCACCAGCCCCTCCAAGACAACACCTCTTCCCCAGGAGGCCCTACACAAACAGTTCTCCCAACAACCAGACTCACCGGAGCAGGGACTGCAGCCTCTCTGTGGACCTCGGGACAGAGAGGGGGAAGATGATGCGATACCTCCGGATGAGGGACACCCCATAGGTCAGCAAGGACTGGAAGGACTCTGCCAGCTCTGCTTTCTGGGGGATGGAAGGGAACACGCTGTTGCGCACGGTGCTGGGACCGTTGAGCCTCATAGAAGAGAGCCCAAGGCTCTTGCTCCTTTCCTGAAGCCCCCAGGAACTGCTCCCCAGAGGGGCTGAGCTGAGTTTTGTGCTGAAAGCTCATTGCTATGCGTGAAATGTTCCAAATCTCAGCACAGGATTCAGATGCCCTGGGAAAACAGGCCATGGGGAGGCAGCAGGAACTGGGTCAGATTTAATAGTCATTGGGCTTGGGACCTAGGCATGGTTGGATAGCAGCAGCTTCTCTGTGATGGGGAACAAATTCCCTGGTCTGTCCCGGTCCCATAACTGTTTCCCATCAGTAATGCCCTGAAGCCCATCCCTGAGGTCTCTGGGCAGCCCCACACCCCACAAGTTCCTGCCCTTCCCTAGAGGGAAATGCAGCCAGCAGGAGATGTGAGGTCACACCTCCCTGTGTCCCACCTGCTCCGGCCGCAGGCGCTCCTGCATCCACTGGTACTCGATGCTGGTGATCTGGTGCAGCAGGCAGCTGCTGTTGAACTCCAGGCTCTGGTACAGCTTGCTGTACGCCAGCCACTGCCTGGGGATTTGGGGAGAGGTTGAGGTGAGCCCCAAGGGGGTGGCACAGGGTGCTCACCAAGGCTGTTACAGCCAGAATGGGGAAATGGAGATGGAATACTCACGCCATGACCTGGTGGAAGTCAGAGAGATCCTTTTGTGTGGCATGCAGGTACAGCACAGTGCTGGCATGTGGGCTCAGCTCCCCGTCCCAGGCGGTGCTGCCGGCCTGCCAGGATGCACAGCTGGGTCAGGAACTCTGCAGTAGGCTGGGAATGTTGTTCATGGGGCCCCAGTCATGGCCAGGCGTCTCCTGACCCCATCACGGTGCAACATGCCAATGTGGCAGCCACCAAGATCATCATCCCCCATCCCATCCCTGCTGCTCCTCTCTCCTTACGGCACCTGGTGCTGCAGGATCTCATGAGACACCAGCTGCTGCAGGAGGTGGCGATGCACGGTGTAGCTCGGCTGCGTCCGGCTGCAGATGGTGGCCCTCTGGAATGAGACAAGGCATGCAAAGCACATGAGCAATAACCATCCCCTGCCCAAGCAGTTGGAGAGCTGGGAACACAGCTGGGGACACAGGGATGCAAACAACGTGGGGTTGGAGACCCCCGTCTGAACTCAAGTCGAAGTGTGAATTGTGTCAATGCCTCTGGTCCCAGAGATGGGACACAGAGGATGGGGATCAGGGGGCGACCCTTCCTGCTGAGGCAATGGTTCCCTCGCTCCTACCTTCTTGTGGGTCAGCAGGAACTGCAGGTGACATTGGCCCCGGTTGGGGTACGTCTCTGTGCACGGCTCCAGTTGGTACCACCGGTCATCCCAGCAGTGCAGGTCCTGTGTATGCAGAGATGAGGTGCAGGGAGCTGTTCCACTGTGCTGGGGACTCGGCATCGCTCCTGGGAGCTGTGCTGCCATGCTGCCACGTCACCTCCCCAGCCTTCACTCACATCCAGGGCTCACCTTCAGACGGAGGACCACATTCCCCAGGAAGTCATCCTGCCCTTTGTCCTTCCGAGCATCCTTAAAGATCCTGGAAGGCAGGAGCAAGAGGATGAAGGGATCCACACAGCCACCAACCGGCTGTGATCCGGACAAAGCAAGGCAATATGGAGACAGCAGAGAACTGCTGCCCTCCCTCCCTTCCTCCAAGGGCATTTAGTGAACCCAGGGAGCAAACACACGATGCCCACAGCCCCACATGGCAGCACGCACCGTTTGAGGCCATGGAGGTCCGTCAGCTCGCCCAGCTTGTGCCGCACTGATTCCACTGTGTCTGAGTCCCTGGGAGCAGAAGCAGCAAGGGAAAGGAATTCATGTGATCAGAGAACATTCCAAGGGGAAATGGAGTCCAAGGGGATTTTTGTGCTTGGAAATGTGTGCAGATCTGAAGGTCACCCCACTGACCCTCCCAGCCCCATGCTGGGAGGCAGAACCCTGCTCCAGCTGTACTCACCACATGTCCAAGTAGAAGCTGGCTGTTTCCATGTCTTCAAACTCCCTGGAAGGAATGGTTAGCAGCACACGTCAGGACAGCGGCCTTTGAGAGGTGGGGATGGAAGTGGAAATAGACAGAGGTGGAAGTGAAGATAGATGGAGGTGGAGATAGAGATGCAGATGGAGATGAGGTGGAAGCGGAGATGGAGAGACGGAGATGTGGAAATGGAGACCCCACCCCACACAGCCTCAGAGCCCTGAGACCCCTTAGTAGCAATGGGAGGAACAGGTGGCAGATTACAGGATAAACGTCTCATCCCACACTGGGTTGAGGGTCTGGCTGATGATTTGGGTGCGATGGATCTGGTCTTCAGGGATGAGGTCCTTGACCACAGCCTTCAGCCTCCTCTTGCTGTTGGGGTGGGCTGGCTCCTGGCTCTTGGACTCGATGCCCAGCAGGCAGTACGGGTCGCTGTACCCTGCGAGAGCCAGCAGTGCTGTCCCCACTGAGAGCAGCAGCTGTACCCTTTCTGCAAAGCCACCCACCCAGCTCTGCTTACCGCTGACGTCTTTACCCAAAATCCCTTTGGCTTCTTTCACGGTTGCTTTCAGACAAAAAATTGGGCTCTGGCAGAGAGAAAAGATTGCTTAACAGAAGGGAAAAGCAGCCACAGTGTTTGCTGCTGGATGCACCCCAGGAGGTGATGCTGCTGCGTGCTCAGCTGGGTGTCACTGACCCCAGGAAACGGATCAGTGCCCCCTGTCACAAACAAGCTCAGTCCCTGCACAGACCTGGGGCATTCCAAACCCAAACACCCAAATCCAGCAGCACCCCAGCACAGAGCCTGCCCTGCTCCATACCTCCAGCTCCTGGACCTGCTGCATGATGGTCCTGTGCTCCTCTGCATCCATGCCAAAAGCCTGTTACAAACATTAGGGCTGGTAACGGATGTGGCCCTGCTGATGGTGGCTGGAGGGCAGCCAAGGACTTTCCAGCTGGAGCAGCAGGAAGGCTGGGAGAGCTCATCAGGGAGAGCCTTCTGAGCGCCCCGGTGCCATCCCCAACCCTGTGGGGTCTTTAGGAATTGCCTACTGAGGGTCCCATGGAGAAGCACCCACCTTCTGCACATAGGCACAGAGCTCCTGGCTGTCAGCAACGTGTTGGGGCTGCGGTTTGCCCAGACGGTGCCGGATGGTGTAAAGCACCTCCTGGTAGAGCAGGGCCAGCTGTGGGGACAGTGCTGTCACATCACTGCCTTTACAGCGGCCTCCCTTATCTTTGCTTGCCCTCCCCCCTCAGTGCACCCAGGGGATGCTGACAGCAGGGTGCTCCTCCTGCACCCAAAGGTGCTCTCCCCCCCCGATGGCCCCAGTGATGGGGAACCCACAGGAACCCACGTGCTCGTACCTCCTGCTTGGAGAAGCGGTGTGAGAGATCCATCTGGAGAAACAAGAGGGGAAGGAGGGATTTCCCATCAGGTCTGGGGGCACAGTGATGGTGGGTAGAGGGGACAGGGTGGGCTTGTCCCAAAAGTGCCATTAAACCCCAATGGCACTTAAGGCAATGAAATGAAAACCATTTTCCTTCCGCCTATCTTCACCTGGGGATGGCGACCCCAGTGGTGCTGTGTGCCATCTGGGGCAGCTCGCAGTGTTTGAGCCCCTCGGGGTGCAGTGGGGTGACTCAAAAACAAACAAAACAACAACAAAACCCCATACTCATATTTTGGAAATGTTTGAAACTCATTTGGTCCTTTCTGTGCTGAGCACGAACACAGATTGAGCTGGGGTGTTCAGGGGGATGGATGAGCCCAACCCAAGACCCGGAATGACCTTGGGATCCTCCTAGTGGGAAAAGAAAAACACCCACTGGATCATCACTGTTTGCTTATGGCAAATCTAGGGCTGCCATAATCCCCTGACCATCTGTGCTGGGTTTTGCTCCACCACCACTGCAGGTTAACACGGGAGCTGCTCCTGCTTATGTGGATAACGGGTGCTGAGCTGGCAGCAGGGAGTTTGTTGTTTTGAGGGCATTCAGTCCTACTTCTTCTCCCTTGGCTCCAGCTCCAGCCCGCTCTGGCCACACGCTCCTCACCCCATTTCTCCACCTGAGCACATTTCCACCATACATCTGCCAGCCCTGCACCCTGCACTCCCACAGCCACTTCGCCCCGAACGCCGTCCCCATCCCACAGCACCTACCTCGGGGTTCTCCTCCTCCCTGGGGAGGCTCCCCATAGGTGCTCCACCAGCAGCCGCCATCCTGGGGCTGTGCTGAGCAGCCACCCCAGCACTGCTCTGCTCAGAGGAAACCACAGCCCCTATCGCATCACGGCTACTGGAGCAGAACGGAAGCGTAGAAGTTGCAGCATGCAGCACCCACAGCTCTGTGGTGCAGGAGTGGGGTGAAGGGAAGGCATCGCATGCAAATTCAGCCATTAATTGTGAGCGAGGGGTTGGGAGAGAGTGGGCAAAAGCTGTCACGGAAGGCAAAAATCATTGGAGGTGAGGAGGACACGCAGCAGTGGCACGGAGGGCCTGGGCTGCTCTGTGCTGGAGTACTTCATGAGCATGGGAGGGGGACCCCACAGAGAGCAGAAGTCGACTCCATGACTGGGTATGGGATATAATGGGATATGCAGCACGGCCCCAAAGCTGTGGGGTGAGAAACTGCAACACACAGATACCCTGCGGCACCCCGAGCAAGTTTGGGCTGGGAACTGATGCAGTCACTGCACACATGGATGGGGACAGCCATGGGGTTTTCCAGGCATCACAGCTCATTGAGCAAAAGAGCAGGAAATGAGTGGGAACCCAGGGCTGCTGATGGCCTTCGTCCATGTAAACACTTCATTTGATTGCAGCATGCAGACTTCTGCACCAGCAGCGCCCTTCCCTCCGATCCCTATTAGAACATCACCCAGGCTGAGCTCAGCATCACATCCTCTCTGCTCCCCACTCTGGCGCTGCCACGTGCTGCTCTTTGTGCTGCTCAGTGCTGGGCTCAGCCCATAGGAATCCTGGATTAGTGTTCCCTTCACCTTGGGCAAGCAGCAGATGGGACACACAGAGGAGGAGGCCCAGCCCAGCCCTACAGACAGAGACGCTGAGCACTGACGTGGGACATCAGCACGGCATGCTGTTCTTATCAGAGTAAAGCAGAGATGCGATGACGTACGGTGCTGCTGGGAAACAAATGCTTTCGTCTCTGAGTTTGGTTTTGGTTGCAAAAGCAAAATCTGTCATAGCAAAGAGCAACTGCAGAGATAAAGGCACAGCAGGCACAGCACCCCCGAGCTGCTCGCACCTCTGCTGCTTCTCACCAGCAGAAAGTTAAGGGCAGAGCAACACCATCCACCCCAGCACCAAGAGCAGCTTCCAGAAGTACCTCAGCTTTCTGCTTAGCAGGGATAACCCCATGGAGCTGAATGCTCCCCACCTGCAGGCAATCTGCAGGACCTTGCACTCCCCTGCTCCCAAAGGTCATTGACAGCAATCAGTGCTGCCCAAACCAGCTCCCCCTGCACACCAGTCCACCCCCACGAGCACAGCCAGGGGCACGCACCACAGATATGCACAATACAGAGCAAGCCCTTCCATCCCCTTTAAAAATAATTCACCCTAAAGGAAAAACCTCTTCCTCTGTAGGCCATAGGGCTACATAAGGCTACAGGCTGCCCTGGAACAAATTGAGTCTATAGTTAATAATAGGGGTTACAGCTGCTGCTTTGGGGTACCAGAGCTAACAGGGCAACGGACAGCAAGAGGCATCGCAGCCTTCAACATTTATCTCATCTCTAGATGTGAACCTGGCACAGAGGGACCCGCGAGCACAAAGCACTGCTGATCTTCCTACCTCTGCACCTGATAATCCTGAAGCCACCGCCTGTCCTTATCTGAAGCTGAGCAGAAACGGGCAAACGGTCAAAAAACTGATTTCAACACACATCCCTCCCTCACTTCTCCTTTTAAACCCCGGCTCCGATGACTGCGCAAACCCTGTGATGGTTTGGCAAACCACGCCGCAAATGGGCAGTGAGGGGAGTGGGAATGGGGTGGAAGGAGCTTTCACAATGAGGGCAGTGTGGGCCCAGCCCCCCCTGCAGCTTCCTGCTGCCCCAGACCCCCCGATGCTGCCTGCCCTGGGTCTGGAGAGACGAGACCTGAGCGAGGCAAAGACAAAATGTAGATAGGCAGCACTTGCTGAGCCAGGCTCACAGCCCAGCTTCAACAGCACAAAGCAAATCAATACCTTTTGCTCCAGGATCCACCTGTCAGCAGTCCATCGTCCCGGGGCAGGCAGGAGGACACAGCAGTGAGCATGACAGCACAGACAGCTCTGAGTACAGTGGGTGCTGCAATACGTTTCCAGCTCAGGCTCAGGAGAGAGCAGCATTTCCAGCTGACTCACCCAGGGTTTGCAGACGGCTGAGTAATGGCAAGCCTGACTGTGGAGAAAACCCTCATCTAAAATTAACTTCCTCACCTCGCGTGGCCTGGCGTTCCAAACCAACACACAACAAATAATAATAAGGGGAAAGAAATAGAAAGGCCAACATTTATCACTCGGTCTCACTCAGCAGAACGGTGTGGTGAGGAGGGCTCAGCCCCTTCCTCAGGCTGCAGGCATTCCTGAGCAGGTAGGCACAAGCCCTGCAAACACCTTCCCCAGCCCAAAGGATTTCAACAGGACTTTCAGGTCCTGCCATAGGATGTCTGTGAGCAGCTCCTGCAGTAACTGCTTTTGCACAACATCTCAGAGAGCTTTGGAAATACCTCATTTCACCACAGCCCAGCGAAGGGGGGAAAACAGCCCCGTCTCGGAGCAGGGAAGCAGGCACCAAGAGTCACAGCACAGAGACAGGACTGCACACATCAGCTGGAAATCTGTTTGTCCAAAGGTTTGCTGGATCCAACACGAACGGGCTGCCCAGGGAGGTTGTGGATGCCCCGTCCTTGGACGTGTTTAAGGCCAGGTTGGACAGGGTCCTGGGCAACCTGATCTGAATATGTATGTTTGGTGGCCCTGCTAGGCAGGGGGGTTGGAATTACATGATCCTTGGGGTCCCTTCCAACCCGGGTGATTCTGTGATTCTGTGATTCTGCTGCCCACGCCCTGCCTTTCTGTGCCACGGTGTAACACCACACCACAGATCTCATCGTTTCTGACCTGCTCCTTCTCCCCTTCTCACAGCTTGGAGGAACAGCAACATCCACTAAGAAGCCGTTGTAAAAGGCTCCCAGCTCAAAAGCCACTGATTTAGCTCACTAAAATCCACGTTAAGAACAGGAATATTTCATTTCTTCCAGCCTGATTCACCCCAAATATTTTTCTTTATTTTTTTTAAGGCAGCAAACACTACATCTTCACTGCTGACTTTACTGCTTGCCCACGCCAGCAGAAGAGAGATTCAGCTTGAACCATGGAGCCGAGCTGCCATGAAAGTAATTACAGAAAACCTTCTTCCCTGGAGCACACTTAGTAGTGGAAGGATATCAGAAGTAAAAAGAACCAAGCCAACGCTCAGATGTTTGTGCTGCTTGTATGAGAGCTGTACTGTAAGAGACTTGGGAGCTTCACACAAAGTGTGCTTACTTACAGACATTAATCCTAGAAGAGTGTAAATGGGAAAGAGCCCTTTTGAAAGCAGGAGCCGTGGTGTCCCAAGCTTCCTGCAGCTTCTTATGCTGAGCTGATGAGATACAAGAAAACCAGCGCTGAAGTATTTTAATTCACAGAACAGGGATTGCATTGTTCTCACTGGGCTGTAACGTCTTCTGTCTTCATGTTTCCCTTCTCCACCCACTTCTTGCTAAAGAAATCGAGCCCAAGTTGATGGGCCAGCACAAAAATTCATTAATACAGTTATGTGGGAGGACAAACAACGCTGAGAGCACAACTTGGAAGGTGTCCCTTGACTCCTTTCTCCAGCAATAGATTACAAGGAGCTCTTACAAAGACAACCGGTCTGGAAATAAACAAATTGGGGTACAATGCTGAGCAGCTGCCTCACCAGTTTCTAACAGGAATTGGAAAAATGGGCATCTGTGAAGATTTAATACCTTACTCTCATTTCACCAGCGAGCCTCAGCCAAGAGAAATGCCCCTTCCCATCCACAAACACACAACGTTCCGTTTCGAGCTGATTTCGCTTTACTTCAGTCTTGGCAAAACAAATCTGCATTCGGAAGTCATTTCACATTAATATATTAATCAAACATTTTCAAAATAAATATATATATATATAATATATGCATATTTAAAATAACCATTTCTTTACATCACTGCAGTAGCAATTCTAGAAAAGTCAGTGCACAGAGAGCAGCGATTTGATTAATCACCTAAACTCAGACAAAAAGAAAACAGGAGGTGGACCTTTTTCTCTCCAAGCAGGCTGCATGCAGCAAGTCTCAGCAGCTCCCTAGCACATGATCTTTCTTCACACTTGCTGGGACGGATCTTCGCCCTCACAAACAGTCAGAAGTCAGTAAAATCTGATTGATGCAAAGCTTTGTACCATGCAGTTTCACAGCCTGGTCACTGATCAGTGCTGCAGAGGTTCTGAGCACGACAGACTTTGCAAATGAGATGAATGTTGTGGAAGGAAAATGCCTGAACCTTCAGTGCAAAGCGCTGACATTCAAACAAACTCACAGCTGATCCAGGAACACTGACAGCATTAAACAACATCCAGCTGCACAGCTCAGTTACACCTCACAACTCACTTCACCTTTTCATACATTCTCTCAAGTGTTTCCAGGGCAGAAGCAACTATTTTCTTCCCATGAGCGACTAATTCACCAGTTAAATCACAGCAGTAAGATACTTCACTGGCCAAAGTGTAACTTGTGTTACAGGGGGGAAAAAAAAAGTGCATTAATGACCATAAGGATAATATTCAGGGCTTTGTGATCTCAAGCCCACGTAGTGGAATGGAAAAAAGAGATAAGTGAGAATGAGTGTTCCCATGTGATCTGTAAGCAGTCAGATGCTGCTGATCAGCCCTGCAAAGGGCAGCTTTGTTCAAAAAAGGAAGCTTGTCAGCATCATCACAGTGCAGAGCAGAACAATCTGGAGGGCTATCAGATTCGTTGTGACAGTTAGGAACAGCTCGGTTTTTAAAGAAAGTTTATCAGATATCTGCATAATCTGATGGACACTTATTTTCTCTGAGATTCTAAAGGTTCCCACTGAAGCCCTTTTTCAGTAACAGAGGAAGAAGTCGGGTTTGATACTAGAGGTTTAGAGAGCTATCTAGAGACATCTCTGTGCCCACAGAACCCCAAAGTAAAGACAAGACTCCCCAGGCGCCTTGTTTCCATGTGATGAGCTTGTTAATTATCACTCTGCAACAGCAGCTCACTCTAAAGAGGTATAATTTAAGTATCAGAAGAAACAGAGATAAAGGAAACTATCAGAAAGAGAACCTTGAGATCTAGTGTTGGTGTGCAAAGGGAGAAGGGAAAACTGTGGTAGGACTGCAAACCCTCAGAGCTCTTGGAGGTAAGCCAGGCTGCTGAGATCTCCCCTTGCCCTGCTCATATCTACCACTAAAGTCCAGGAAAGCTACGTGCCTTGAGGTAAGGCTCTACTCCTCAGTGCTATGGACCATGCCCCAGGATTCAGCCAAAGTGGGAAGTAAGAAAGCAACGAGTTATGGAGGAGTTCTGTGGTAGCTTATTGGTTTTTCTTGTCCTCTGGTGGGAAGTATGGAGGAGGGGGTGGCTGGTCCTGAAGGAAAGACAGTAAAAACACATCAATTTGTGGCTAAGGAAAACCAAACAAAACATGCAACAGATCAATTCAGACACACTTTGCTGTGTCCCTGAGCAGAACTGCTAACGCAGCATGGCAGCTGTAAGCCTTTGTAACTTGTACATGACTCTGACTCTCTCCCAAGTAAGAAATCCCTATGGAAACTCGATTCCAGCACGTACCGTGGGCATGTAGACGTTGTGTGGGTTTACTGGGTTGTAGTAAGCACTGGCAGCAGCTTCAGCAGCCTTTGCTTCAGCTGTCACAGAAAAACAGAAGAGACAAATTTGGTGGCGCACGGGGAATTTTTATAATCACAATTTCACATCCTCCTGGCCATTAGCTGCTGCAAGTAAAGCACTGCCTTATCCAAGTTCAAGCTACAAAACAGCTACAATGGAAACAATGCATCTGCAGATGGTGTTTGCTCTTGAGAGCACCAGGCCGGCCTTCAGACTGAGCTGGAGGTTAGAGGAGCTCCCTAACTGCTCCTTCCCAAACAATTTTAACTTAACTGGAGCTTCTAAGTTGACTTTGTGTTCCCAAGGACATTACAGATATGAAACTTCAACAAGGGAACAAAATTCTGACTTTTCTGAGCAATAACATTGATGCTCCACGTTCTCAATCTCACAAGCAATAATTTGACACCAAGTTTTGCGCAGAGAGAGAACGTCTGCCAACTTCTGCTGCAGGCACCACGAAGCAGCTGTGAGCTGATTCCCTCAAAGATATTTCTTACCTGCAGGAGTGGAAGGCAGATCTGGACCACCAGAGGGCGGCTCCATGGGCCCAGGGTACGGCGGGGGCGGCAGATGCATGTAACCCATGTCTGCACCTCCCATAGGGGGAGCAGGATAAAACTCTGTTAGGAAAGGAGATAACATGATAAAGGACTTAAACCACCCCGGGTGGAGTCACAACGTGCAGACAAAGCAAGCTAAAGGTAAATATCCTTAAGCTCAGAAGCAAAAGCTGCACAAGGCATCCGATCCAACGTCAAAGATAATGCAACATTTCTATTTCTCTCCCTTTTTAGCTGTTGTAAATCTTGCCAGCTCCAAGTATCCTCGTCTGTAACTCCCAGGCTCACCAGGGGGAGGCGGTGGGTACGGATAGCCCCCGTTGGCCACAGGTGGTGCGAAAGCATAGGATCCGTTTGGCATATAGGAGTAGCCGTAAGCTCCGTTGGGGACTTCACCTCTGGAGGCTGGAGAAGGAAAGATAAGTTCACTTCAGCAAAACACCGATCACAAGCCAAGGACTACAACAGGCTTAAAGAGTCCTTATCTGAAAACCAAAGAAAACAAAACAAAACCAAGTTCCAATGCCAACAAACCCACTGCCTGCTGGACGTGAAAAAGGTGTTGTTTTAAGGCAAGTCAGCTCCAGATACAGCCTGAGATTCACAAAGACTGGAATCCAACCTGCCCCAGCTTCAAACTGCCCTTGCTGTAAGATTAAGGCAAGGCCTCCTGAAACCACAAAGACAAACAGCAGAGAGCATTAAGCTCCCCTACCTTGGGATGCCACCTGCAGCATACGCTGCCCAAACTCGATAGCACCCCCAGCTGTAAAGGTCATCTTGAAGGTGGCAGATCCTTCCCAGCCTCCTGCAGGGAGAGAAGACAGAATTGATGAATAAAGAGAAGCCATTTTGATGCTACTTAACTTCCGTGCTTCAGCTACAGAGGCCCTGTCTATAATTCTTTAAAGAGCTTATCCCAAATACACAAGAAAAACCTGCAGAGAAAGCAGCACAATTACCTTTAGCATCAGAAAATTTCATGTTGGACAACGTTTTCTGATCAAGAGATGCCTGAATAATAGGACCATCAATAAGGGAGACATTCAAAAGCTTGCTAAAGTTGTGCCTGCTATCACACAGGCTGCCAATAGCCCAGGCTATCAGGAGTGCTGGATTTACTCTAGCTTTGAACATGATGAGTACACAAGACAGGGATTCTGTTAATCCCATTTGCTAAAAGGTTTTTGCAACTACACCTAACTGCCCGCTGCAAATTCGTTTGGGAGTTTGAGTGCCCAGTGAAGCAAAGAGCTTAATGAAGAAAACAAGTACCACATCAATCCATTAGAGTTCATAGAAAATATTTCAAGTCAGGATAATAATAAAAAAAATAAATAAATTAGCCACATCTCTTATTACAGGCTGAAAAAGAAAAACATGCACAGCCCAGAGTGCCAACAATGCATCAAAGCAGTAGCTGTGTCAGTAGATAAAAGAGCCTTTTGAGCTAAGCCAGACTCTTCTGGCTGTTGGAGCAACCCCCTCGTTAACTCAGCCAGCCCCTGGGGGGAACTCGCAGAGATTTTGCTAAAGCACTTTGCCTTTCACACAGCTTGCAGTTTGTCCTTACTGCTCAGCTCTCCTCTCACGCTGCAAGGTCCTGTTTCGCTCCCATACAGAAGCTACAAGGCTGATTTCAGGGCAATAGGCTGAAGTCCTCTGAACACTGCACTGCATTGCAGTGCCACAACTAAGGGAATAAATCAGGCTCTGGGTGAAATAAGTGCCTTTGTAAAAAGTAGAAGCATAGAACAGTGATAAAAGTATCTTCTTCTTGAAAAGAAAAAAAGTTTACCACAACCTTTTCATTAAACATTATGAAGATGTTGATGAAGATGCCCTCGAAGATTCCCTAAGCTCAAGGTAAAACACTATTTTCCAAACAATACAGCAAATGCTTTTCCTAAACTGCACAAGAAACAGATGTCAGAGATTTGAACCTTAAAATCCATACAGAACCAGAACAGACCACGAGTGTTTGGCACAGAAGGATCTGGAGGCATAATTAAGAGAGAAGCTCAACTGGCCAAGGCCAAGCGACGCCCTCAGTGCCGCTGCCACAGCCTGCTGCCTGCTCTGATGTTTACCCAGTGAGATCACTTGGCTGACTGAACTCAGTACAGAGGGCAGGAATGGGATCAGTCACACAGCTAATCTGTTCACTGTAGCTGTACAGAGCAGATGGGGGGAATATTTTTAGCTGCTGGATTCAAAGAGAAAAACCACATTTTAGCAGGACTGCAAGAACCCCTGCATTCAGCATCCACTTTACATTACACAGAACAATTGCTTTACTACGAACTATAAAAGTTCTGTATCTTAGTTCAGCTTGGTATCAGTGCCATACATACCTCCTGCCTCTGCTTTCACTGTACCCTTGATATAATTTGCTCCAAAGACAGGCTGCTTAATCTCACAGTCTTTCAACAAATAAAAGGCCATCCCAAAAGACTGCAGAGCATCCTTCCCCTTCGATACAAAGATAACCTGAAAAGGAAACAACATCACAAAGGACGTTTAAAATAAACAGGAAACACTGCCCCAGTTCATTATCTGAGAGAGACTTGTGGACTGAAATGCCTCCCACACTCAAAGATCCTTGAAACTCCTGCAAGCCCCAGGCTTCTCAGAACGGTCACAAGGGTGAAGTGATGCCTCAAGGCAATAAAGCCTTCCAGAAAGATTACACTTGCTCAGATAATAGTCCCCCAGCTCCTAGAGAACTCGCAGCTCCACAGAGCTGTGATTCAGTAGCTGAACTGTTGCATTCAGCATTTCCAGACCACCACTTATTTTCAATCTTGAAGATGCCTGGTGGACTGAACAGCTGCCTAGGTAAGAACTAATGAGATTTATTATCTTATGACAAATAGACAGACTATGCAATGAAGCCATAGAGCTCCCCTTAAGGACAGCAGGGGCCATAATTCAAGGAGCAGTACATTATCCAGACGTTCATGCACTGGAGAGCGGATGTGTAGAAGCACAGAACGATGAGGAGCTCTCATCTCCTAAAGCCTCCTACTACTTACTCGGTAGGGAGTCAAGAAAACACTCCCTTTCTTGGTCCCTTTGAAAGCCTCTGGCATCGGTTCGATTTCACTGAAGGCCATTTCTACGTGATCATAGGTCATCAGAACGCTGCAAACGAGATGAGAAAATGCTCAATGTCACAGCTTATAGCAAAAGTGAAACATGCAGAGTTTACTGACCCACCAAAACTGGCTTAACCTCAGGCCAGCACTCAGCAGATCGCTCTGCCTTGCCCTCTTGTACTTTTTCATTTTGCTGCTTGCAGCAACTTCAGTAGTACTGACTGCTTGTTCTCAGCCTAGTGTTTCTTCTTCAGTGTGCTGACACAGCTAATGCTGTTTGCACAGCTTGGCAGTGAATCTAGTCAATTAAACTCAACAAGTTCTGAATAAATTTCTCACATTATGTTGAATTTCTGCTGGATCATTTCCCTAAATTGGTTCACCACAAGCAACACGACAGAAAAAGGGCTGCTGTAGCAGGAACCCCTCAGGCTGGGTTATGTAATGAGGCTACCAAAGGTCACAAGAATGCGCCTCAGTCACTAAAATGTGATCTGGATCCCTCCTCTCATCACTTGACATCTATAGCCCTGAGTCCCTGCACTGACTCCTTAAGCCTCAATTAGAAACCAACCAGATTAAGACCAATGCAATATATCCATACTGATGCAGGTGGTATTGTCTTAACATGACAGCATCCATGTCAGGTACACCAATCCCTAACAGCGGAGGGGCACAGCACATTCATGCCTATCACCATCCCCAGTCATTCATTCGCCTCTCCCTTCTGCCAGGAAGCACTTGGCCCTGCAGCAAAGCTACAGAAGGGCACAGAGGCTCTGCTCACTCTGAATCAAGCAACAAAGCAGCCTGGGCTGCAGCAGCTTGCCTGTATGCTCATACAGCAGCAACTTCTGATCCAAGGGGATGACAGCTGGAAGCAGCACCGCACCAAGCAACTGCAAGTGCTGGTTTCACTGAACACGAGTTTAAGCCACCAACTGGAGTTGATTCCATTTCACAATGATTCCCATCCCAAACGGAAGCCAGACACACAACTCCTACACCCAATCTCCACTGGCCTCGAGGAAAGAAGCCCTTTTGTCCCCAAGGCAGGTGACCACCACGTCAGGAGCAAGGCATGCAGCGAGGCACACTGCCAGATAGACAGCCAACACAGCCCACTGCCAGGCAGCCAACACAGCCCACTGCCAGGCAGCCAACACAGCCCACTGCCAGGCAGCCAACACAGCCCACTGCCAGGCAGCCAA
The DNA here is from genome assembly GCF_023343835.1 of Lagopus muta. Classification (NCBI taxonomy): domain Eukaryota; kingdom Metazoa; phylum Chordata; class Aves; order Galliformes; family Phasianidae; genus Lagopus; species Lagopus muta. The sequence continues at coordinate 4,635,024 of NC_064450.1, read as the reverse complement.
CAGCCCACTGCCAGGCAGCCAACACAGCCCACTGCCAGGCAGCCAACACAGCCCACTGCCAGGCAGCCAACACAGCCCACTGCCAGGCAGCCAACACAGCCCACTGCCAGGCAGCCAACACAGCCCACTGCCAGGCAGCCAACACAGCCCACTGCCAGGCAGCCAACACAGCCCACTGCCAGGCAGGCAGGCACAGGCAGCGCTGTGTGCTCGCTGTTCCCACGGCTGTGGCCCAGCACCTTTTTCCAGCATCGCCATTTGCTGAACACACAGCAGGGCTGAGCTCTTGCCACCCTGTGACCAAAACGGGGCTCAAGGCCAGCCGTTCCTGGCACAGAACCCAGCGGGGCACCTGGCTGGGACCTGGGCCCCACCTGGGAGCGAGGAGGGAGAGCCAAGCAGGGTCTATGGGGACGGCACTGAGACAACCGCGCCGGCACACCAAGGGTTAACCCCCAACATGGCGGGGGGGCGGGCGAGGAGCCCCTCAGATCACGTGACCCGCCGAGGGGATCCAGGAGAAGGCCGCTCCTCGGCATTCTTCGACGGAAAGGGGCTTGGAGAAGGAGAGAGAAGAGGAGCGCGGCCCCTCGCCGCCTCACCTCTCGCTGTTGTTAACGATGACGCCGCCGCCCTCCGAGTGGTTCCTGTTCAGCGCCATGGCCGCTGCCGCCCCCTCGCTGCGCCGGGCCCGCTCTGCGCCTGCGCGGAGGAGAGGCGGACGGGGCGGGCCGCTGCGCGCGGTGCACGCTGGGACTTGTAGTCCCTGGAGCTGGTGGTCCCGGGGCATGCTGGGAGTTGCAGTCCTCTTGCTCAGCAGCCATCCGAGGGAGCTCTTTGAGGGATGTTCTCTGCCCAGAATCGTGTCTCACTGCTTCACTCAGCCTCGTCTGCCATCCCTGAGGAGCAGTGCCGCCTCCTCTGCAATTAATATCACTATTAATTCACTGAGCTAAAGCCAGCTGCAGAGATTTTATTAACTTTTCTGTACATAACCCAAAGTGCCAGCCTCCTTTTTGGGAGAACCCGTTTACTGACCCATCAGTCACCCAATTACGCAGCCCTTTGACCATATATAATAAAATGATTTCAGTTATTTGCAGCCTGCGTGACTTGGCAGCGCTTCCCCCAGCTTCCTATTTTAGATGGCACCACAGTGCTCACAAAGAAAGCACGAGGAGTTTGCCCCGTGCCCTGACTGCATTCCAATTCCTTTTATTTCCCCTTCCAAGATGTTATATTTTGCTGCAGTTTGCACATTTTCAGCGCTCAGAGTAAAAACCCCATGAATCTGGCGGTACTACACATCAACTGAGGCTCAACCCCTTTAACAGCGAAGGTTCTCCCTCAGTTTCCAGGCTTCCTAAATTCATGCTCAAAGCCCATTTTGTGCCCCAGACACCTGAGCCCAATCTTGGGTGTGCGCTGTGCTGTGGGTTCCTACAATTACCCCTCTGAGGGTTAAACTGGAGGGACTGAAAAGTCACCCCATAGACAAGACAGAAATCTGTCTCCTCTCATGGGCAAGAAGAAATCTGGGGACAGGAAAATATCTGTGGTGTTGGCACAGCTACAGTTTGGGTATAACCCACTGCTTCCAACTGGAGTTGACTCCTAAAACAATAATAATGCTTGCATAATTTCATTAAAACTACTGCAAAACTAAATGTTTTGAAGGACTCCTCATATCACTGAGCAGCATAATGCATGAATATGTATTAAGAGCTGATATTAGCCTAAATTACATCTTTTTAGATGGATTTGAGCTTTCTCTGCAGGGTTTGCAGCCCAGCCCCACCTTAGTGCTTGCAAATCCCCAGAGGCAGTGGGGAAACAGAAAAGCTCCATAATGGAAACCAGATTTAAATAAGCTCAGTGACATAATGAGTGCAGCCCTTGGCAAGAACAGCACAAGTTTGTGCCTTTCGTATCCGCTTTTATAATAAGTTGTAAGTTTCCCTCTAAAGAAATGCTCATAACAGAAAGCCCCAATTCCTCTCCTATTAAAGTCAGTAGCACGCATCCACACAGCTTCCCCCAGTGCTCCCAGCCACTTCTCATGAGCTAACAGTGCCTGATAATGCTGTTCTCATAGCCCCAGCTGACATCTGGTAATAAGAAGCTCTGTCTCCATGTTAAGAAGTGCTAGCGTGCATGGGAAGCTCCAGAACTCCCTGTTTCGTGGAAATGTATACAGATTAAAATGCAAAGGGAAAAAACGTCTCATCTGTTCAACTTTGCTCTTTCAAAGTCAAGGACAGAAGTAGAAGAGAGACAGAGAGAGCTGAGACAATTCATTGTTTGGAACTGCCCAGCACTGTCAATATTGTTGTTGGATTCCAGGATTCTTCCGCTTCTTTTGTAGTCAAGCGATAGAAAAAATGTGTGCTTGGCACAAACCCTGCAGACACACTTGGAAAATAAAACCTCTGTTATTTTTTGCCGGATGCACAGACACAGAAAAAAAAAAACAAGCAAAGGATAACGGGACAACGGCAGTGGTTTGGTGTTTAAAGGAATGACAACCCACAGCTATGTTTGTGTAACATTTAATGGCAAATCAGAGTCTCTATCACAGAATCACAGAATGGCACGAGTTGAAAGGGACCTCAAGGGTCACGAATCTCCAACCCCCTGCCACACGCAGGGCCACCAACCTCCCCGTTTAATATCAAACCAGGCTGCCCAGGGCCCCATCCAACCTGGCCTTGAACACTTCTTCACACGCTGTAAGAGATTCTCAGTAACTGTATATTTAAAAAAATCTAATTAAAAGGAGGAACATTCTGTGACAGCAAAAAAATAACTCGAAGGAGCACGGAAAGGCCATTGAAATTGCAAAGTGCTGCCTATCTAAACTCACCACGCACAGTGCTCACAGCAAAAAAATCAGAGATCCAGGGCTGGCATAACGTACGTTTCCTAATCCTTCCAGTACACCCCAAATTATTGGCAACACAGAGCAAACTCTGATCCAACACCAGGGGGTGGGAACTCCTGTCTTATGTCAGTCAGCGTTTGCTTTATGCCCTAAACCACCAGGATTTCTAGCACTTCCAGCCTGGATGTGAAGCAGCAGGAAGGAGAGGGTTTGTAACACATTATAGGAGCCCTCCAAACCCCTCTGTGAGCTGCACGCCAGCACCCAGCTATAGGGCAGGAGCAATGGAGCGATGCTCTCGCTGTGGGAAGCAGCAGAAGCAGAGCCCAGGCTCCCATTGCTGCTCCCCTGGGGCTGCAGGGATGGAAAAGGAAAAGCACCGGATTCCAAGGAATCAGCTGAAAGCTGCAAGGAAAGGAATCTCACAGCTTTGGTTTGGGCAACACAGGGAAGGGAGGGATCATGGCTGGAGCGCACCGTTCCCCCCGGGAGCCATCCATCCACCCACAGCCAAATGAAACGGGGCAAAGGACCAGATCCACTCTATTTACTCTGGCAAAACTCCTTGCAGCAAAAGGTAGGGCTTTCGCCTGAATAAATGACATCTGGGGCTCGGACACAGCCCACGTGCCAGATCTCTTCCCACAGACGTGCAGTGCAGATCAGGGTTACCTTCCTCTTCCTCCCAGCACATTGCTGCTGCATGTCTCCAGACTTCTTGTCCAGCAAGGCACTGCTGACCCCGCTGTAACCAAGCAGCCCCGATGCTCGCAGTGTCACCGCTACCGCCTCGTGCAGGGCATTTTGCAGGAGGCTGGCCGAGTGAATCACAGCATTTCCGAGGTAGGAGCTCAGGTAGGAGCTCAGGACACAGGGAGTGAATTCCATCTGGGCAGCATTCCTGAAGGCCACGGTGTTTCCATCCAGAGATGCAGCACTGGAAGCCCTACACCCTTTCCCAGTGGTTCAGGAGGAGCAGAGGAGGAGTAGGAGCGGTTTCAGGCACATCCCAGTGCCATGCTAACATTCCTGCCCTGTCCTGCGGCTGGATTGCTGCATTCAGATCGTTCGGCCCCATTTGAGGGCTGAAAGCAGTGGCTGTTTGCTGGGGACGGGCAGCTCTGTGTGCAAAGAACACCCACTCACCAGCAACAGGAGCCATTGGAGCCGCGGTGTTTATGTAAACGTGGCTAAACTCTAAACCTCCTGGCTTTATGCCTGCCTGTTTTTCACATTCGTTTTTTTTTTTTCCCTTGGCTCCCTTTGAATATATCACTATGACTTCCAGCTTATCCTTTGGGGAATACATATATATATATTTTGTATATTTAGCTTAACGGACCGTTTTTCCACCCCTGTTGACCGTTGGTGCGTCATCACTGACTCATTCACGCCGGCAAAGAATCCGGCCCCATATATTTTTATTACCCAGCATTACAACTCTGTAAAGTGAGCTTTGGGAGGTAGGTAGCAAACTAACCCCAGGAAAAATAAACTCAGAGGAAGGCAGGGAGGGCTGAGACAGGAGCTGCACTGTGCCGCCTCTGCAACATCATTGGGGCAGTGCTGGAAAAGCTCCTGTAGGACACGTGAATGGGCACTGTGCCTGAAGCCTCCACCTCTCCCAGATGGGACAGTGGCTGGAGAGCAGTTGTTGTTAATTGTTACTTGTTCCTGGAGCCTAAAGGGATTTAATTATTAGCTTTCATCAATGTGCCTAAGAAACACCGTTTACCCCGTGCTGTACTCATAGCAGCTCTTGGTTGTTTGAAAGGCTCTCTAAGCTATGGGTTGCGTTTACAGCTCAGATGAGCCCGGGGTGCCTGAAGAACTGGGAGTTTATCGGCATTAAAATCTCCTGAAATATCAGGATCATCAAAAACATGAGGGGAAATTTGACAAAAAGGCTTCCGTCAGCAATTCCCATCGAACGTGTCTACCATGAGCACATCCAGAACTGCTCTGTGCTCCGAGCAATGCTGGCGTTTCCCAGCAAGTCCCTTCCTTCTCCCAGCAGAGACGTTTGGATGCAGAACAGCCCAGAGCTCCAGCACACGTAGGAAGGACCACGGCTTTTCCACGGCGCGCCAAACACGAGGGATGCAGAGATCCTCACTTCTTGTTTGTGGCACTGATGGGCATCGAGAGGCTTTGGGTATGGGTCAGTGTTGGGATGTGGGTTGGCAGTGGGACTCCAGCTGACAGTCAATCAGGATGACGCCCGGCGGTCTTGAAGGCTTCTTCCAACCCAGATGATTCCATGCTGCAGTTCTGGAAAGCGCTTCGCCAAGTGGGGCTGCCCCGATGTACGGAGGGAAGCCATGATGCGTGCTGCATGGAGGGCTCCTCTGGGCCTTCTCCTCGGGCAGTTACCTGCGCTTCAGCACCGAAACACAATCCTTCTTCAGCGGCCCGATCTGCAGGTGGGCATCGACGCTCTCCAGGAAGAAGGCGGGTTTCAGCTTGAAGGAGAACAGAGCTGCAAACTGCTGGTTGATCTTGTGCTGGAAAGGGTCCGAGTGGGCTTTTCCAAAGGAGCCGGCCTTGAGCTGCTTCAGGCACGTCATCTTGGAGTCCTTGACTCCATAGAAGGTCAAAGCTTTCTCCGAATACTCCAAAAAGACCCCGATGGTGTGGAAAAACGGCTGCTGGATGACAGACTCTAAGCCACCAAACCAGGCGGCGTAGTTCTGCCCATTCCACTGCAGGCAGCAGGACCACGTGTTGCGGCCCAGGCGGCTGTGGTCATAGGAGTCCTGGGGGTTGAAGACCTCGGCGATGACGCCGATGCTGACCCAGCCATCGATGAGCTCCACCTCCCAGTAGTAGTTGCCCCGGTTCATGAGGTTCACACCCAGCACCTGCTCGCAGTTGATGAAGCGGGTCGGGCTGTCTGGGTAGGGGATGGGGCAGAGCACCCGCTTGGCTCCCTTGGTGCCAAAGAGCTGGATGAACTTATCGGCCGTATCGCTGTCCAGGTCGATGATGAAGGCAACTGCGTGGGACAGAGAGAAGACAGGAGGGTGAGGAGAGAGGAAATTCCCCCAGCCCTCCCTGCTCCAGCACTCAGCAATTCCTGTGCTCTTTTTCTGACTGCCATCGGCTCTGTTCCTGCAGCATCCTTAAAGCCATCGCCCTGACCTCCTCCTTTTAAATCACTGAATTGCAGCATCACAGAATGGCTCAGGTTGGAGGGGGCCCTAGAGGTCATCTGGTTCATCCAGTTCCACCTCTTGCTGTGGGCTGGGTGCCCACCAGCTTGGGCTGCCCAGGGCCCATCCACTGCCTCAGGCACCTCCAAGGATGGGGCACCACAGCTCTGCACAGTGCTGCAGCCTCACTGCCTTCTGAGTAAAGAATTTCTTGCTAACATCTAACTCAAATCTTTTCCCTTTTAGATTGAAGCTACTCCCCATTGTCCTATTGCTATTAGATGGTGTAAAAATCCCATGGCTGATTTCAGCTGTTGAGAATAAAGGTACTCAAAGCTGTGGTGTTCCCATACACAGATGAAAAGATGTCACTGGACAGAGGAGAGAGCAGGCAGGCTGCTCAGCTGTGCTATCAGACATCAGAGGACCCACCTGACAGAGCAGCAGCAGGAATATTCTGTGTGAAAGAAGGCTGTAGGCAACCAGAGAGCCCAAGAACACAGGAGAGCTTTGCCTCCCTTCTTTGCTAGCCCCAGGGAGCCTCTCTCCCATCTCCTGCCTCATTTTAGACCTTCCTCTTCTCCCCTTCCCTACCACTACAGTGCTCCCTGCACAGCCCCCCGATTCCCCCTCTGCATCATGCAATTGACGCTGACCAGTGTCTGACCCAAAGCAGGCGCACCAACCCTGATCTAATTTAACACAGGATCCAATTTGCTGGAAGGCAGCAGAAATTATATGGTGCGCTCGCAGTCCCGTGGCAGCTGCTCTGGCAGAACCACAGGCTGGGGAAAAAAACAAAAAAAATCACTTAAATAGATTATGGCCGTTGTCAGGAAAGCGAGGAGACTTCCTCGTTAGCTGAGCAATATTTCCTCTGGCACACAGCAGTGGGGCCAGGGCCTGTGGGATGGAGGATGGACCATAGCAACAACTGTCAAAGCAAAACCCCATCGCTTACATTTCAGGAAGTAATCGCGGCTCTCCAGGCAGGCGGGATTGTTTGACTTGTCTGGAAATTGAGACTTGGTCATCGCTGGGGAAAAAAAAAAACAGAGACAGAAAGGTTTGTCACAGCAAAACTGCTGCCATCAACCGGGGTGCTCCTGAAGCATCACCACTGCGGCCCCATCGGCATCCAGGAAAATGATGGACAGGAGGGAGCTCAGCTTAAGTGAGAGCACAAGAGGGCGCATCCCACACCTCCAGCTGCTGTGGTTTTTAACCCTGCAGCTCTGGGAGCCCACAGCCTGCCCGGTGAAGGGGGCTGTCTGTCCTGGGAAGGAACAGTCCCCTTTCACAGCCCTTTGGCCACTTGCCCCCTCCCCCAGGCCGTGCATAGCTCTCAGGCTGTTTGTTGCCTCTCAAGCTTTTGGTCTCCGTGGAAAAATTCATAAAACCTCAAGGAGGAGGCGTTAGCCCAGACAGCGATTGTGCAACCGTGCCCGGGAGAGGGGCCAGCGCCTCCAGGAGCCCCAAAGCCCACAGGCATCTCCCAGCCCCATCAGGAGGATGCACCCTTGGGTTCCCCACGTGGGCATGAGGCCAGGTGGGCACAGACCTTCCTCCGTCCTCATCCCATCCACTCCTTTCCCCTGCAAACAGTCCCACTGGCTTTTGCGGGCAGCTGACAGGGCGTCCTTGACGGCGCAGACGGCTTGGGAGCACTTGGTGAAGTTGAGCTCGTTCTGGAAGCTCGGAGCCGGAGAGAGGTTGTCTTCCATGGCTATTTTTAAGGCTTGAAACTCCTGAGCCAAAAAGACAGAGTTTCAGGAGGTTTCAAACAAGCCGAAGCTGCCTCTTGTTCCGCAACCCCACCCGGCCCTGGAGGATTTGGGAACTGGCAGCTCGCAGGACTTGGCCCCGAAGCAACCTTGCAGAAGGGAGGAGGGCGGCCACGTGTCCCTGGCTCCTTCTCCTCACTCTCTTTCAAACCCAGGCTCAGGCCGTGCCCACCTGAAGAGCAGCATCTCCTCCTCAAAACATCAAATACTGCATGGGGCAGTGGGGCACCCCATCCCCAAGCCTAGGCACTGAGCCTGGGCTGCAGTCCTGGCTGCAGTGGGGGTGTGGGTGATGGAGGACAAAGCTCTGGCAGCCCAGCCCAGCAATGGGAGGCAAGAGGATGCTGCAAACAGGAGGGAAATCCCACAGCCTCACATCCCCCCAGCTCTGTGTGACAGAGGACTGAACCCAACAGACATCACCCGCTCCTCCTCCTTGCCTCTGTGCCCACCACACACCTGAAGGAAGTAGATGGTGTCGGTGCTGGGGACATTCTCCAGGTTCTGCTTGCCCTGGGCCAGCTTGGCTCGCCTCTCCTCCTTCCAGCGGAGGTCAGCCTCGGCCTCCCCCAGCATGGAGCGCTCGCTGTCCTCAATGAAGGCGGCCACCTCCTTCTGGAAGGTGGCCAGCAGCTCAGAGGCTTCTGCAAAGAGTTTCTCCACCCGCTCCTTCTCCTTGCTGGCAACACCCTGAGTGCGAGGAGAGATGGGTCAGCGTCGCTGCAAGCAAGGGAGGGGGCACACAGGGCCCTCCCAGCTCCCAGCAGTGCCCCATTAACGGAGCAGGGCCGTCCCAGGCACCTTAATGAGCTCCACCATCTTCCTGGTCTGTGCGATGGTGACAGCCAGCTCCTCCAGCTCGTTGTCCACACTGCTGAGGAATTTGGCTTGCTGGGCCTGCAGGCACAAAGGATGAGCACTGAGCTCCACATACATTGGAAGCAGAGCACAATGATAAACCAAGCCCAGCTGCAGTCCCCTCCTCCCCCCCACCATGGTTTTGTTACTGGATATGTAGGAATCACAAGTTACTTTCCCTATTTCCTCCCTGTGCAACCCTCTGAACCCACACAACCCGCAAACATCCCTTCTTCTGCATGCTCAGCAAGGTGTTCAAGGCTGGAAAAAGCTAAGTGAGACCAATGCAGGAACCCAGCACTGCATTCCTAGGACATTTCTTGTAAGAGCAGAGCGAAACAGCTCAGGAACACGAGGTGCTGCTGGGCTGCAAAGGAAGCACTGTTCCAGCACAGCGTTTCCTGATGGCTATTGTTAGCCCCAGCCTGCTGCCCACCATGGGGACAGGCCCCTTGGGAGCCTTTTGGGAGCCAGGGGAGCATCACGTGTGTTACTGGGTCGATATCCTCCAGCACTCAGCCTGGGGAAGTGGGAAAGGAGCTTTCCCAGTCCCTCCTTCCCACCCCGCAGACAGCAGTGACGCTGATCAATGCCTTTTGAGGAGAAACAGCTTTCTATCTCAAGGGTCCTATGACTAATGGAAGGGTTTCCCCATGGCCCCAAGTGCCCACAAAGGAAGGGCAGCCTGCCTGGGGCTGCTGCTGGGTGTCTGAATGACCCTCTGGGGAGGGGGTCACCGCCGAGGTCCCCGATGGCCCCACACTGAGACAGGGATGCCCCCATGCTGCCAACCTGGCAGCTCCATCTCCCCGCACTCAGAACCACAGGGAGGCTCGTGGGTGCGAACTTGGGAGGTGACTCAGCCACATCTGGGAATGGGAGTGACGGAAAAAATCCCTGCTGCCAAAAGGAGCAACACAAAGGGCTCATGGAGCGGGAGAGGCGGGCGGGCAGCGAGCCAGGGCGAGGAGAAAAACTGCCTTGATGGAGCTGTGGGAACCAGACAGGGAAGGCAGGCACCCTGTGGGGGGGATGGGGGGTGGAGGACCCTTGAGGGCTGCACCTCTAAACCCATGGAGAGGGCAGGACTGAGTGTAGTGCCCCAGAAACAGGGTCGGGAGTCCCACTGCTGCAACACCCCATGCAAGCAGCCCACCTGCTGGGATGAGGTCCCATGTGAGGATGGGGTGCAGCATCCACCCCACCCAGGGCATCCCGTCTGTCCGTGTGCCAGGACGAGACCCCACATGGGGAGATGCATGCAGCCCTCCTCCCAGTAACAGCACTCTGCTTTATTCCCCATCATGCAGTCACTATGGTGCAGCACCTGGGCGGGGGGGGGTCCCAGATGTCCTCACCCCCAGCCCCAAACCCATAGGGACTGCAAGGTCGGTCCGTCCTCCCTATTCCCCTTCTGCACTGCATGCACGGGGCACCGTGCTACCCTTGTGCCGGGCTGAGCCCCTCAGGGACAGGATCAGGGTTCCCATACAGAACCACGATTACACCCCTCGTCCCTCTCTGCCGCCCACCGTTTGCCCCCCCCACGCACCTCCTTGTGCTCCCGCTCCTTCTCGAGGGACACCACGTCGTGGCCGCGGTGCTCGTGGGCGCGGCAGCGGGCACACACGCAGGTCTGCTCTGCCCGGCAGAAACCGTCGAGGGGTTGCAGGTGCCGCGGGCAAAGCCCTTCTTCCAAGCGCCGCAACGGGGCTACGAGGCGGTGAGAACGGAAGGCGGGGGAGCGGCGGTGGGGCTCCAGGTGGGCCCCGCAGAAGGACGCCAGGCACACCAGGCACGAGCGGGCAGCCGCCGCCCGACCCCCCTCGGGGCACACGTCGCACAGCACCGCCGCTGCCCCCTCTTCCAGCCCCGCTTCTCCCTCCGGTTGCTCTTCAGCTCCCGGAGCCATCCCGGAGGGCGAGGACTCGGCTCCGATGGGTCCCGTTCCGCTGAACTCGGCGCTACCGGGGGAGTTTCCAGGCCCGGACTGAGGGGATGGAATAGCCGGGGGGGTCCGCGCGCCGTCGGGGGACGTCCCGGCCCCGGCGGCCCCCAGCAGCGGCAGCACCTCGCACAGGGCGCGGTTCTTGCTGAGCCGCAGAGCCGCCGGGAAAGGCTCCTGGCAGAGCGGGCAGCGTGCCGCCCCGCCCGCCGCCCCGTCGGGGGGGCCCGTCCTCCCGCGGAGCTTCCCTAGGCAGCCCTGGCAGAAGTTATGGCCGCACGGCACCGTCACCGGGTCCTTCAACAGATCCAAGCAGATGGGACAACCGAAAGGACCGTCGGGCAAACCCGGCACGGCCAACGCCAACCGCAGAGCCGCGGCGGTGGCGGCGGAAGGGACCGGCGGGGCTCTCCCGGTCGCACCCTCCATCCCTGCGCGCCCCGACCGAGCGGCCCCGCAGGCGGGATGGGGCGGTCGGACACCGCGCCCCGCCCGCTCGCTCCGCCCTCTGCCGCCTTAGAGGGGGGGCTCGGGGCCGCCTGCCGCCCCAGCGGGGATCCGGGAGCCGGACGGACGGATCTGTGCTCTCCACGTGCGAGTGGGAGCCCCGTGTCTGTGTCACCAACGGACCAAAAGCGCCCCGCGCATCCACCCCATCCATCCTTGGGATGAACCCATCTGTCCACCAAAAATGAACTTTCTCCTTCTAAGCCTTTTTTTTTTCCCCAAAGAGAACAGGTGGACCTGATTCTCCCCCCTGAACAACGCCAGCACCTTTGAGCCCAGTGCCCGATTTCACCCACTTACTGCTCATCCCCAGGGATGAGAAGCTTCAAAGCTTCGAGGTTTTATTCTGGGTCAGATCAACCTTGGGGCAGAGACATAGGAAGCCACATTTCCTTTTCTCTGCAGTGCCATAAACAAAGCCCTGGCTGCTTCTGCTGCTGGACATGCAGGGATGCAGGAACAGGGCACCCAGCTCAGCCCCACTGGTACTGAGGTCAAACCAGCAGGAAATCAGAATTTTATTGGGGAAAGCAGCTTCTTGCAGTGAGAAACATGGCACCCCAAAAGGCAGCTCTGCCACCTCTGAAAGCAGTGTGAGGGGCCGAGGGTGGCTGGGAGCACAGGACCTGCCTGCAGCCCCCACTCCTTCTCCTGGGCTCCTCAAACCTCAGTTCTCCTCGGGGCAAAAGGAATCACATCTCTGCATCCCATCTGCACCACACACACAGCGATTGGGGCCTTCATCCCCGCTGCAGGAGCATCACCATTCCCTGTGTGCCTTTTTCCCCACCCGACGTGTCACAGCCCCAGCTCTCCTTCAGGCTCCCCACAGTCCCTATGGCACAACGTAACGGTGCGGCCCTCGCACAGCCAGAACACGGGGAACAGCGGCTCCGTGAAGACAGCGTGGAAGGAGTGGATGAGCTGCAGCCCTTCCCCGAGGCCGTAGAAGGAGAGCAGCCCTTGGTCGTAATCCAGGCAGATCCCCAGCTCGGTGTAGAGCCGCAGCTGGATTTTCTCCTCCTGCCCCTTGTGCCGGGCGAGGTAGCTGTCCTCCTGCACCTGCAGCCCCCACGAGCCGCCGTCCAACCAGATGTTGAACATGCAGCCCCTCCTTTTGTGCCGGGGAATCTCACCATACGTCACCCCCAGCACGACGGAGTGGCTGGAAATGGTCACCTCCCAGTAGTGGCGGCCCTGCCCGAAGCTCTGCACACACAGCACCTGCCAGGGCTCGAAGCGGCGGCTGCGTTCCTGCCAACCAACAGCAGCACTGGGGCCGTGCTTGGCTCTGCGCTGACCCCACGACAGCTCCAGGTACTTGTTGGCCGTGTCGGGATCGAAGGTGAGGTTTCGGTGAGCTGGGGACAGCAGTGACATGGGGATGCTTCATCCCATCCCAAAAGTTTGCGGCAGCCCCCCGGCAGCAGCACTCTTGCCTCCAAAACAGATGGGTTTGAGGAGGGAATATGGGATTGTGGGATTTAATCATCCTGGAGCAACCTGGTCCCACTGGTTATTCTGGGCTCATGTCTGCTGCTAATAAATGATGTTGTTTTTTTTTCTATTAATAACACTGAGAACGGCTCATAGGGTTCAGCGGAAGAAATCCTTACAGGTCCTGTATGCACTGATTGCCTTGCAGGGAAAAGTGACCTGACCAAAGCGTCCCAAATATTACAAGTGCCTTGTATAAGGAGATGGGAAAGGGAGCATTTAGGAAACGGTCCCTAAAGAATGGGAAGGGGCATTGGGGGCTGAGTGCAGGGTGGGCTCTGGATCAGCCCTGCACATCCCTCTGGGTGCTGGCACTGCCTGCCCTGGGAAAATGTCACATCCAAATCTGGAGCCTTGGGAAGGGTGGAGATGGGGTGAGATTTAGGGCACGATCTGCAGGGGCTGACCCTAAGCCAGACACTATGGGGAAGCCATCCCTGGCACTGCTGCTCCCTACTAAAGAGCCCCCCCCAGCCCCACAGTGCTGCCCCAGCCCTGCAGCATCTTCCCCTCCCCACTCCTCACCCTTCAGCAGCTCGGCACGCAGCTGGCACACAGGGACAGGGGTGGACACCAACTTCACCACTGTCTTCTCAGGCTGCACCGGGCCTGTGGGTGACAGGGACAGGCATGGAAAGTGATGTCACCCAACTGCTGAGAGCAGAGGTGAAGGGAAATCATTGGGTGCACGCTTGGAAATGAGCAGCAAGGAGGGGACATGCAGGAGCCACCCTCCTGTACCCCAATACCTGTCCCCATCCCATCTATCCCAGCACAGTGACAGCAGCCAGGGTAAGGTGGAGCCTTTTAGGGCACCTTGAAGCTCACCTGGGGCAATGGGGTCGGGGGCTTCGGGGGCACTGGGGCCCAGTGAGCAGGGCAGCTCCTGCAGCAGCAGCCTGGAGGCAGCAGAGAGGATCTCACTCATGGGTTCCACCACGACAGCCACGTTAAACTCTACTAACGGTGGCACCTCTATGCTCTGCGGGGTCAGGAGCTGCGGGAACTCCTGCAGATGGACACACAGATATCTGGGGGAGGCGTGGCAGCCCCAAAATGCCCATTTGCCATTCTTATGGCTGGGATTTGGGGTGTACTGATGGTACCTCGAGGAAGTCCTGGTGGTCAGTGCAGTTCAGCAGGCACTGTGCCCGGTCCCGGTGCTGCCCAAGGGCCTCCAGATGATCCTTCAACATGTTCCGGTCCTTTTCTATGTGTCCCAGAGCCGCCAGCTCCTCCTGTTCCACCTTGGCCACCATCTGCTCCCGGAACTTGGCCAGCGCTTCCTCCAGGTGGGTGAATTTGCTCAGGATCACAGCTCGGAGCCTCTCGGAGGACTCCTGCAAGAAGGGAGGGCTGTGAGGTCCAGAGTGCTCACACCCAGCCCAGCCCTGAGGTGGCTGTGGCCTCACCTTGATGCTCTGTGTCCGTTCCTCCAGCCCCCGCAGCGCCTGCTCCATCTTCTCTGTTTCTCTCTGAGCTTCTTCCAGGGACATTTCCAGCAGAGCCTGCAGAAGGAGGCACCTCGTGCTGCAGCCTCTAGAACCAGGCTGGGAGCGGAGAGGCTGCATCCCTTTGCTGCTTTATGCCTCTACAGCCCCTTCCTCTAAACCAGAGGAATCACAGCCGTGACGCAGTGGGATTCCCCCTGTACTGCTTTTCGGGGTGCCTCCACACCCCGCAGCCACACAGCTCAGCACACAGAGCCTCCACCTTCCCGCAGGCAATGCACCCACCCCCCCACGTTCCCCACCTGCTTCTCGGAGTGCTCCTCTTCAAACAGAGCCTTGCGGTGCTGCTGGCACTGCCGCAGGATGCAGACGCAGCAGATGCAGCGCTGCTCATCCTTGCAGTACAGCTCCAGCGGGTGCCCATGCAGCGGGCACAGCCCAACGTGCTTCAGCTCACAGCCCTTCACCTGCACCCTGCCCGCCCGTGCCAGCTCCACCACGGCGCTCAGCGCCACGTTCTTCTTCAGCTCCAGGTGCCTCTCGCAGATGTAGCGGCACTCAGGACACGTGTAGCCCCCCTTGGTCCCGTCGGCCGTCTGCTCCTGTCTGTTCCTGTGGTTGTCGATGCAGCGCTCGCAGAAGTTGTGCCCGCAGGGTAAGGTGATGGGCACCCTGAAGAGCTCCAGGCAAATGGGGCACTGCAGTTTGTCCTCCAGCTTCTGTGAGGTGGGAGAGGCCATGGCTGGGCTGGGGATGGGGAAAGGAGCAGGGAGGTGGGAAGCAGCCTGCAGAGCAGGAAGAGATGCGTGACGCTGAGCAGAGGCGGGTCAGGGCTCTGGGCCAGGAGAACCCTTAAAGCGACACCCAGTGGGTGCAGCTGCTGCCCAGGCACAGCACAGCAGGGTGCAGGAATTGCTGCACTGACAGCACGATGCAGCAGGCTAACAGGGCCCAGAGCAAGGCATGTGACTGCAAATGCATATCCATGGAGACACTGTTCTGCGTCATTCAGTTTCACTTCTTGTTTGTTTGTTTACCATTGCTCTTTGAGGGAGAATCCTCACCTCCCCCAGAGCATCTGGCAGGGTGGTGTGCTCAGAGCAACTGTTTGTCCCCTCTCTCTGCAGCGACAATGGCTGCAACACAGTCAGCAGCCAGCCCAACCTCATATCTTTCCATTTTATGCAGCTCATGCTGCTCTCATGTGCTCAGGCACTGCTGCTTGCAGAGCAAGGTGGGCATTCTCAGTCTGCTCCTTGCCACTTTTCAGTGCACATCAGCAAGGCTGTGCATTGAAACACAAGAAAACAGGCATCTGGGCAATCAGTCCTCAGTCAGCAGCTGGAGCCTGCAGCCTGGAGGGACTGCACCGCCCTGCACCAAACCCCCCACCTTGTTTTCACACAGTTCATTTGCAGAGGTTAAGGCTCCCAACCTCTCAGTGCCCCCTTTATCTGCTTGCCCTTGCAGATCCCTTATCGCTGCACACACATTACTGGTTTGCAAAATATTTGCAGGCTGGAGTTAAGCTGCAACAGTTCTGCAACCTCCTCACGTGCTGTGGCTTTGTGCCCACCTGCTGAAGCCAGGGCTCACAGGAGGGCACCTTCATGTACCATGGGCAAGGCTGGACACCCCCTAGTGAGGTGACACAAGCTCTGTCACCATTAGCTGCATGTCACAGCATTGCTTCAGCCCCCAAAATGTTTATTTTGGCTGAATCTGCAAGTTCTGATCAAATATTAAAAGCTCAGAGAGGAGCAGAACATGGTGTTTTCTGCTGGAACTGCATGACACCAGCACTCCCATTGCAGTCACCCCACCAGCTAATTCATCTCTGTTGGAATCAGGCTGGAAGACCCCTCAGGGCAGCAACAGAACACCCTGCAAGTAATGTGCTGAGCAATGGCAGGAGGTGGGCACTTCCATGCAAGCTTCTCTGCTGGCTGCGGGGCCTTAGGAGGTGTCTGGGAGTTATTTAGAACATGAGGTCACTGCAAAGCAGACCAGAAAGCACAGGCTGCAGCAGTGCCAGTATCTGCTCCAGCCCTGGCAGCTCTGTGATCCATCCATGCACATCAGACATGGGCTGTGGAGGGAGCAAGGGAAAGGAGACTGATGTTCACGTGCTTCAGCTGCTGTTAGGAGAATCCAGCTTCACAAATGCTGACCTTGTACATCTTCAGCACCTGTGCAGTTGTGCTCTTCCCTCCTTACGATGCCCAAGAGGGGAAGGAGATCCAGATCAGAGCTGTGCTTCTCCATTGAGCTCCCCCAGCTCTGTTCCATCTGGCTGATATACCAAGCTCCTCCCAATAAAGACAAGTTAGCATCACCAACATCACTCAGAGTGTATTTAATTTGATTCATCTCTTTAAAAGGATTGCAGAAATGAAAGCTGGCATAGCCCTGAACTGCAGCACAGAAAAGGGAAGGAGACACAGGTTGGCCTGGTTTATTTGTTTCAAAGGCAGGTGAAAGGAGAATGGTGATCCTTCCAGAGAAGCAAGGCAGGGCATCTCTGGAGGACTCTGTCCTGCTGCCACTACTCATCAGCTCTGCTACAGAACCAGTAGCAGGATTTCAGTCTGGACATGGATTAGTTTTCATCCACGAACGTGCTCTGAAATAGCCTTTTTCCCCATACAGCTGCCAACACTGAATGCCTGCTGCCCTCAGCTGCATGCTTTCCAGCAGCACCAGCAAAGTGGAACTCAGAGCCAAGAGGCTGAGATTTTGTCCTCTCTCCTTCGAGAGGAGCAGAACACTCCCGACCGCCCAGCTGGAAGGGTGAAGGCAGGGAAGCCGGCAGCCCCATCTGCTGGACCTGCACTGCAACAAACACCAGAGCAAAAGGAGGACACCAGGGCCCTAGTAAATGCCATAGGTGGGCTCCTCGGAGTCTCGGTATCTGTCCAGGTATCTCAGAGGCTGCTGGCGTGGGAATTTTAACTGTGGAGGATGGTAAACGGGCGGCCGCACGAATTCAAACACAGGCTCTCTCATATCTGCAAAGGGACAATGGAGAACTTTAACAAGACTGCTCAGATCCAAACCCCATCCTCCCCCCACATGCACATGAGACCAGGGCTGGTCAAGCACACTCTGGTGTGGCTCTTTTTGATGTTATTTTAAAAAGCTTATTCAAAATGGCCTTTTAGAGGTTGCTCCCTCAGACTGCTGCCAGTCTGGTGGAAGACAGGTCTGTAAGCACCAGGTCTGTGCTGTAAGAGACCTTAGACAAGTGCCTCAATGACAGCCAGGACCAAGCAAGAGCTTACAGCCACAGCTCACTCGCTGAGGCTGTGTGTGACACACAGGGGCACATCCCAACCCACAAATGGGCCCACAGTGCATTTCTTACTGAGCAGCTGGTGGAAGATCCAAGTAACAGAGCTGTCCCACTGGCACTGGAAAAACGCCAGCCCTGCTGGGGTCATGTCATCCTCGTGCTTTCTGTAGAAGTCAAAGGTGCTAAAGGTTCGCATCTTGAGGCTGTAGCTGGAAACAACACACAAGCACGAGAACTGAGGTGAAGCTTTTTTCCTACAGCAGCTGGCCAAGCAACAACTTCCCCACGTCATGCCAGAGTCCATAGCACAGAAGTGCAAAAGGCAGTCACCAAAAGAACATCTCCCAGCTTCTCCAGCTCTGTACACAGCTCTTCTCTTGTAACAGCCTGCTTCACAGTAACAGGACTCCACAGCACATGGCTGGGGTCATGGCTTCAGGGCAACACATAAACTCAAAGCAGCCCAGAACATCTCCACAAACTGGAAAGAATTACTCTGCTACAGCAGTACAAAGCTTGTTGCAATAGGAAACAAGAGCTGCTAAGCCAAAGGAAGCATGAAACTGCCTAGAGAAAGCCTTACCATGGCTTGGGCCGGACATCCTCGCTGAAATCTATGGGCCGGTCTTGCTTGAAGAGCAGGAAGATGAAGCGATGGTAGCCGGTTCCCATGGCAGGGAAGGGGGGCAGGTAATGGCATATCTCCTTGCCCGCCTTGATATCATTGCCTGGAATGTTTGTCCTGAACACAAATACATTTATTTCACTAAATGTCCATCCATTTCCTTCCGTTGTGACCAACAGTTCCATACAGGACTGTGGGTGACTCTGAATCGCTCTGAACTGTACTTGGATTTGACTGATGTGTTGTTTGACATGTCGACAAATAGTACAAGTTGATTTCACTGGAAGAACAGCCAAACTCAGTGATCTGAATACCAAACAGTAGCAACATTTGGAACTACTGTATCTTCAGCAGGACCAAAACCACAGGAGTAAAGAAGCTAATGGCAAAAAAAGCAGGGAAAGCCATGGAACTGTCTTAACAAAAGCTTCCTCCCAACCCGCACAACGATGTGCAATACTCACACCAGCCAGTGGAGGTACTCCGAATCAGTGTCTCTTAAATGTCCATCTGTAAATGCACACAAAGGAGAAACAGACCTTAGGAGCAACTCAATGTCTGCCTCAACCACAAAATGAGAATGACCAGAACCTACTGCAAGGGTGGGGGTGGCTCAAAACCTCCCAGTGCTCTTTTCATAGCAGAAAAATAATTTGTTATAGGACTGAGCTCAAAACAAGGCATGAAGAACTTTACAGATGTCACTTCTTTGGGTCAGCTGCTTCACCTCACTGTGCCTTGGTTTCCCATGGTGAACAGCGTGGACTGCCAAGCAAGAGGAGAGCTTGGAGGTAAACAAGTGACTGGAGTCAGCAAACCACTCGCTCTGTATCTGACATCAGTCATGCTGCATCACTGCCCCATCTCTGTACTGCTAGATTTTAGGATGCTACAAAATCTCCTGCGTATGCAATCTGTTGTATAAACACTCAGTTCTGCAAATATCCACTTTCTGTCTCACAGGTGACAGAAACACTCTGTCTTAGAATACACAGCTGCCCTCAAAGTAGAGAAATTGTAGTTCCCAGATACAGCCTTTGAAGTTGTTTTCTGTACCTGAGCTTAGGGGACAGTCCCTACTTAGCAGGTATCATGTATCTGACGCAGCCAAAAGAAAAAGGAAACCAAGAGCAGAATGAAACAACATACTTAAACGTGCTTCTGAGAACTCACCTGGATTTGTGAGCAACAAAGTCCAGAGAGAGCCTTTATCTGCCTCATATGACACTTCAGGGGGATTGGAAGCCTAAATAAAAGACAACAGAAACCACTTGAACAACAACTTCCATTGAGATCAGGTCTAACTGTAATGCAAAGAATGTGAATTTGTCATGGGTGCAGTTATGACACAGTAACAGTTCCAACCAGAGAGCCCAAGGAGGGATAACAGCCTGCCAACAGGCAACAATCCCGTTGCAAACTTCTGCCCTTCTCCCATCCAAGAAACGTATCTCTTTCACCACAGAGGAAATGCTTTTGTAACAGAGAGCTCCCAGAACAAACACCAATCACAGGAGCCTGACAAAAAAACCAGAGCCCTCCCATGGGAAGAAGCCCTCGCACACCTCCGACGGAGTCACCACGTTCCCGTAGTAGACTGGCACCAGGTGCTCATCTTCCTGGTTGTATCCCACCTTCAAGCCAACCCAGGGGGTGAAGGTGGCCCCCTGCAACAAGTCACGAAATATCCCGCAGTGCTCGGCCAGGCGCTGCTTGTGGAAAGGGCCGCTGGTCTTCTCCCACTCTGCTCTGACCTCATCGAGAGGGATCAGCGCTGTGGAGAGAGACACACGCTGCAAGAGCTGCTGGGGAGAGGGAAAGGGCAGCATGGGGGCTGGTGAGGCACGCACCGGTCCGGAGCCGTGCTGCTCTCTCCATCTCGATGTTCTGGTGGTTCTGCTTCAGGATTCTTTTCCTTTCTTTGACTTCTCTCACCTGCAGCACCTTATCACGTGGCAGGCTGATGTCAGTCTTTGGCTCTTTAGAGAGGGGTAATAAAATCACACATGAAAAGTCTGAATGCTCCCCCCAAAACACAAATTGCAAGAGATTTAGAAAGTGTGGGAAAGAGAAGCAGACCTCCAGCCATCAGCTACTCGATTCCACCACCTCCATACTTCAGCTCCCTCCTTCCCAAGCTGGCTGTATCCTCAGCTCTAGAAGTTTGCCAGCTGTCAAGCAGGTCTGGCCCTGGGGCTGCTCAGCATACAAACCAAGTAGTCTAAAAGGTCTGTTTTCAGGTCTTTCTTGAATACTGTAAGTGCTTTAAGAAATCCCCACTTTACTCCATTCTATCTTTTGTAAGGGCCTGGCCAGTCCGCTCTCCTAGGAAACGGCTGTCAGACTTTTTATGTGCTCTGATAATAACAACACAAGAGGGAGTGCTTTTTTAATAGAGGGGAGATTTAGATGAGACGCAAGGAGGAAATTTTTTACCCAGAGGACAGTGAGGCCGTTGCACTGCCCAGGGCTGTGGGTGCCCCATCCCTGGAGGTGCCCGAGGCCATGGATGGGTGCTGATGGGAATCACCCAGCCCACAGCAGGGATGGGGCTGGGAGTGGCTGTGAGGTTCCCTTCCAATCCAAACCATTCTGATTCTACAATTTTTCTGAAAGAATCTGTGCTCTTCAGAAAGACCAACCTCGTGCCAAAACAATTCACCAACTGTTTACAGACCAAGCCTTAGAGCAAAGCCACTGCAACATCAGCCAGCAGCTCTAACCCTCAGGGACAGGGCGAGGCCCGGCCATTCCCGCACTACCTGGCTCGGGGTTCGTGTACTGCCGGTACGTCTTCCACCACCGCGGCTTCCTGCTTTCCTTCTCTGCCAGTTTGAAGTACCGAGTGAAACTGCGGTATTTTTCCAGCGCTTCCAAATTGCTGACATCGATATCCTCGTTCGGCATCGGGCCCAGCGGGGCCGCCCGTTTGCAGAGAGCGGCTGGAAACGGAGAGAGCCCTTATTATGGGACGGAATGAGCTAAGCAGCGCCCGAGGGGGAGCGAGGAGCAGAAAGGCCGCAGGCTCCCCCGCCTCCCGGACCTGCCTCGCATCGGCCTTTCCCGAGAGCTGCCCCTCCGCACGGCCCCAAGCAGCCTCCCACAAGGAACCCGGGTCCAACCCCGGCCCCATCTCACCCGCGGTGCTGAAGGCCCGCCCGCTCCAGGTGCCGCGCAGCGCCGCGCTCAACAAGGGCGCCGCCATGATGCGCGCCGCCCCCAGCGGAAGGCCCCCGTTACCATAGCAATAGGGCTGGGCCGCTCAGAGCCTGGCTTGAAAGGCCCCCGCTGCCATGGCAACGGGGCCGCCCGGCGCAGTGCCTGTCTAGAAAGGCCCTGCCGCCATCGCGATGGAGCTGCCAGGCGCACGGCCTGTCTAGAAATGTCCCCACATCCCCACAGGGTCGGACTCTCCTCTCGTCCCCAATTACATCTCCATCCCTCGTTTCCCGTTTAGATTACTTAAGTGGCCTCGATGCCAAAAATGAAGCCAGAAATGAAAACAGTAGCAGTGCCCCTGAGTGATGAAGACCTGACATACTTCAGAGCCATGGGGAAGGACTTCACACTGAATACTCCAGAGTTTTTAAAGAAAAGAAGGACAGATTCTTTAAACAGACATTATTTATTACTTGTTTCCTTCCTCTCTCCCTCCCCATTTGCACAGCCCAACCCTCAATGCAAACACAGCTTGAGAGAAGAAAGGAGATGGCTCCTCACACTGACAGAGGTGAAGTGTTGTAGGACGCCTTCTTCAGGGTCTCCAGGAAGAGCTGCTCGTCCTCCAGGAAATTGCGGTCCTGAGAAGAGAGGATGCTCAGAGCTTCACCCTGCTCTGCTCCCAGCCCGCTGGCTCAAAATCCCTCCCAGTCCCGCTCACCTGCTGTGCCCTGTGCTTCAGCACCAGCAGTTTGGCATAGAGCTCCATTGAAGCAGTCGTGTCCACACTCCTGTGCCCTGGCAATGTCCTGATGGGAGGTGGAAAACCTGCAATGAGAGCACAAGCGTGCAGTCCCCTTGCTGTTAGAGGGAGGCAGATAGGGCCAAAAGAGCATCCCGGTTTTGCTTCCTGAGTGGGTCCTCCCCAGCCTCCCAGAGCAAATGGGCTTTAGCCCACCTGTATCTCCCTTTACTCCCCTTCTTGGCATCGCCCTGGCTCACAGAGCTCCACAGAACTCCTTAAGAGCATGAAGCAGCCAACACCAACTCAGATCTGATGTTTATACTGCATACAAACAGCTAAAACAGGCCCCAGTAGTATCCCAATATTTCTGAGAAGTGAATTAAAAGTGGAACAGCTCCTCCGCATGCCCCTTTTCCACCAGCAGTGTACAGTAGACCTTACTCAGTGTGCTGGAGAAGCCCTTGGTGGAAGCACTCAGATCCTGGTCTGTGGTCAGCAATAGCGTGGGGTTGTTGGGCAGCTTCTTGTGCAGTTGTTCAAGCTGTCTCCTCTGGTGAGCCATGCTCAACCTCTCCTGCCCCGTCCCGAGGAGAAAGGGAGAGGTCATTGGCAAAGGTTCAGATCCTTGGCATGGTGGCCCCAGTCTAAGAAGGGAGGGTGAGGGGACGTTACCTGTTGCAGGTGCTGTTCTTGCTGCTTGAGCTGCTCCAGGTGCTGCTGCATGACCTGCAGCCTGGCCTGGTGCTCAGACTCTATCCTACATGCATCCTGCAGGGCTCGCTCCCCTTCCTCATACTTCTGTGCTGAGAGCTGCAAGGCAGAGAATGGGGATGAGGGGAAGAGGAACCCTCACTGCCCTGGGACAGAGAGTGTTTGTGCATCCTCTCATTTCCCTTTCAGGACAGGACCAGGATGCATGGCCTCAGGAGGGATGTGATGCCAGCTTTGCTGCCAGTCTGTGTGCAGCTGTGAACCACAGCGCAAATGTTCCACCTACCTTGTTCATGTTCTTGATCTCCTCCTCCTGCTGCCGGATGCGCAGTGCAGCCCCTTTCACCTTCTCCTTCTCCAGCCTCAGCTCATGCCAGGCCTCATCCAGCAGCTCTCTGTCCCTCGCCAGCTGCTCCTCCTTGACCTTCAGCTCACGGTTCCGTATCTTCAGCTCTGCTTGCTCCTAGGATGGACATGGGTGCAATGGATGTGTACCCAGCCCTGTCCTGGACACTATCTCCTGTCTTCCCAAGCTATGGCAGTCATTTGCCCACTGAACTCCTACTGTGCACCAGGTCTGTGGTGCAGAGCAACACCAAAAGGTGCCCTCAACCATCCACTCTTGGGGCCCAGTGCCCAACAAAGCCGGGATTGTACAGACACACATTACCACTCTGTTAGACCTTAACAATGCAGTTCTTGCTGCACTGTCTGTGCCACATCCCTTCTGAACTGCCCCAGGAGGGAGCAGAACTGAATCTAGATAAATCATGTCACGGCGAGGCTTTGTTTAACCTGTCATGGGTGTTTCCTTTCACCTGACTTCAGATGTTTATAACAGGGGCTGTGCTGCTCAAACTCCTCATGGGCAAAGGGGAGAGGACTGATGTGACTGATGTCAATCTAAGTCAACACCTAAAACTGGCCGGCAGGAGCTGCCTAGGGAAGATCCCAATTCTCACCACCAGACACGATGTGATGACTCCATCCTAAACACCCGAAGCCAGCTCTGAACCTCTCCCCATGTCCCTGCAGGTAGGATCATGGGGATCCTTGCTGCCTGCCAGGCAGTCCAGGTGCTACAGGAAGAGGTTCTGCTGCCATACCTTGGCTAGGCTGATGATGGTGCCCTCCCTTTGGGAGTCCAACTGCAGGGCTCGGTCGATGTCGCGCTCCATCCGCTCCTTGCTAAGCTGCTGCTGGGTGTGAAATTCAGCCCATTCAACGGCCAGCTTCCGGCGCTCCTCTGAGCACTTCTGCATCACTGACTTCTGCTCCTCCAGCAAAGCATTCTGGAGAACACCACAAGAGGGAGATAGGCAGTGCTAAGTATTCCAGCCATAGGATTTTCTCCTTTAAAACCCATTGCTGCCACTAAACCACATCTGACATCTACAGGCTGGCCAAGTCGGTTGCCTAGTGTGAGTCCTGCAAAGGGAGCTCTGGCCCCATGCTCCTTGCAAGCAGACTCCATCACACATGCTCACTCCAGCCTTTTGTACCCAGGTGCCAGATAGTTGGTGTGATCACGATTCACTGCAGCACAAGGTGTGGGATTGAGCAGGCAGAGGACAGAGGGGAGATGAGGGATGCTGTAGCCCAGAATTCAGTTTTTCACCCACCATACACCGCAGCACGGCCCTAATCAGGCTCATGAGATGTGAAAAACACGTGGAGATGCCCACCCCAACTCACCTTTGCCCTCTCCAGTTCTGCCCGCTCCATGGAGAGCTGCTGGCTCATGACTCGCCGCTGCTCCTCCAGGGAGCGCTGCAGAGACTCCACTTTGGATTGCTCTGCCGTCGCCCTCCATCGCTCCTGGTCCAGGCACGGAGGAGAAACAAATGCCATTCACAAGCTCCGAATCAGGGATCTCCAATGGGGAGATGTTATCTTCCCCATACCCAGAGGGCCGACCCAGACAGAGGACAGGCTGTGCACTCACCTGCTCCAGCAGCCGGGTCTGTTCACTTAGCCTGGCCTCCATTTTGGCAATCACCTCCTGGAGTCGGCTCCTCTCCTCTTCCATGTCCCTCTGCTGCTGTGACAGCCTGTCCTGGAGCACTGGCGAGAGGCAGCAGCAGGGCTGTGAGCTCCAGGGTTCTGCACGTTCAACCCACACCACCCTGAGTGCATCACCACCACCCTCTCCAGCATCCTTCATCGTGTTGGGGTTGGAAGCTCCCTCTATATTCACCATATTAACAAAAACAAAGTGTGATTTTGTGCTCATCATCTTCTGCATGTCCCCAGGACATTGTTTTGTAACGGGGAGACACTGAGGAATCCAATGACCACAGGAGAGGGAGATTTGTCAGTCTAGGCTCCTGGCCTCTGGCTGGATCTCCTTATTTTCTGGTTGCAGGGCCCTTACAGCCCTGTCAGCAGGTGAAGGGCAGACGTACCCTTGAGCTGCTCATCCCGCTGCCGAGCTCCCATGGCCAGCTCCTGGGAGGTGGTGTGGTGTGTGGCCTCCACCCTGTGCGAGAGGTTGTGCAGATCACTGGAGAACCTTTCCATCTGCTCGATGACACCATTCAGAGACCTGCAAGAGAAGAGCAAGAGGACAGGTCAGCCCTACAGGACGTGCTTCACATCTCTGCCATGCAGAGGGGCATCTGTGGCTGGTTCCTGAGCCAAGGCTGGTTACTGCAGGACAGGGAACATGATGGGCAGAGCCCAGCGTGGGGATATGACGGGGAGCACCATCAGTACCTGGTGTGTGACGTGGCACTGGTCACTGCATCGATCTCCTGCTCTTTCAGCCGCTTCAGCCGCTGGAGCTGCTCCTCGTGGTCTTTGCGCATCTCCTGAACAGATGACCTGCAGGACACAGAGGAAGGAGCCCATCAGGGGATGGTGTGAGCTGGTGCTCCCTGGGATGGGCACTGTGAAAGAAGCACGGTTGTGGGCTTGAGCTGGGGCATCCCACTGATAGCGTTCACATCTGGAATGGGCTATGTTTGAGGGTGATGGGTTTCTCTGCCAAAAACTGTGATTTCTCATTGCTACGGCTACGTGGATATCAGTGACACAGGGACCTGAATAAAAGATGTTTGGGGGATGTAAAACATTTGGCTCCTCTTCTTTCAAAATATAGTGCATTCACTATGAAATTATGTCTACAGCCAGGTCTTGATCTGCTGACCTGCAAAGCCAATCTCACTCCAAAATCCACCACAACCCAGTGCTCCTGGAGCCTGATTCTTCCTTCTCCTGTGTCCCCAAACCATCTCCTGCTTCCCTTCCCAAGATGGAAGAGACAGGACTAGCACCACATGCATGCTATGCTCACCTCTGCAGCTCTCGCAGCCGCTCCAGCTCCTGGGCACTCTGCTGCTCCAATGTGGCCACACGCTGTTTGTGCTGTGCCACCAGCTCTGCCCGGGCCCGCTCTGCATCCTGGCTCTGTGACAGCAGCTGAGCCTCCAGCTGCTCCTTCTCCCGCCGCAGCCTCTCCTCCCGTTGCCCATAAGTCTCTTCCACCACCTTCACCCGGCTCCTGCCCAGAAACAGCCCCCAAGGGTGTTAGGGCAAAGAATAAGTGCTGCTTTCATGGCATTACCTGGCACTCTCCATCCAAAGTGCACATGGGGGTCTAGCAAGGAAATTGGTGTTACAGTATGCACGGGGAAACTGAGGCACTTTCTGCAGACTGAGCCCTGAACTCTCCCACTGCTGCCCAGTAAAGTATTCCAGTTGAGGACATGCCAGCAATGGCACTGGTCCCTCTCCTGTCAACAGGACAGTGTTGGTGAGAGTAGATCCTCACTTTGGCTCACCCATGAATCCCCAGTAGGTCAGCAGCAACATTACTTTGTGTCTGCCCACCCAGGGATGGATTTGAAAAGCCTTCTTGCAGTCCCACCCACGGAGGGAGGAAAGGGCCATAGGCAATGATGTGACACAGGGGGAGGGTGGGTGAGAATCCTGTACCTGTGTGCACTCTCAAGAAGATCCAGGTCCTCCTGGTGCCTCTGCTGAAGGCTCTCCAGCAACAATTTGTGCTGCGTCCGCTCCAGCTCCAGCATGCGGACCTGTTGGACGTGCAAAGTAGGTCTCTGTGCTGCCCTAAGGACACAGCTCCCATAGCAGCACCTGGTGGCAGCAGGCATTCCTGGACTGGGAGGTTTCTCCTCTCCCCTGATGCTATTTGGAGAAGATATGGTTCTCCTCCCGCTGAGTAACTTGTAGCCCCCCATCCAGCAGGCAAAAATGGGGTTCACCTGGCTCTCCAGCTCTGCCACACGGGCCTGGGCACTGAGCAGTGCTGCCCGACAGCCTGCTGCATCATCATAGGGCTGGACTGTGGGAGCTCCTGGCCTCCTCTCATGTACTGAGCCCAGAGGTGGGGATTCAGCCTGTGGGAAATGAAGAGAGAAGATTGAGATTTAAGCATCCGTGGCTTTGTGGCACGGCCATCAGCTTCTGAGTGACATCATGTGCTTTACCTGCAGCTGTGAGGCAGCCTGGAGCGGTGTGCTGGGAATGGTAACCTGCAGAGACACGGATGCTCTCAGGGAGGCAAAGCTTGACACTGGGGAGGGCCCAATGATCTCTCTGATTCTGCACCTCTAGGTATGGTCCCAGCAGACGTACCTGAGCAAGCAAGGCAGGGCCCTGTATCCCTTGCTCTGCTGGGGATGATGCTGCAGGGCCTGAAAGTTCAATGAATTCATCGTTCAGACACAGCAGTGGGAATCATCCCCTTCCAGAAGGATGGGGGTCCAGGTCTCCCAGACAGAGCAGAAAGGTTCCTGCTCTGCTCCAGCAGCTGGCCATAGGGACACAGAGTCAGCCAAGCTGCTCAAAGTGGGCCGTGCTGTGACCCAAACCGACCCATCATGTGAAACACACCGATGTGGCTGGCATCTCTCAGGGGATCCCTCTTTGCAGGCTCCGATGGGTGAACTGAGGCTTGTGTCACAGTGCTGAGCCAAGGGACTGGGCGCCTGTGTGGGCAGAGACACACAGGAGACACAGCATGCTGAGACATAGCAGTGTCCCAGCTCATGGTGAGAGGCAAGGACGTCACCCTGCATGGCACGTCTTAGGTTTAACGGTGCCCCTACAGAGCTGCATTCCCTCTCTGTTACAGAGTCCCAGACCAAACTGATCAGTGTTGGCTACTGGCTCTCCCCATTCCCCTATCTCACCCACACAGCTGCTTTCTGCTGGACACCTCTCCTACAGAGGGCGTCTGAAATGAAAAGAAAGCCTCACCCAGAGCTGTCTGCACTCGCTGCCTTGTCCTGCAGGGCAGCTGCCTGTGGTGCTGCTTCCGTGGAGGTGGCTGGCTGGCTGCAAGCAAAGAGCATCACATGTGATAAAGCCAAGGAGACAACGAAAGACAAGATCCTTTCCCTCAATTCCACATGGGTGAAAGCCTCTGAACCTCTGAGCCTTTGAGCTGCAGCAGGATTCAGCCTTCTGGCTGCAAAGGAATTCCAAAACTCTACCATCTGTATCCTACCTCACTGCATCCATCACTCCTCCTGGGCAGCATCAGCTGCAGCTAACACATCTCTGCCCAAAACATATTTGTTTGTCATCATATTGCCTTACAGTCCCACTTGAATGGCACAAGTCTGAGTCTGTGTCCATACAAACACAAACTGGAGGAGGTTTGCCTGAAATTAAGAGGAAGGAAAAGGAAGGGGACATTTGGGCATGAAAAAGGCAGAGACCCTGGGGATGCACTGATTCAGGACAGCTTTGCACGATCCAGGGTAAGTGTGAAATCTTGGACACAAATGGAAGAAGACCCAGGGCTGTGAGGGACTGCAAGATGGATCAGCATGAGAATGTCCTGCACTGATACCCCAATCTGAGATGAGAAAACAGTGCTTAAAATGAATTCCTAACAGCTGAGCCAAGGCTTTCCTGGAGCTGCTACACGCAGAGCAAACAGGAGCCATCAGTCATGCCCTTACCTGACAGGAGGGCTGGGCTCCAGTCCTTTGCCTGGGGTCTCCAGGGGCACAGCACTTCTCTCCTGAGCCTTCACCTGAGCTTGAGCCTTCTTGCGAGACAAGGCAGCGCTCAGCCAGTTATCCTCTTCCAGTTGGTTGGGTTTGGACGTTGCTTCTTCTGTAGCCATGAGCTGCTGGGAGCTCACAGCAGGACTGGTCTTAGCTGGAGATGGAGGCTCCGAATCCAAAAAATCCTCATCCTTCAGGCCCAGCCAGTCACCCCCAGCCCTGCTGCCCCGTGCAGGGCTCTGGCTGGCTGCAGGAGGAGGTTTGGAGTGCGGGTCTGGTTTTGGTTCACTGCTGTTCTCAGCTGAAAACCTGCTGCAAGGAGAGGGAGTTGCATGCCTGCCTGTGAGGGCGACCAGGGAACTCTGCCACTGTGGTCAGTGGATGGAGCTACAGCCACACACACAGCACAGTACCTCACAGACTGCCTCCTGGAGGGACGGCCCTCAGGCGTGGTGGCCACTGTGGGCTGGTAAGCTCCAAAGATAAAATCCTCCTCGTCCCAACCCTCTTCCTTCTCTGTTCAGATAAGCAACTTTGAGTCAGCACCCAGAGCAGCAGCAGCTGCTAACACGCCAGCCCTCCTGCTCCTCCCCTGCCATTCCCACTGGCATCACTGCCTCTGGGAAATCACACCTCCACTGGAAACCTGTGAGCAATGTGACTCCTCACTGTGGCTGGGAAAAGCATCTTTGCTGGAAACCAGCTCATGTTCCGAGGCAACCGAATTACTCAGTAAATTACCAATCATCAGCTGAGCTGCAATGATTGTGCAAACGCTCCCAGCTTCCCTCCAGGCCACAGTATTACATTTTGTGTTAGCCACCTTCCCCGCAGGGCTGACAGAGAGCTCATCAGCCACCCTGCTCACCATTGCAAAAAAGGTATTTCCCCTGTAAGAGCACTGAGATATCCATCTCGCTCTCTGGAGCCAACACCATCACCTTCCCAGCATCGCTGGCTGCACTCACCTGGCTGCTTTTGGTACTTCTTATCCAGCTTGAACTCTCTGTGCTCTCCTGCTCCTGGCCGTTCCAGGATTTTGGTGATGGAGCCTCGTCCCAGTAACTCATCCAGCTTGGAGCGGGCCGGACGCACCTCCTGTCTGCTGGGGACAGAGCAGGAGATGGGTTTCTCCAAGAAGCAGGGCCATTCCCAGACACACAGCCTTGTCAGGGTGTTCTGACTCTTCTCTGCAAAATGAGGCTGCTCTGGGATCCAAGGGCAGAAGTGTTGAAATCCTCCAGCAGCCCTCAGTATGGTGGCATCACAACTAAGCCCCTCCTTTACTCCCATTCTCCTCCACTGCCCAAGAACACCTTACTCTTCCACCTTCTTTCCCTGCTTCTGGTTTCCTTTTCGGCCATCACCAAATCCCAGCACATCCATCAGGTCATCATCATCATCTTCAAACGTGAGCTCCTCCCTTCGCCGGGCTGGGGCTGCAGTGTGCAGGGGTGTCTGGGCTGGGATTGGCTCTGTGGATAGGATCACAACAGCAGAAGATTTGATCAGGGCTTTGTTATTGTATTTCATTTGTTCCCAGCAGCAAGAGCTCAGAACAGCCCTGTCTGCTCTTTCTTCTCAAAGTCGCTTTGAAACAGTGCTTGTCAGCAACCAAACCCTACAGCAAGTGACAGAGTGACTGATGGGACACGACTGAGTTTTGTAACATGGGTTTCCCAGCTCTGTCCAACACCAGATTTTTGGCTTTGCAAGTTTCTTATCAGGTAATTCCTGCCCCCCTGCAAAAGATTCCCCACTACACCCTTAGGCCTTGCTCTAACCCACCAACTGCTGCGTCCATCTGTGCAGCAGAGCAGATTACTGGAGTGCAGGGACTAACAGCCCTTCAGTATCCCTACTGTAGGAACAAGAGGTTCAGTACTTAAGTGCAGCCCCTGTACAGCTGGATTCAACCTGGAGGTGGCCTGACTGGGCTTTGGCCTGGGCTGATGGTGCTCTCAGCCACCTCAACCCCCACCCAGTAGACTTGTGGTCATTTGGAAAGGCATGAAACAGGCTGGATGAGGTCAAATGGAAGAGCTGGGCTTCCAGTGCTGTAACCTGTGGCACACTGGAAATAACAAGCACTCAGTGATGTGTGTTACAATTAACCCCGTCAAGACGTTGCTTTATAAATGACCATCATGACTCATAAGAGATGGAACCAAGTCATTTGGAATTCACACAGACTAATTGAAGTTGCCAATTCAATATGAAAGGGGTGCATAGAGCATCCCTGCTTACCTTTCTCTTTGCCCAGTTCTGTTTTCTTCTCCGGACTTCCTTCGCTGCCTTTTGGAGATGGCTTCTTGGGAGCATCCTGCTCCTCTTCAGATAAAAGCCCGGCCAAAGGATCGTTTACATCTAGGAATTTTACCCCACAGGGACAGGAAAGGCTGATGATAACAATGGCAATGCCAACAACAATAACAAAACAAACAAAAAAGAACAAACCCAACGTTATCTAGAACAATCCCACACTAAGCCAAGTGCTCCATAGCCACCAGTGACAGAAGAGGCAAGCTCTGTGCAAAGAGCAAAGAGAGCCCTCAGCTGCTGCCAGGCATCTCCATGTGGAAGAGAAGGGAGAACTACCTTCAAAGTTAAACTTCTTGTACTGTCGGGAAGCAGGTGGGGATGAGAGTGGTTTCTTATCCGTCTCAGGTGCAGATTCTCCTAGAAAGAAAGGCCACAGCTCACTCAGAGCATGGCAGATGGAGATGCTCCCATCCCACCCCAGCTGAAGGCTGCTTTTCTTGCAGTGTTCCCCCTTAAGCACCCCTATGGAGTGGGAATCTCTCTGGAGGAGCTGCCTTGCAAGCAGGGAAGGGGAGAAGTGCCTTGAGAAGGGCAGGACATACTGGGAACTGGTGTATCTTTATTGTAACCCCTCTGGCTCTCCTTGCATGCAGAACGAGTGACCAGGAAAAGGAATTTGGAATGCAAATACGCCATACTTGTTCACAATCAGGCTGTAGAAAGAGGAGCAGAATTTCCTTTTTACCTTTCTCAGGAGCTGGCATCTTCCCTGAAGTTTTTACTGCTCCTTCTGAGGTGTTACATTTCCCTGGGCCTTTCGTGGCTGCCTTTCCCAGCCCAGAACTGGGTTTTGACATTCCCAGAAGATCAGCTTCCATGTCATCCATTTCCTGCAGAGCAATAGGATGAGGACGGGAGCTGGGTGAGTGATGCTAATGCCCCAGTGCTGCTGTTCCTTTGGTACAACACTGCCTATCAAAGAGGGGTGTTTCATATCATAGAATCACAGAATGGCCTGGGTTGAAAAGGACCACAATGATCATCTGGTTTCAAGCCCCCTGCTACGTGCAGGATCACCAACCACCAGACCAGGCTGCCCAGAGCCACATCCAGCCTGGCCTTGAATGCCTCCAGGGATGTGTTTGCATGAGATCTCTGCTCTCATGGAGTTCCTGTGAAGGTGAAGTGTTCTCTCTCCTCCAGTCAGACCCTGTGCCAGACCACCATGAGGGGATGCCTTGGTGAGATGGGCAGGAAGGCTGGGGCTGGAGGCTGTGATACATGGGGCTGAGTACTTGTGAACTTACCTTCAGGGTTTGCAGCACAGCCTGTGGGTCTGCATCAGAGAAACTAGATTCCTGCATGCCAAAGAGAGGAGAGATCAGATAGACAAACTCTGCACGCTCCTCATCGCAGAAGTAGTAGCCTGGAGTTCAAAATCCAGGTGCAAATGTAGACCACCTGCATCTACTACAGCCCTAAGTAAACTGCTCCAGCACTTGGAGCCCTGATTCTCTTCATTTCATGAAACTACACGTTCAGTTCACCCTGGTGCCTTCCTTATAGAGGAAACCCACTGCGCCTTGATTCCTTTGCTTAGATTCCTGCTGTCCCTTTTAGAAACATCAGGAACACCCAGTCTGTTACTTTGGGTCCTTCCTGTGATACTTTATCTGAAATTCAGCCAGGAAGAAGGCTGGGCTGCACTTGAAAGCTGTTCTCCCATCATCTACCCACTCTGCCATCCCACCTTCTTTACTCCACAGTGAAGCCAGAGAGGGCATAAGCCAAGCTTCAAGGTTCCTCCCTGACATCCCATCACAGTCCTGGATGGAGTGATGCCATGGCAAACTTGGCCCCACTCAGACCCAGCCCTCAGGACACCCTGGCTCTCTCTTGAAACGTTGGGCTCACCTCTGCAGCTTCCATGTCCTCTGCAGGGAGTTTGCTAAAGAAATCATCCTCCAGAAATGACCTGCAACACAAGCCTTGGGGTTAGCAGCACCACACGTGAGCTGGGGAAAATGAGGCTGAAAAGAATACAAGCAATAAAAACATTAGTGCTGGAACTGCCATGTTTAAGAGCTGTTGTAAAACGTACAGAACGTGTGCAGGGCTGGGAGACACCCAACTCTTTCTGGAAAGCTTCAGGATCTGAGTTCCCAATTTCCAAAGGGATCACAGATAATTCTCCTCATGCAGTTTCTATCGGGGCAGGGGGGGAAGGTGCAGGAGCCAGGGATGGTGCAGGTCAGAAGGACATGGGGAGCTCAGAGAGGCTGCATGCCAAAGGAACTCACTTCTTACTGGCCTTCAAGCTGCTGCCCTGGGCTCTCCCACTGCTGACACCAGCTGGTTGGGAAGATTTAGCAGGGCCTTCATCTGGAAACAAGACAGAAAGAGATTAGGATGATAGACATAGGCATATTTCCTGACCTAGGAACGCCAAGGGGGAATTTGCTGCCTCCTTATGGGCCAAAAAAGGTTTTAACTGGAGATGAACTCCGTTCTGCCTCCCCAAGCCAATGCCCAATGCTGTTCAATGGACTCTGAGAAACCACGTTCTCAGCTCTGCTCCCTGCTTCATCCCCTCTCACAACTGGAGCCCTTTTGGAGAGCAATAGCTCTTGCACCAGCTCCTCCTGCTCCTAACAGAGTGTGAGGATGCTGCTCTTCCAGCTGCAATCAAGGCGTATTTTACCATCATATCCCAGGAGGTCACCCAGCACGTCATCGATGGAGCCTAGGACAAGAGAAATTAAAGGAGCTGAGGCAGGTGAGACCACGAAAGCAGATGTAAAAAACCTTCCTATTTCAGTAGGCCTTTCTCTTTTGACCCCCAGAATAAAGGTTTGCTCTCAATCAATCATCAGTGTACGGCCCTCCTTTGCCATTCTAGAGAGAATTACCAGGACCAGGACTTGATCAGTATTTGATGGATGCGTGGTTTAGCTTCATTTAGCCAGAAATAACATGCCTTCTTTCCACTCATTCACTGGCTACAAGCAGCCCTTTATCTGTGAGCTCTCTCCCCACAGTAGCCAAGAGCCCTTGGACACCCCCAGAAGCACTGCAAAATAGCACAGAACTGCAAAATACCTCTTAACAAGGACCTCTGGAGCAGCTGTGGGGAAGAACTGAAATGAATGTGAATGTTCTCCCCAGGATTTGGAAAAATCCCCAAAAAGCACAATGCACCCAACAGCAGCTTTCAGACAAGGAGCACGAATTACGATTTCAGCAGCAAGGACTGCTGTGTGACTGTGACTGGTGAGTGCCCCCCTGCTCTGCTCCCAGCAGATCAAAGCACCTTTGGATGGCAGAAGGAAAGCACACAGGTGTACGTACCTCCTGAACTTCTCTTGGATTTTGTAGCCTAAGAAGAAAGGCAAATTTCCTTGTTACAAAACGAAGATCAGACCTGGGCTTTCCCCACACACACTGAGCAGCAGTGAAGCCCTCCCCCTGTGGCGCTGTTTGAGAAATGGCACATGAAGCGTGGGGGGGTTAGAGGGACATTTACAACTTTTGAGAGCCCACCCGTGCACAGCCCTCCTGGACACCAGCAGGGAAGAAGCCTCCGCTCCCAAGACCTATTCTGCCTCCACACAGATGTGCCAGAGCCATAAAACTGGATTTCCCATGCCTACGTTGTGCTGTATCACACTCACCATGGCAGAAAGTTTGTTTGTTCTTTGCTCAGTTTGTTTGCAGGTTCACCTGAGCTGCACCTTCAGCTCTCAGGCGGTCTGACAGCATTGCTCACATCCACGCCAACCTCCTACCTGCAAGGACAGGAAAATGCACCGAATTGCCTCAGTGAACGCTGTACCTTTGTTAAAAGGATTTCCCCATGCAGCTTGCAGACTGCCTCCACGCTGCTCAGACCTCTCTAAGCCACTCACAAAAGGTTCAGTGGGAATTTAAAAGCAGAACACAAAAAACCCTAAATGGTGTTGAGCTCCTGCAGCGGTTTGCACAGGCAATGTCCCGCTGGCACCACGGAGCTGCTCTGCAAAATAACCCCCCCCACTCTCCGGATCCGCAGCACCCAGGGATCCCAAACAAGAGGCACAGCCTGTCCCACTCGGCCCAAGCAGAAAACAAAGCAGCCTGCCCTCTGTGTGAGCAGGATGAAGCCCCCAGCTTTCAGCCCGTCTTGCTGCAGCCATCCCTGCCTCCCATCAGCGCGGTGCACACAGCCCACCCGACACGCAGCATCCCAGAGCTGTGCTCACACTGCTCCTCTCCCCACATCCCCAAACTCCTGCCCACTGCATCCCACACCTGGAGCACCATAACGGCCGCCCTCATCACCCCAAACACCCACCAGCCCCGGCTCTCCCCCCCCCCCCCCCCCCCCGGCTCAGGAAGGCCCAGCCATTCCTTTCCGTTCCCTCGCAGCCTGCTGGGAAGTGTAGTCTGCCAGGACCTGATGCAGACTACAGCTCCCGACAGCACCAGATGCTGGGCAGGCACACGGAGCCCAACAGCCACCGAGCCACACGGAACCCTGCAGGGAGGCCCCGGCAGTTGGGCCGGAATGCGTTCAGATCAGCCATGGCAGTTATGGCTGCAGGGAAGATGCCACAAAGGCACCTCTTACTGGGATCTGCCCACTGAGGCACTGGGACGGAGCGGTGAGGGCCAAACCTCCAGCTGCACAACTCCCCCACTCGAGTCTTCCCAGCATCAGTCAATGCTCCACTGATAAAAGCAACCACCTCACAGCCAGAGCCTGCTGCAGAGCAGCCAGACCCCAGTTCAAACGCACAGATATGAGGTGCTTACAGGATGCTGCGTACCAGGGGGCTCAGCTCAACACGTGCTGCTCAAGTGTTTTGTTTCAAACCCAAGCATGGCAGCCACAGCCTTCAGGCTTCGAAGAACATAAAGGTTGGACTCACAAACCTCGAAGGATGGGCTCGCTCAGTAGTGCTCCTTCTGCCAGAGCTGCTCTTTGCAGCTGGTCTGTTTTCTAACTGAATGACAGTGACCATCAAGAGGCAATGTTACGCAAATCAAATGCCAGCAGTCACTGCAGCAAGGTGCATCAGCACTGCTAGAGACAACTAACGAGTAACAGCAGGAATTTGGGTTGAAAAAAAGGCTAAAGCTGAGGTCAGGACAAAGCCAGCCCCACGCCTGAGGTGCTCCAGCTTATTCAGCTTGTTGCTTCCAGTGAAAGACAGGTATTTCGCCAAGGCTTAAGATCTCAGATGCCACAGACCCACACAGCACTTGTGGCGCCCATCCATCTGCAAGCGTGGGATCCTTTTAGTCTTCAGCAGAAGGCCACGTTTTCAGGGGTACACCATTCAAATATAGATATATACACACACAGCTTAGAAGTGTCATTATTTGACACTGAAATTGCTCATACATGAGCAGAAGCAGCTTACTTTTAGAAATGATGCCAGTGCAGTTTGTTAAAGGATGGGGAGTCCTAATCAGGATGCAGGGCCACGTGGCAGAGCAGAAATGCCCTGTGGAGAGCAGACAAGGCAAGGCACAGCAGGCCGTGCCATTCAAGTAGTGGCACTGAGCAGCAACAAGCTGACAAGGATACAACATACTCACCCATGGCCACGCACAGCAGAGTGCTGCTGTATCACCATTGACTCCAAAAAGCAGGAGGAAACACTTTGTAGAACAAAGTTCTTGCTGCCAAACAATATCAAGTCTCTGCATTGGCAGTGAGCAGCTTGCTGGCCATCAGCAATAATGACCAAGTAATGCATCATGTACAGTTTTGCTCTCAGTTTTATTCTTTCTGTACTTGTGATCAGCATGAGAGGCAAGACAAAATCCAGCAGATTTAAGGTGGGTTCTTGTAGGAATTCTATGGCAGGCAGAGAGAAGCCTTACATTTCCTCATGCAACTGCCTGAGAGCAGCACGATCCTCTGCAAAGGTCATCTTTGGAGCACCTCATTCTAATTCACCTCTTATTTTAAAGATGATCCATCGAAGGGAAGGGAGGAGAGTCAAAAGAAAAAGACTTACAGTGTGAACACACTTTGTGTTTGTCATTTATTACATCTGTACACATGGAGCTAGCACTGTTCTCATTAACAAATTTTCAACCTTTCCCTGCTCCTCCATCATCCCTCCCCAGGTCAATCTGCTCACCTGGGTAAGCAGAAGGCAAAACCATTTGGGAACCTGAACAGCAGCAGTTTCATTCAACCCAAAAGATTCCGCAAGGCTTGTTTGCTTTAAATGAAATAAAAATTAAAATGAAGCATTCCTCTTTCTGTTGAGCTGCTGTGCACGGTGCTAAAGATCCTGACTAATGATTGTTAGTACCACAGAGCACTTCTCCAGGAGAAATGATGAAAGATTAGTGAGCGACACCAAAGTTCAGAGAAGCAGCTTCCTGCACCTTGCCTCCGAACTGCAGGTTCATGCTGAAGCTTTGGGTGGTTTTGTGGGGTTGTTTTTTGCCATGTTAAGCTCAGAGTTTCTCTGATCTGCAGAGGAGAAAGGTTTCATTGTCGCTGAACAGAGTTCTTGATGTTGAAAAGCAGTAATTTTGCTCATTGCACTGATTTCATTGGGCACCGGGAGGTTCTGCTAAAACTAAATGATCTGTTCATTCCAACAGCGCTGTGCAAGTCGTAAGTCAATGTTTAAAACACAAAGCAAATCAGAGACAGCTTGGAAATGCATGAGTGGGGAAAAGACCTGGACTCTACAGCTGGGATTGTTGCTTTCTTGAAGAATGCCTTTAAAAACCAGAACATCCCAGGACAATCTGAAGACCCCAGGACTCTGGCTAACCAGTTTCTGCCCTCAAACACTGGCTTCGTTGTTCCCTATCAGATTTGCAGTTTCTCCTATGACACTTTTCCACATCAATCAGCATAATTAACATTTGTAAAGTGCTTTGAGATAGCATCGTGAAAATATTAACAGTTAAAAGGGCAGAACAGTCCATTATCAGCACCTAGCTGATTACTATTTGTTTTGTCCTCAGAGCAGCATCACTGTCCTCTCCTTTTACTTCCTGCTAACAAAGCCTAAGGTGACAGTGCTGGCACAAAGGGAGCTTCTGCAGGGCAGTGAAAGAAGGATGTACTGGAAAACATGGAGATGTTTTCTGGAAGGAAAACTGAAGCACAACTCCTGACAAGGATACTCATTGCTTCCCAGCTACATTAGGGAAGTAATGCTACAGGCAGAGTTTCTGTGCACAAAACCATGCAGGAGGCTTTAGATAGCATAAACAATTGTGAAACAAGGAGAGCTGGTGCTAATCTTGGGGGAAAAAAAGCACCAGGACGTGGATGCTTTTAGGGGTGGGGAAAACAACTGCTCACTCCAAGCTATTGCCTGAGGGCTGTTAACTACTTAGTAGTAAAATTCTGCTACTCCTCCAGCTGACAGTAACTTCTCCACCTATCAGCTTCACAAAAGCAACTCTTCATGACTTCATAAAGCTTTTCCAGATTTTAAAAGGTTAATTTTACCATTATAATTGCACTTTAAAAACAGGCATCAATCCCTAGGCACTCTCCCCAAACACTTCCTCCATTTATAAAAGTGAAAAGAAAGGCTATAATTATTCACTGTCCTACAGCTACCAGGATTTGAAAGGTTTGATTCAGGTGCCTGAAGAGAGGACACAAACATCCAGTTTTCAGGGCAAGACAATTGTGCATTTTAAAAAGACAGCAGGCTTCACAGCTTGGATTGCATTGGCTTCAGGTGTTTGTGGAAGGACTCGTGAACCTGTAAAGAAGGCAAGAGAGAGGTTACAGCAAGATCAGGCCCACACTTTGAAACACTTTTTTCAAGATGTGTAAAGCTAATTGTGAATCAGAGGCATCTGAGGACTTAGAACAGCCACCTGAGTCCTTTGGGAGTGAGCACTTGGGTGCCTGAATGGCAAACCATGAGAATATAGGCTCAAAACAAATGTTTCTCCACTACCTTGTTTGGAAGAAGGGAAAAAATGCAAGCTATTTTATAGCCACACAGACAGCTCTTAAATAAGGTCAGTAAAGACCACTATGACAGGATTTACAGTTCTGTTTTGACTGATGGAAGAGGGACACTGACTCTTAACCAGTTTAGTTTCTTCTATTAGCTCAGCTGTGGCTACAGCCTTTGCACCTGCCATCTTCAAAGCACTACAAGGGAGCAGATTTCCTTCTACAGTCACTGCTGCTGCCTCGAGGCACTGGAAGATTTGCCATAGAAGAGGTAGGCTTCCACAGTTATTGTCACTAAACAGAATTCAGAGCAAGTGACAACGGTTTTTAAATTCCATTACATTACCCAGTAGGATCTCTAGGCAGAGTGTGATTCCCACATGCAACTGAGGGGCTCAAAAGCATCCTGCAGGACTGCATGTGAGGTACAGGTGGGAGTGTAGCTACAAAGTATGCTGAAAGCAGAGGACCTGAAGCAGGTAACTACTTTTGGTCCACTAACACCAGTGATTTCAGCACCTCCCCACCCTGAGATGAATAACTAGACAACTCTAAATTGAGTTATTTCTTGGACACACATAACCTAAGAATAAATAAGGTTTCCTTACCTCTGTTTTATTGAGTGGGGATTTCTTTGCCCACTCAAACATGTTCTCATACACATTGCCATCATACCGGCCAAGCACAGATGCAAGATGAATATCGTGGAAGTCAAAGGAGTCTACCAGTGCTACTGCATTGGGACGAATCACAGCCAGGAGCTCCTTCACACGCTGGTTCACCTGAGTAACTTGGGTGTCTGTCAAAATACCCGCCTTGGAAAAAGAAAATAAACAGACCAACCGACCAGATTATCACCCCAGTATGCAAGTGACAAGAACCTTCCCCCCTCAGAACATGTTAGCCTTCCCCCACCCAAAAATCCAGTGGTTCTTTAGATGCAAGATCTCCCTCTGAC
Organism: Lagopus muta; assembly: GCF_023343835.1. NCBI lineage: Eukaryota > Metazoa > Chordata > Aves > Galliformes > Phasianidae > Lagopus > Lagopus muta. The sequence continues at coordinate 4,595,280 of NC_064450.1, read as the reverse complement.
CCCAGTGGCGATTTGTCATAGGGTACAAGCATGAGAAGATGCCTGGCACAGTTACCATTTATCATCCAACTCTACTTCTGTCGGAAAACAAGGGAAACCTCATAAGGGCCTTCCATCAGAACTGCATTGCTACTGATCTTAAGTGAGCAGTCAAAACATCAGGCCTAACCATTTCTGCAGCTCTGCATTTGAAGCATCTTTGTGAACAAGAACTCTGGCTCTAGAGACTGAAGAGTACTGGAGAAAGACACCAACCTGCAGAAAATCCCCTGCATTCTTACTGATCCCATACAGCGCGTACAAGAGGCACAGCTCAGTCAACACAGCACAGACAGCTGCATTACTGACTTCAGACAGCTTTGCTGTGAAAAGCTTCACAATTACGTAGTGACAGTGTGCCTACAAGAGACAGGAGGAAGGTGAGCTAGGTCCACAAAGGGGTGAGCAGTCCTGTCACACCCCTCTTCACCAAGTACATCACAGACCTCAGATGCTCGCACAAGGTCAACAGAAGTTTTGTTCCACGCATCCTCTTTGCTCTTTCTGTGATTCAGTTCAGCTTGCAAATTCTTTGCTGCAGCTTCCACAAGCCTGTTATGGGAAAAGAAAAACAGGTTCTATAATAACACCACTTTAACAAGATGACATACACCAAATTCATATGAATTTAATCTAACGTATAAGAACTCAGAGATTATGCTTGAAACCAGAATACATAGCCTGGGGCCAGCATTAGTTCTAGAACACCTAGCATCAGTGCAGTCACAACACAGCTGTGTAGGGAGAAAAAGACACTTAACAACAAAACACTGGTGCTTGAATACCTATTCATGCGTAGGTAATCTGTTCTACTCTCACACTTCCTTCACAACAGGTTTTAGTATCAGGATTGTTTCTCTCCAGATAGATCACTGAGCAGTTTAAACAACGTTGGTATTATTTGTATGCTTGAATATACTTTATATTGAAATGAGAAAGATATTTCAGAGTAACCAGGCTGCATGTAGCCTCCTGTAACCTCCGAGCCCTTCATTCTGTCCCAGCCTGGTGAAGTGGCACACAAAGCAAAGCTTTACAAACTGTACCTTGAGAACCTCACACAAACAAGCAGCACAACACCACCACCTGCCAACACACTTCATTAGGGCCTTGCTCAGTCTAACAAGCACAAACTCACCGGGCTGCACGTGCTTTGTAGGCCTCTACCAAGCTGAGCGGATCATTAATGCGCACAGTTTCAGTCCTACCAGCCACGTGCTGTGGCTGAATGCGTTGCCTGGAGAGATCATTAAGGTAGGAGACCATGCCAGTAACACGCTGACCAGAACTAACCTGGTTGTAACTTTTGACAAGGAATCTGAAAATAAAGACAACAAACAGCAACTCTTAGTTGTCTCAATGAAGTCACTTTACCTGAGGTCGATGTAACAAAGAACAGTTGCAGGTATTGTGCATTTATCAAAACCAGAGTCCTGCTCCATAGTAATACACCACTTCAGCTGCAAATATCCCACTGCCAAGGCCAGAAAGTCACGGCGTGGAAGCTACCATACCTAGCAGTCTGCAGCATCATGACTGTGTTTTCTCCTTCGTAGGTGCAGGATGGGGTGAACGTGACATAGATGTCAGGAATGCCACTGCAACGAGAGTAGCCGTGCCCACCGCAGGCCATCCGACATTCCTCAATGCCAGCATTGGCAGTCCAGGAAGTGAATGCCTTCAGCCCTGCTGTCAGGGCATGCAGCTGATGGGCAAAAGGAAAGCAAGTTAGTTATGTTAATATTCCATTATTACCTTGCACACGTACCTACTAAGCACTGCAGCTCCCAGAAAAAAGAAAAAACACCACCCCACGGGGTCTTGTTCTGTTTGTAAGGATTCCTTCCTGAGCTGAACTATTTCTATGAAAGCCTCCACACTTGTAAAGACTTCTCTTGAGCATCCCATCCTTTCTACACTACATGTAAAGATAGAAAACTGTTTTCAATTGTATTTTGTCACATCAGCTTCTCAAACAGAATCCCTAGCTGAAAACTAACATTTTACAACAGCAATCCCTTCATACCTTTGATAACACATCAGTTCTACTCTGCTCACTTGGAAGAACAATCAAGCTACAGCACAGACCTAAACCCAGTCTCAACTTCACTTTCAAGTGAGGGATAGGTCCCAATAGTGGGAGCTATTGGGAATAGGTGAACGGTTGGACTGGATGATCTTCTAGGTCTTTTCCAACCTTGGTGATTCTATGATTCTATGATAAGCTGTCACTCCTGGAAAGTGAATTTTTATATATGATATTTATATAATACCTTTACATTCTATATACACACATACTTGCCTTCTGCCTTCTTTGCAATCTATTTTTTCTCGTTAAGCACTGCTAAATGAACAGTGCAAACAAGACAGAATAAGTCCCACGCACACACTAGATCTGTGTTCACTGAATCTAAATTACAAGACATCTCAGGAGTGAAAACAAAAAAGGCTTGACGCCTGTCGTCCCAATGCTGTAAGCACTTCTCAGATAAAATCAGAACCCCCCCAATTCCCAAAGCATACAGTACCTCTGGCAGCTCACTCAGATCTCCACCACTGATGTCCCCACTAACGCGATGATACGTGTCTTTTATGTAGGCTCCCACAAAATGAAAAGCATATGCTGTTGCCAGAAGTGGAAACAGTTTGTACTGCTGGGTCTGATAATCCAAAATCTGGGGTTCTGGTGCCCTAGAGCAAAAGATTGATGAGTTATAGCATGCCAGCGACTGGCAAATTGCTCGTAATTCCTATTCAACTCCACTTCAACAGAAGCAGCTGCATCTGTCTCACATCAGAGCATCTCAGACTGTGCAACGAAAGTCTCCAGCAGGGCAAGGGCAGTCAAGTACAGGAGATTACTCACTCTGCAATGTGAAACTGTTTGAAAACTATCAAACGCCAAAGCAAACAACGTCAGAGTCCCTTCCCCCTCCAGTATTCAGGAATTTTCTGTCAGCATTCAAGCTGCTCTTTTATTTCACTGCACTTACCCAGGCTTTAGCTCAGACTGGTGCCTGACTGCACTGTAGCGGATGGCAATGGTGCAAGCCCGGGACAGGGAGCGAGCTGAATCTCCTACAATCAGAGAGCGGATGAACACCATGGTCCCATAGGTGAGCTTATCACTGACAGGTTTCACATAGGTGCCATCTGGTTCAACCTACCAAAAAAAAATACAGCCTGTTGATTTTTAAAGATTTCTCCCTTTTACACATTCGTATCTCGGGCTCGAAGCTCAGAAAGTACTTCCAAGCAGCCCACCTAAACAAGGAGTTGATAACGTGCAACTCACAGTGCCTTAAGTGCCTTTTAATGGCATCTGCTGAAATTCACTGCTTTACCTGAGCATATTTCATCAGCATGTTTTCCCGAGGAATCCTGAAGTTGTCCATTTTCAAGTAGCCATTATCCATTTCATCATAACCAAACTTGGGCCCGATGTCTCCCACTGTAATCCCTGCCACACACAGAGCCATTTGCATTACAAAAGAGGAACACTTCACACGAGGTTTAAGATGCCTTCAAGAAAGCCCTGATGCTGTAAGGACCAACAGCTAAGTAGGACCTTAGTGGGCAAAAAAACAACCAACATCAAAACAAAGGGCATTCACTGTTTTTATGCATTCCTACTGTATAGTGACTGGGGTAGTTATCTCTAAAAATAATCCATCTCAATTCTAACTATTATTTTGCCCTTTTCAGGATGTAGAAGCATGTGCTGCCTCACAGAATCCCTACCTGGCAAACAAGGGGAACAGAATCAAATTCCAGACTGACCCTCACATTGAAAACATGACGTGGAAGTCAGCAGCAGCCCAGTCACCAGTAAGACTCCTGAAGTTTCAAGTCCTGTGGTCCACAATCCACCACCCACTAAAACCAGTGAGTGCAATAAGCTGCTCATTAACAAGACAAACATGGCTGTACGTAGCCAAAGAGAAACAGAAATGAAGATGCCCCACAAGCACTGAATCCTTAAGGGAATTTGTTACCTGGCAAAGGTTCGTGGGTGCCCAGCTGCCGTATGGGAACAATGAAGGCATGCAGTCCCTTGCATTGGCCCTGAGTGTAGAGCTGAGCCAGAACAATGGCGTGGTTTGAGGTCTTTCCAACTACAGAAGGAGTGGGAGTCAAAAAGGCAACACACAGAAGTCTTATTTCCTTTAAAGCAGGATGCAAAGTTAACATTTTTCATGTTATTAGATTAATAACACTGATTACCATCCAGATTCCACAGCTAGACAAACAAGGTTGCCTATGCCTGCAAATTATTATTCTTTAGGCTGTACAACACTGAGCCCGTGGCACAGCTGGCAGTAAGGCCAAGGGAAGTTTCTTACTGAATCCTCAAATGCTTCAATGAGATTTAACACTGCAGAGAAAAATATACCAAATCTGCACAGAGTGAATGATTCAGAGCAATAATCCAGAGCACAGAAGTTTATGTAAGCCCTGATAAATCTGTTACTAGTGCAAAGGGCAACTCCTGGCACCAAGCCTCCAGCATCATTCTGTTGCTGTGATACATGGCATCACTGCCTCAGTTTTTCACATATCCTGAAGGTTCATACAGATACACTTACGTCCACCTGGCCACCACTTAATGGAGGTCACAGTGGGGCTGTTGAGGATGAACTCCTGGGTAGCAGGGTCATAAGTGGCTGTAGTTTCTAGACCCCGAAGGTGAGTTCCTGAAAACAAGCAAACGCATTATTTTGGCAGAAAGTCAGTCAGAAAACAAGTAATAACTGAACTGAGCAATGGAAAGTTGAACTCCAGTAGCAATGGACAAGTTTTAACTTTACTTTCTGGCTTTCTAAAGGATTAAATATTAATTAATTGAAGAATAAATGAGATTCAGATCATATTCTGGGGTCTGAAGCCAATTCTCTGAAAACATATTATTGTTTCAGTGGTCTAAAATTGGTTTCCAAGCACCTCCAATCTGACACCTGCTTCTTATTACATACCAGCAGCCCTTTGTCAATAACAAGGTCCACATCACTACTATTACCTGGCTTTCACTAAAACTGCAGGCTGATTAAGTGCAAAATGAACAAACACACTTCTCAGCCACAAGATGAAACTAACTGCACCCATCATCTCAGGCCTACATCCTCCTCTCCTGATGGAGCAATCTGTCATTCACAGCTCCCAGATAACAAGTAAGGGCATGCATTTGTTACTGATGCAGTCAGACAAGCAGACTGCAAAATACCTCAACAACTCCACGTACAAACTGCTTTCTGCCTTCAACCCTTTGCTCCACAACTCACACAAACCTGCCTCAGCAGTGGCAGCCTCTGCATCAGTGAAAGAAATCACTGTGACTACATTTTAAACTGGACAAGCTGCAAAACTCGTGACAGCCTGGACTGACAAAGCACAGCAGAGGCAGCAACTTTACACCAGAGTTTCAAGAAGGAAAAAAAGGACATCACCTTGATGCACCTGCATGTTCCCAAAGCACAGAGCTTAATGGTAGGCTTCCATGGGCAGCTTAACACTTACTCTGCTGGGAAAGTCTTCAAACCTCACTAGATGCAAGGAATTCTTCACAGATTTGCAGCTGTGTTGTGCTTCATAAAGTCTCCACGCTGCCCTTCAGCACAAAGGTGAACCCTGCTCGTTTTTAGAGAGTAATTCTTATCTGCAACCTTCAGGTGTCAAACTTAGTTTCCCAAGGTGTAAGACTTGGATTAAAAGTATTGCAATCAATACTGCTGGAGTTGTCACAGTCCATTTCAAAGCTTGAAAGCAAACAAGTAGCAATAAAGAACAAAACCTTCAGATAGATACATAAAAAATTGTTGTGGTCCAATTAAAAGAAAAAACAAACACATAAGAATGAGCTGAAAAACTGGGGACCCCACAAAACATGAGCATTGAAACCAAGCCATCCACATGTTCTCTGATCCAAGGTCAGTCCCAAGGTGACAAACAGCTCTTACTCTTTTGGCATCTTGTTCAGTGTCTGAAAGCTTTGTTCCTTTGGTCTTCACACTGACTGTCAATTAGGGCAAAGCAGAAATCACACTGGAAAGAATGGTGAGCATAGAAATGCACAGATGTCATCAGACTGACACCACCACAGTCGCACCACAGCACGAGGTGTTCTGCTGGTTTCAATGGCACAAGAGGAGCACTCAGCCTGCTTTTACTTACAGCTACAAACTCTCCCATCACAGGGGATAAAAGGCCAAGCAGAGTGTGGTATTATGGACTACTACAAAAATAACCTCACAAGCAGCCCACTTCTCCCTGTAAGCCACAACCACACCAGTACAGACCATGGGATAAACACACACAGTTCTTCCCAGGCAGGGGAATCCTTTGTATACAAAGCCATTCTTAACAATAGCATGTATTGAATGTACTGTACCATGGCCCATCTCAGTCTGGGCATAAGTGCCAATGATCTCCAGGTTCCAGGCAGGCATGAAGAAGCGATCCTGCTGCTCTGGGGTTGCCTGGGTGAGAAGGGTGGGGAGGAACATGCCCAGATGAAGATCCAGAGGCTCAGGCCGTCCACGATGAACAAAGCTGTGAAAAGGTGCCATGGGATGGGAGTGTGAAGGCAGTGTTATGGGAGGGAAGCGAGCGAGAAGATTCGTGGTGGAGATTGAGGAAAAGACAAAAAGAAAAAAACAGTGTAAATCAGAATTCAGCAAGTGTATTTCAGCAAGCCAGAGCACTGTCCTTTCCTCAGATCTGAGCAATACAAAACATGCTTACTTCGAAATAAGCATGATGCAATTCATTTCTTACTAATCTTACATCAAATGCATTTGTAGCATGCACGTCATTTCATGCTCAGTACAATCAAGAAGGCTAAATCCAAACCAAAAAAGGAAGACCAGACCCTCAGCATGGCTTGGAAAGCAGAGCACACTCAGTTAAAAACTGGGCTGAGTCAGAACGGCAGTCTGTTGAAGATGTGGTCGGGCTGGATGCAATAAATCTCTGAATGAGCAAAGTCCACAGTCTTTTTCATTATTTGAGGGCACAGAGCATCCAAAGTCCCAGCTCATCTCATTCAATTAGCCAGGCTTTTACTGGGACTTTCCTTATTAAGAGCCTAAGAGCCTAACTCCTTTTAGTAGGAGGTTAGATACACATCGTATATACTGCCTTAGCCTCCTAAAATCCCAGCTACCATCTCCTCCCTTCTTGCTGTTTTTAACAGCTCTCTTAACAAGACAGTGCTCTGCGTGCGCAACCCAAAGTTGTGCTCATCATTTGGCCAGAAAGCCAACATTTTTGGACTTGGAAATCAAAAGTTCAACATCTCTCCATGTAAACACGGGTTACTGGAGTTACTCTTCCACCAGACATCACTGTTGGGTGCTTCCATGGTCCATTAAGCCTTTGGATATAAAAATAAAGTAAGAGCTTCATAGAACCTTTTAGGTATTATTTGCTCTGAGGACTTGGAGCACTCTTCCTTCTTGTCTCCTCACTCCACAACAAACCATTCCTCTGGAGGTTATTTCATCTACATGAAAAGCCTCTCAAAATTCAACTCTTTTCAAAATTATTTCCTAGCTTACAAATATAAAGGAAATAAACTAAATACCATCAGTCCCTAATATGCAAGGCTGACAATACTGCATGCTACAGAATGCAAGCCATTAAAACAGCTGGGCTGTAGATTCAGGATCAGTACTTTGTAGTTGTGCCACCCCTAAACACACACAAACATGAACTCGTTATGTCCTTAGAGCTTTTTAACAACTGAAGGTGAGTTTATCTGCAGGTATCTGCAAATATCAAACACAGTAAGCTCAGCAGCAATGCTTTATACCCTTTCTGGCTGAGCAGTGATCAAGCTCAACTGAGCACTAGTGGATATTTTAATCTGGAATCCCAGATTTTAAGTGAGTGCAGCTGACAGTCAGAGACTGAAAAAAACCACCCTTACTTACTAATAGATATAAGCCAGGTAAAAACAACACAGTGCTTCAATTACTCCTTTTTGTTTCCCTTTCAGCTCTGTGCTTCGGTTTTACTTTGTTTCAAATAATCATTCACTATAAATAAGTTAAAACCAACTCAGGCTACCAAGAAGGCCCACGCTGCGTTCAAACCACCCATCCAGGCTGGGGTTTGAGTCAGTAACCCAGAGGCTTGTCTCCCCACCACCAGTTCCTAAACATCGAGTTTAATTTAAGTAGAGCTTAGTGGCAATTATTGCAGAAGCTTTGCTGATGAAAATAGATCTTCAACATTCACAGCAGGAATGCCAAACAGTTGTATTTTCATTATTCAGTATGGAAAGTGTTCACTTGCCCATACTATCACCAGGTTAGTTCAATTAAGTGCCAAAATAGAAATTTTACCACCAAATGTGAGAACAACAAGCAAATCAAACCATCACCAGACAAGAGAGTGCAATGATCTAATGTGAAACAGCAAGTTAAATCCAATCACTTCAGCATAGCTGTGTGTCTGAATTAAAGCAGTTTGTGTGAAAAAGCAAATCAAGTTAGGGAGCTTTTTTTTTTGTTATCCTTTGGACTCAGTTCCCGTGCTGGGTTAGGCTTCATACTTCTCTCTGGAGCAGAAGGGTGGAAAGGATTTTCTCCATTGCATCTTCTATGAAGATTTCTCACTACCATGAGGGGCTGTAACCCAACAGACAGACCATCCAGCTCCAGCAGATCTCCAGGCTTGCATATATCATGCTTTCCAGGTCCAGATGCCAGCATAAGAACCAATAATGGTTTGTTAAACTATTCTTGTTAGCATTTCATGTCCATAATTCCACGTTCTGGCCTAAAACATGTTCTTATCCATTGAGCACTCTTCTATTTGAAGAAGTGAAGGCAGTTTTGCTCAATGGTGGGAATAAGATGTTGCCATTCTTTGGAACCAAAATCTTTCCATGAAGCTCTACAGCTGCAATAGAGTAGCATCTGGAAGGAGAGTGCTTGGGACAAAGCATACCTCACTTTTGAAGACACAAAGTGCAATCCTGTCACGTTACACTGCACCTGAGGGTCTCTGTCTGACTTGTCGATGCAGGCTGAGCACACACAAAGAACTCTGCATGCCTTGGACTTGGGCAAAAAAACCACAGCACAGTGCTGTTGACTGATATGTTCCAACGAGTTCAACCGAAATGCAGCCTCCCAGGACTCTGCACAACCTCCTGACATTAAAACAAAGGCAAACAGCTATGAAGTAAGTGATCAGCTAAGAGGTGCTTTCTGGAAAAGACCAAAAGGAATCCTGTGATTGTTATGATGAGCAATGAAACAGCTGTCCTGCTGTCAGGCAGAAAACAACGGTTAACCCAACTATTTCACCTTCCCCCTTCTAGATTTACCTAGGGAGCATCACAAACTTACAAACTGGAGTTACCAAAGCGAGGTTACCCACTGATCCCTGAAGGAACTAACCATGTCCCATTTCGGTTTGGGCGTAGGTGCCAATTATCTTGACTCCACGAACCAGAGGCAGCCATTTCTTCTTCTGAGCATCAGTCGTTTGGGTCTCTATGGTTTTATGAAACATGCTGAAGTGCAGACCGAAAGGCTCAGTGAAATTGCCCAAGCATGCTCTACAGGAGAGAAATAGAGGGATCTGGATCTCAGTCTCACCAAGAACGCGATCCTGAACGGCTTTTCTCCAGCTGCAGCACCAGACAGATTACGTTTGCTATTTCCACCTTTCCTTATTCCACAACCAGCCTCCAAATACGGAGGCACTGGAAGCAGTGCTAATGGGAAACAAACGTTGATTTCAGGCATTTTATTCACCCTGTGATTCCTGCTGTTGTTGTGTAGTTAAATAGTATTATTCCACAAAGATGCATTGGGAACTTAAAATTCAGACAGGAAAACTAAATTTCCTCCCCCCATCCCTCAGATTTGGTGGTAATCAGCCCCACAACTGCTACTGGTCTAGAATGAGGTCATTATTTGTACTTCAACACATAGAAGCACTATGTACTGAAAAGGAAAAAGGCCTCTTAGGTTACCAAGTGCTTTTCTGAAGAGTTCTGTATTATCTCTATCTGCCCCTATCAGCTGTGAGATCACAACCTCACCTTCAATTAAAATTACTGCTACAAGCTAATGCTGGAAGGAATGCAAGGGAAATCAGATGTTTTAGATACGCTTCATCAAAACAAATTATGTTATGATTTGTAGCCACAATGGCAGGCACATAAAACAAACTCCATGACAAAACTGCTATAAATTTTCTTTGTGTAAAAGCTAGGCAGTAAATGACAGCACCTTCCCTTCACCATTCTGCAGAGCCTGAGCAGTTTCTTCCATCTTCCACTGACTGTAAATGAATGCTTCCTCCATCCAGACTCGAAGATGGGAGAAAAATGAGTGCTCTCCATGGATACCTGCACATACACATAAGATCTCCTCAACCTGTTTAAGAGACCTCTGAGGGAAATGCATCCTTCCATTGCTGGGTATCAACACCTGCCCAGGGAACACGTGTGAGAGTTTGTTGCCATCAGATCTGCACTGAGAAGCAGATACCACCTACAGTTTTTCAAATTACAGCAACATTTGTGGCTGGTATTTTACAACATGCCTGGAATGATTGCCTGGGAGTAGAGGATAAATTATTGACAATTCAAGAATCCCTATGAAAACTGTACAGATTAGCCTTAAGGTGAGAAAGGAGGACAAAGCTTTACCAGCACCACCAAGCTGCACGTTCAACATGCACAATTTTAAAGGGATGATACCAAATGGACTAGGAGCAAAACCAGTGTCATCAAGTAACCTAGCACTGCTGTTAATGTTCTGACTGTGCTCTCAGGTGGTGTGAATGCAAGTACAGCATCCAGAGTTCTCGGGATCATTGCAGATGCTTTTCCTACCAGAAAATCTGCTGCTGCCTACAGCAGGAGCACCCATTTACAAAGCAGAAGTTACCATGTTGATCAGGGGCTTACATATGCTACAAGAACGAGGAGAAAGAATAATTCTCAGCACTGTTGTAGTTTCCTCAGTGAGTTTTTCTTCTGCTGCGGGATCTGTGTAGCAATAGCAGCACTGCTCCTCACTGCCTACAGTGCTCTTACCAGCTGTCCATTCTTTAGGCCCCAAAGGACAAGAGGGAGAAAACGTGCTGACTTTGAAATACACTGCCTTAGAGCAGCCTGGGAAGGAGTCCTCTGCATGTTTTCTGAAGCCATTGACAGAACTTGTGCAAAGGTGCAGCATGTCCTTTGTGGTCACAAAAATCAGGTCAGACCCAGCTTCTTTGAAGGCAATGCTCCAGAAAAATCTTCTTAGAATTGACAGCAGCAACTTCCATTGCTTATCAGTACATTTAATCACAATTGCCAGATGCCTTGTGTTTATCTAGTACTTTCTCAGACTGAAGACCGGTGTTTTGCAGGCTGATACCTAATAACATCCTGGTGTTGGGAAGTCATACTATTTCTTTGACCAAACCTGTAGAACTTTAACAGCTTCCTATGTCAGCAAAGCTGAAAGCAGAACTCAAAGCTAACTAATTACAGCAGAAACTTTTCACTTTGCTAATCCAGCTAGGATTTGATTAATGTGCCTTTTAATGGTCAAAATGACAAGAGAGAATCCTGTTTTCAGGACAAACTGACGAGGTACTGGCTGCAAAAGGAGGGCAAACAGATTCTCTTTTGTTGGTATGTTTTTACTGCTTCCTCTCTCAGTTTCTACATTCCCGTTTAGCACTCGCCACTGCCTACACAGCTTGTTCTCTAGAGACTGAGTTGTGCAACTGCATCAATACTGAATGTGAACAGCTACACCTAGCACAAGTAATTCGAGCGGTGAGCAAAGGTCCCCATGCTGGTCTGAAGTCAGATTTGCTACATCAGTGAGTCAATAAGCAGACTGCAGTTCCAAAGCCACTTACAAGAGGATGTGTAGTAACACCCTACTTTGGCAACGTAGCTCTTTCCAAATTTCATAGCAACAAATGCCACCCACACAGGAAAAGGCACTTGGATTTGACAGATTAGCCTGATGGAGAATCTACCTACAGAGTACAACACAAGCCAAGACTGTTTTCCTGTGACTCCAACGCTAAATTAACAATTCCAGACATTGAGGTACAGGACAGGATCACTTACTTTAGAGCAATGCCTGCAAGCAAAGCTTTCTAGCTTTTGTATTTCTTCAGGTAACTCTTGAGGAAGAGCTTGGAAGGACCTCCTCAGTGGGCAAGGAGCAGGGCTGGGCCTGCCTGACCCACACTGACTGGGCTGCAGAGGTAACCACTACAGTTCCTTGCACTGTGCTGCAGTTAGATCGTACCAGAAACCTCAGTGAATCCAAAATTCCCCAAGATGCTCACTGACAATCACTGCCTATACAATAAATGTGTCCCTGCCATCTCTGGGGATGATCACGAGGTGTATTACTGCAAAACTTCCTGAACTTCCATATGTAGGAATCTGATTGCCAATCACAGTGAATCCAACTTGACAGCTGAATCCAGGGCTTCAATCTGTTTCATAAACTTCATTAAAGGCGTGTTGCAACACCAGAACCATTCTGTTTTCCTGTTTAAACAAATCCAAACCATTTCTCCACATCAGCTTTTAAGAAAGTCACTGAAATCTATTATTAGGCTGCTTCTGAGGCAGCCTGTTTTCACAAAATGCTGTCAGCTACGTGCTAAAGCTGCACATCTTTTAGAAAAGACTGCATTTATCCTGTAAGCTTCACAGAAATTATCAGCTGGTATACTGCATATAATAACCTGAAATTTCTCCATGAAAATAATCCAATAACTTCCCTATTGCTTCCCATAGGAAAACTCCTGTCTAGTAGGATATGCACCATTAACTTTCACCATCTGTAATGTAATACAATCACTGAATTCCTTGCTATCACTGTCAACTGATAGCAGCTTTCAAAAGAATGCTTACCAGGTTCTCCACAAAACCTTTCACGACTGAGGTCAGCATAGATTAAAAGTTTTGGAACTAAAATCACAGCAGACAAGGTGTTCTCAATTAACCAATTAACCAAGGTGTTCTCAATTAACCAATTAACCAAGGTGTTCTCAATTAACCAGTCCCAATATTCACATCCTGAGGCCAGTGACAGCTTTTCTACAAATCCACTCAACAGGGCTTGTGATCCTACTGTGTGTTACTTCATGTACACTGGCTGTGAAATCTGCCAGGGGACACATCCAGCCCTATGTGCAGAGTTCTATGGCTGTGCAATCTCTGTTAAGCAGCTCATTTGATTATAACAGAAAAAGCTTAATAGAGTTGAGGGCAGAACCACGTCAAAGTCAGGAACCAAGTTCCCTGCAAGCTGGAAGCAATGAAACTCAGATATAAAGACAGTTTTCTTTTTATCAACTTTACCCAAGGCTAATATCATCAGATAAACAGAAGTCAGATACAATAAATAGCCTCTAGGTCAAAGGGAACCATTACAGCACCAGCAGCTTGAGAGAGACAGGACAGAGAAGGCACAACCAACAAGAACTTACAAGCTGTCTTGGAATACTTTCAAGTATGTCTGCAATGCAACATTATTAGGCCTAAGTGCAAAGTGAAGTAAACAGCCTTAAAAGATTTTCTCATAAGCTCCAGCCCCACCAGATCCATTCAAAGCTGAAATATTTCAGTGTATTTTTTACACCTTCTGGCAATTCAGCCTGCAAGCCCCATTTTGGACCTTCTGTAATAAAATGAGTAATTTTTAGTAAGGCATCTCTAGCTAAAAATCTAGGAAAGGACAATATTCTGATCAACAGGTATTCATCTGAAATCAATAGGTTAGAATTCAACAGGCTTTATCACAGGTCTTTTTTTCTATATAGAAAACTAAAGTGCAGCCCTAACATATGCAATTTTATCACACACAAAGCACATTCTACAGCTAAGTACCTTTTGAACCAGTAGATTTCTTCCGGGTCTGCAATTCCATACTCTCTTAACTTCATCACCATCAGAGAACTCTTCCTGATGGCTTGCTCATAGCGTTGGCTGCGGGAGAGGAAGTTCAAATCTTCGTGCTGGAAGTCAGGGTCATTAATCACTAAGGCCTCTGGAGACAGACAGAGGAAAACAAACTCAGTTCTTACAGTCCTCGATAAACTGCACATGAAATGGTTCAGCTTTTCACTTCTTGTGCCTCAGGCTGCAGGTACCAAAATACTCGAAACCCTGAATTAAAAGGTAATGAAATTGGAAAGAAGTCACAAAGCTCTCAGAGCATTTTGGGCAGCGGGACACAGAGTATGGCGCTCACCATAAGCCAAATTTTAAACTGGGCACATTCTGGACACGACAGGAGATTCACTCAATGATGTGAGACCAGCAGGGCACCCTCCCACGGCCCGGCACTGCAGAATCAGATTGCCTCACGCACATCTGATCGCCACGGGCTCTTGGAAGGAAGGCACTGCTCTTGTTCCCCCTGCACTGACTGGGAACAGAGATACCTTGAGGCTACAGATTTTTGCCATCCCCTTTGGCACAGAAGTTGTGCAACAGCAGCCTGTGACAGTCACAGAATCACAGAAACACCAAGGTTGGAAAAGACCTACAGGGTCACCCTGTCCAACCATCCACCTATCGCCAGTAATTCTCACCAAACCACGTCCCTCAACACCAAATCCAAACATTCCTTGAACACCTCCAGGGTCGGTGACTCCATCACCTCCCTGTGCAGCCCATTGCACTGCCTGACCACAGAGAAGTAGTATTTCCTAACGTCCAGCCTAAATCTCCCCTGGTGCAGCTTGAAGCCATTCCCTCTGGTTCTTGTCCCACTCTGGCAGGGGCAGAGAAGGAAATGGGAGCATTTCAGAGGTGCCATATACCGTGATTATGAGGGGAGAGAAGCAGGTTACAGCGTGCTGTTGGGTAACAGCTCTAGGGTGAGCCCATTGTGGCCTTCCAGTACTTGAAAGGAGCATTTGAACAGGAGGGGAACAGCCTTTTACATGGATTGATAGTGATACGACAAAGGGAATTGCTTTTAAGCTGAGACAGGGGAGGTTTAGGTCAGATATGAGGGGGAAGTTTTCCACACAGAGGGTGGTGACGCACTGGAACAGGTTGCCCAAGGAGGTTGAACCCCTGGAGGCATTCAAGGCCAGGCTGGATGTGGCTCTGGGCAGCCTGGTCTGCTGGTTGGCGACCCTGCTCATAGCAGGGGGTTGGAACCGGATGGTCACTGTTGTCCTTTGCAACCCAGGCCGTTCTGTGATTCTGTCAACAGTGCAGGACGAGAGCCAACACAGCCGCGGGAAGCCACCTCCCACCCGGTGAGAAGGGGAATTCATGGCGAACCAGGCCCCGTTCCAGGCTCACCCCAGTCCCGTGCAGGGCTCCCCGCCCCCATGGACACGCTGGGCCTGCGGACCCCTCCAGGCAGCCCGAGCCGCTCCTACGAGCCCCTCTCTCCCCTCCCCCTCCTCGCAGAGCCGGCCCGGACCCCTTTCCCCGCAGCCTGGCCGCCCTCACCGATCTCCTTTCGGCGCCGGGTTCGCTCAGCGCCTCCATCTAAGATGTGCGTGAGCAGCTCGGGCTGGAAGGTGGCAGCGGCGCGCTCCCTGCGCAGATCCGCGTTCATCATCGCGGCGGCTCTGCTCGGCCCCGTCCGTCCCCGACCTCCACCCGGCTCCGCGCGAAGCCCCGCCCCCCTGACGTCACCGCCCGCGACGTGGCCACGCCCCCTTTCCCGGGCTGGGCGGGGCGGGAGCGGCCGCGCGGTGAGTGTGTGCGCGCGGGGCTGCATTGCGCGCTGTGCCGCGTGCGCTGCGCCGCGCTTCGAGTCGTGCGTGCGGCCGAGAGGCGGCCGGCCGTGCTCTGAGCGCTCGTGCAGCCAGGCGAGCGTTGCACGCCGCTTTCAGTCGCGCGCCCGGCGTGCTGCAGCTGGGAGCGCATGCGGCTGCATAAAACGCGTGCGGCTGCAGCTGGGTGTGAGGCGCGTGTGTGCTCGGTGTGCAAACAGCGTGTTGCATCTGGGGCTGGGCGTGCATTGCGTCGTGCTTTGAATAGATGTGCTGCATGCTATGAGGAGCTGGGCGTGCATTGCATCGTGCTCTTAATGCGCATGCAACATGCATGCTAGGAGTGCATTAAACTATGCATGCAGTTTTGCAGCTGTGTGTGCAGTGCACGTTGTGTGCACATTACGCTCTGTACATGTGCATACAGCATGGTGCATCTCGGCTGGGCTTGCATGGAATCACACACACAGCATGCTGCATCCGTGGCTGTGCCCGCCCCACATTGCATTAAATGCACACAATGTGCTGCGTCTGAAATTTGGCTTCCTTGTGAATTAAGCGTGCATTGAACTCTTGGTGTTTGAGGCTAAGCATGCATTACATGGTGCACTAAATCTGTGTGCAACAGGTTGGCTGTGCATTAAATAGCACATTGGATGTGCACATAACTGCTGCACCTGGGGCTAAGGATGCATTCATAAGTTGTGCATTAAATAGCAACACTGAGTGCACATAACATGCTGCACGTGCAGGCAGGCATTTCGTAATTGCTTTGTTGAATAATTGGTTAAATCTCCATGTAGCATATTGTATTTGGGACCGGGCAGGCACTAAATAGTGCATGAGATAGCGCACTAAGTGTGCATGCAGTATGCTGTACTTGATGTTGTGCATGCATTAAGCAGTGCATTAAATAAATGCATGGCATGCTGAACCCAAGAACCTAGAAAGGAGAGAACGCAATGCCAAAAGGAACTACTGCAGGACACAGCCATGTACCTGGCCGCAGCTTTGGCTGGGCAAAGCTAAAGCCATGCTGAAGTTGCTTTGCATCCTGTTCCAGCTCACTCTGCGTGCTGTGGAGGATGCTCAGGGCTCAGTGCGAGCTCCTGCAGCCCTCTGCTTGGGGGACCTGGGCACAGGAGGAGTTTTGGGATGCTGTTACCCAGTTCTGGTTCAAGAACTGGGTAGCAGGAGCTCAGATCTGCTTTTGCAGAGCCAGTGGTGGTTGCGTGAGATGCTGCCAAGTGCTGGGGTGTACTACTTCCCATGGGAAATCAACAGCTCCATTCCAGAAGGGGAAGCACTGAGGACGTTTGGCAGGTGAGGAGGGTATCGTGGGCTCCTTGCAGGCCGGGTTGCTCCCCCACTGGCCCCCCTGTACCCTGGCTTTGTTTGCAATCTCAGCTGTGCATCTCCCAAATCCATTGCTCCCAGGCTAAGCTGCTATGACCTGGCCCGATCCGAAGCCACTCTCAGCACTCAGCATGGCTCAGCCCAGCACCACGTCCACATCGACACCACGCTGGTGGAACCATTTGAAGCCCAGCTGGGATCTCTCTACATGGTCCTGGGAGAGGCTGAACGCAGGGAAGGTAAATGCTGTCTCTGTTTCACAGAATCACAGAATCACAGAATCACCCGGGTTGGAAGGGACCCCAAGGATCATGTAGTTCCAACCCCCCTGCCTAGCAGGGCCACCAAACATACACATTCAGATCAGGTTGCCCAGGACCCCGTCCAACCTGGCCTTAAACACGTCCAAGGACGGGGCATCCACAACCTCCCTGGGCAGCCCGTTCCAGGGCCTAACCACTCTCCTAGTAAAGAACTTCCCCCTAACATCTAACCTAAATCTTCCCTCCTTCAACTTAAAACCATTTCCCCTAGTCCTGCTGTTGTCAGCCCTTTTGAAGAGTTTACTCCCCTCCTGGGTGTAGGTTCCCTTCAGGTATTGATAGGCTGCAATGAGGTCACCCCGCAGCCTTCTCTTCTCCAGGCTGAACAAGCCCAACTCCCTCAGCCTGTCCTCATAGGGGAGCTGCTCCAGCCCCCTGATCATCTTAGTTGCCCTCCTCTGGACCCTTTCCAAAATCTCAATGTCTTTCTTGTACTGAGGGCTCCACACCTGGACACAGTACTCCAGATGGGGCCTCACAAGAGCCGAGTAGAGAGGGACAATCACCTCCCTGTCCCTGCTGGCCACCCCTCTCCTGATGGAGCCCAGGATCCCATTTGCCTTTCGAGCTGCCAGAGCACACTGCTGGCTCATATTCAGTCTCTCGTCCATCAGGACCCCCAAGTCCTTCTCTGCCGAGCTGCTCTCAAGGACCGCTCCTCCCAGCCTGTACAGGTGCCTGGGGTTCTTCCGGCCCAAATGCAAAACCTTGCACTTTGCCGTGTTGAACCTCATCAGGTTCACCCGAGCCCAGCCCTCCAGCCTGTCGAGGTCCCTCTGTATGGCATCCCTTCCTTCCACCGTATCAACCGCACCACTCAGCTTGGTGTCGTCAGCAAACTTGCTGAGGGTGCACTCAATTCCCTCATCGATGTCATTAATAAAGATGTTAAAGAGCACCGGTCCCAAGACAGACCCTTGGGGGACACCACTTGTTACCGGCCTCCACCTGGACATAGAGCCATTGACCACCACCCTCTGTCTGCGGCCTTTCAACCAATTGCTTATCCATCGGGTCGTCCACCCATCAAATCCACTTCCCTCCAATTTGGAGATGAGGATGTGGTGGATACACTAGATACTGAGTAAAGGAAGGTTGGCTTTAACCAGAAATGCTGCTGCACAGTCTCCATTCCTGTCCAGTGGGTTCAGGCACTTGATGCTGAGAGTCTGATGAACCTTTGGAGCCCTGGAAGCTGTTTTGCTACCCCTGCTCCAGCATCCATCTCCATACCATGGCTACAGCTCTTATCAAATGAGCCCCCCTGCAAAGTGCTGGAAAATGCACAACACTGCTGGATTGCCCTCTGCTCGAGGAACCAGTGCCCTTATCTTGATGAAAACCCGGTGCTCTGGTACAGATTTCTTCAGAAGCCAGAAGTGCCTGAGCAGCACAGCTTATGAAACCAACGGTCAATTGCCTTCGCTCCGAGTGTGGCTGACTGCAGCAATACCGTGTTGGGAGCTGGCTGGGTTGGTCTTTGCCATCCTTGAAAGGCTTTAATTACACCCTGCCCTCAGAGATGGGGCGTGTGGAAAATGGGCAGGCTTTGTCACCCTGTTGTCACTCTGTTGTTATCCTGCTGGCCTTCCTGGGGTGCCCTGAGTGTTATTCCAGCTTTGCATGGGATTTCAGTTGGGCTGTGGGGCTATGAAGCAAATCCCAAATGTTGTCCTGGCCATACCTGATAACAAACACTCACATTTGTGCCCTTTAAACCCTCAGCAATGGGTGGAAAGCCACAGTGCATGTGGCATCTGGTGAGTCACCTGCTAAGCTTCTGCTGCAAAGCTCCTTTAGGAAGGCATGTTATTTTGGTTGTCACTGCCTAGGAGCAAGTTGACCTCATTTTGTAGGCATGAAAGGGCAGGAGGCTGAGAGGCTGTGTGCACAAGGCTGATTGTGTTCACAAGGCTTGGCCCCTAGTGCAACACTTGAGTCTACCAATGAACTTCTGGTTCATTGAACCTGGCTCAACAGGCAGCGTTGAGCCTCTTTTATGCCCAGCTTTGTTGTCCCCTCTTCTTGCCTGCAGAGGTTGGCTTAAACCCAACCCTGATGCTTTTCAGATAGGAAAAGCCAAATCTGCTCAGTGCAGCCATGGGGTGGATGGATGCTGTTTGGTATCCTGGGCTCTGCCTTCACCTGGCAAAGGGAGCTCAGTGGCAATCATTGGCATTTGGCAGCTGACAAGGCAGAAGGAAGGAATCACATCATGAATTAACCTGCTGCTTGTGGAGGCGTGCAGCAGAGCAGCGTCCTGCAAGGTCTCAGGCTATGGTTATTTGGCCACCTGGAAGTGTACATTGCCAGAAAGGGAGCTTTCTGTGTGCCGCAGAGCTTCTACTTCTCTTTCTCTTCCTACAGAAGCTTCCTCTATATTTCCAGGTGAGAGTCCTGTGATAAAAGCCCGAATATTGACCTGTGTGGAAGGGATGAACATGCCTCTGCTGGAACAAGCCATCCAGGAGCAGAGAAAGTACTTCCAGGAGAGGCAGCAGCAGATGGAATCTGGCACGTCCTGACAGCAGCTCTGACCCCAGCCTGTGCTGGTCCCCAGCACGGCCGTCTGGCAGCTGCCATCTGTAGAAAACATTTGGAAAGTGTATTTAGAAGGTGGGTTTGAAGCATTGCTGCTTTTTGCCATGGCAAAGAGAGAAGTCACTAAATAGGAAAGTACATGAAGACTGAACCAGTACGTAAATGTGGAGCTGCCAGTTTGTGCCAGTTGTCACCATGGAAAATGACTCTGGGAAGCAAATTTGTTGTTTAAGAGAGTGGTTAAGGAAAAAGGGTGCTTGAGTTAACAGCAGTTCTTTTGTAATGCAGGGCTTGGAGAGGTCAGTAAAAGGCAAAGTCTCTGAACCTCTAGTTAAACATCTGCACACATCCGCATGTGCTGCCAACATGCTGCAAATGAGAGGTAAAGGGCAGCAGTGCAAAGTCTGTTAGCCTGCATGGCTATGGGTCCACGAGTGCACTGTTGGGTTGTGGTGACTCGGCTGCCACACAGGAGCATTCGTGGAAAAACACTCAGGTCTGGACTGAACAGCAAAGGAACAAAGAGAGCAAGGAGCCTCTACTTCACTGGGACTGCTTCTTAGAGGGGTCAGGAGCCTGCATCCAAGATGCATGGTTGACTTTTGCTCTAAATTAAATATTTGCACTGCCCTGACAACCGTCACTTGACTTTCTTCCTTGACACATCTAAGTTTAGGAGACCTTAAATCATTATTTTTGGAAGCATCTGAAGGTTTTGACTGATATTTTCCTAAATAAAGACAGAAAGAGAATGTGGTTTGCCTTTTATTGATTAAAAACCTTTCTTGCTAAGGCATGTGCATTAGGCCCTGCAGAAACACTGTGGGTGATGTAAGAAGACACAGCAAACTGCCCTTTTCCTTCTCCTCCTAAGGTCTGGGTGTGTAAGGAACTGCTTGGCTTCGATAAAGTTGCAAGAAGAGGAGATGAAATTACATCAGAGCCAGCCTGGCGTAGGAACACGGTGCCAGGCCCAGCAGGATTAAACTGTCAATAACATGACAAAATGGCTAATGTGAGACGAGAACAAAATTATAGCGTGACAGACTTTTTTGTGCAACAGAAATTGAGGGATCTGGGGTGAGGTTTGTCTGCGGTTCTCTGTAACTCAGCCACCTGCAGCCTTTTCTGTTTTTTTGCTCAGATTCTCTGCTGAAACGTTCGGAAATCATGGACTGAAACCATCCAGTGAACAGAAACAGAGCAAAACGGCACCAGATATTGCCATAGGCTTGATTCACAATCCTGAGGTTGCTCAGTAATTGCAGTATTTGTGATAATCTTTGATCATAGTTGAGACTTGTGTTTTGCTCACGCGGTTACCAAGCTCTGAAAGCCCTATCTCTGCACACATTAGCAGTTCAGCCCAAGTCCAAAACCATTATCTCGAGAAGCAAGATTTTGTCCTGGTTTTATAAGTCAACTGTTCGCATGTCATGACGTGTTTATATTTATATCTCATCTGTTTATTC
This sequence comes from Lagopus muta, assembly GCF_023343835.1. Classification (NCBI taxonomy): domain Eukaryota; kingdom Metazoa; phylum Chordata; class Aves; order Galliformes; family Phasianidae; genus Lagopus; species Lagopus muta. The sequence continues at coordinate 4,573,823 of NC_064450.1, read as the reverse complement.
TCCTGCCTTTCCCCCTGGGCTTAAATTTTAGCCAAATGGCCATGTTTACCAGATAATTGCGAGTATCCAAGCTACAGCGTTCCTGTAAGTTCTACAGGAAGGGGAAAAAAAAAGGGGAAAAAAAAAGGTAGAGCAAATTTGGCAGTGCTTTCAGATGAAGATCCAAACAAACTCAACCTTTCCAACCCAGTGGAGAACTCACGCAGAAGCCTTGGACACACAGATCCACAGTTATCTGAGCTCTGCCACCTACTTTGATTCTTCTGTGCCAGCAACATCAGGATTCATTTTAAAACAGTTTGAGCTGGTGGCTTAGGATGCCCTAAAACAGGCTATTTAGATCACACAGAAGTGCCATGGAACCCCGCATTCAGTGGGCTGCCATGTCCTGCACCCAGCCCAAGACCCAGGTCTCTGTAGCTCCACCTTTTGTTGTGCCACCACGTGTAATAAGCCTTTAACCTGCCAGCTAGCGAGTCAATTATTAATTCCCCCACCAAGGACATCTTCCAAAGGGCTGACCAAGCAGCACAGCCCTTAGTGGGGAGGCTCACGGGACAGTTGCGCAAGACAAATTACACACCACATCCCCTTCACACCAGGCACAAACAGAACCAAGCATTGGCCCTGTGTAACCTTTCCCTGAGCGGCTCTTTGGGTGCATTCTATTCCACTTCCGTTTTATCCGGTGCAACAGAACAAGCAGCCGGCCCCAGGTTGTCACTGTGGGGCTCTTTGGGTCTACACAGCTGCTCTGTAATCCAACAGCCCTCACCCACAGCTGAGCTCTGGGTCGGAGGAGTGGTGCAGAGAGCAAGCAGACACTGTGCTGCGCTCCTGCACCTTCTTCCTTTTGTTCTTTTCCTCCTTCCGTGTCAGCAGCCACAAGGCTGAGGCCATGCAGGCCTTCCAGCAGGTGTTCCAGAAGGTGGAGAAGATCGGGGAGGGCACCTATGGTGTGGTGTACAAGGCTCGCAACAAGCGCACGGGGCAGCTGGTGGCCCTCAAGAAGATCCGCTTGGACGCGTGAGTGGGGCCATGTCCTCCCCATGGGGACACCACGGCCTAGCTCAGCCTGCTAGGGCCTCAGTGCTGCAAGGGCCCCGAGCACAGTGTGCAGAATGGCTTCAGAGGCTCTAAAAAGCCTGACACGAGGGGGAAAAAGTGTGTCTAGTGGCTAATGAGAGTGATGAGAGCACAGCCCCACAACTGCGGCTCAGGGCAGGGGAGGAAGCCGCCATTTTCAGATGGCGCCATTTTGGGATGGCACCATTTTCAGATGGCGCCATTTTGGGGTGCCGCCATTTCAGGATGCCACCATTTTGGGGTGCCAACTGTCCCTCAGGAGTGCAGCACTGGGGCCTGGCAAGGCCCTGCACCGACTTCAGCCCCTTCGGAATGGGGACTGAATGTGTACAAGGTTAATCTACTCCTCTGGGATGTCCCAGACTCTGAGGAGCGTGGGTGCAGATTGATGCCCATAATGGTGGCACTGTCCCTTCCCCCCCCCCCCCCCCATCACTGCCTTTCTCACCTTCCCCATGGCTTTGCGACCCCCCATGTCCAACCCAAGCCTGTGGTACCAAGTGTGAGACCCTCCCCTAGGCCCAGAATGGGGCACAGTGACAGGAAAAAGGGAGGTGGGATAATGCCAGGCTGTACGGTCTGGCTATGACATGGGGTGCTCTACAGCCCATTTCTGCCACAGGGAGACAATGGGCATCCCCAGCACTGCCATCCGAGAAATCTCACTGCTGAAGGAACTGAAGCATCCCAACATAGTCAGGTAAGAGCCACGTGAATCCTCCCCACCAGCTCCACATCCTGCTCATCTCCACAGTCAGCTCCAGATCAATCTTTCACAGCCCGTACAAAAAAAGCAAAAGTAAAATGGAAACAAACAAAATCAGGCTGATACAAGTCCTCCTGTACTGCATACCTGACCTTCTGCTCTGCCTTAGAGGGCTTTCAAAGCAGAGACACCTAAGGAGGAATGAGGGATGCTTGGAAGTTGGCAAAGGCCTGAACGTCATCCCAGGTGCTGTGACATCCCTGTGTAGCACCAATTCCCATGCAAAGGCATTGAAGGGGGTGCTTGCACATCTCTTGCAGGCTCCTGGATGTTATGCACAGCCAGAAGAAGCTGTATCTCATATTTGAGTATCTCAATCAGGACCTGAAGAAATACATAGACTCTTCCCAAACTGGAGAGTTTCCTTTAAGCTTGGCCAAGGTACAGTGCTGGAAGGAGAGCTAATAGGTCTGCAATAGAGTGAGTCCTTGCTGCCTTCTGCTGGTCAGAGCCAGCACTGAGCTGCTCTTAGCCAGACTGCATTGGGGAGAGACTCATCCTCAGCTGCAGTCAGTCAGCCTTTCTGATCTAAAACTTTTCAGCTGGGAAAGCCTCCTGGTGCAATTGCTCAGTGCATTTGTTTCCCAGCTGTTTCCAGGCTCTCTCGCCCGTCTCATTTCTGAACAAACTGTTGATAGGACAATAGAGGGATCTACTGCTAATTGTTTTTCTAGACTAGTGGATGGGTGGAAGTGACTGCCGCTGCTTGGACTGGAGTGTCTCTGTCTCCATACAGCAGGAGCAGTTTGTGTGGATCTCTGGGTAGTGGCCTGCAAGCCTGGTGTTGCATAATTGCAAAGTCATATTCCTCATTAAAGTCTATAAGTGAACTAAAATGTGCTGATTCATGTAATCAGATCTTTGAAGTGGTTTAATTGCTGCGCTGCCTAAAATCTCTTCTTTCCTTAGAATTACCTTTTCCAGCTGCTGCAGGGTGTGAGCTTTTGCCACTCCCACAGAGTCATCCACAGGGACTTGAAGCCACAGAACTTGCTCATTAATGAAGCAGGAGTAATCAAACTGGCTGATTTTGGGCTGGCAAGAGCTTTTGGAGTTCCCCTGCGCACATACACTCATGAGGTACTGTTAAGACTCCCTGCCATCTGAGGTACACAAACTATAGTGGATGCATGACAGCACCACAGTGACATATCCATAGCTGACCTGCAGCTAAGGGTCACCTCATGTCCCCATAAATTGTGCTGACCCCTTCCACCCCAGCCTGCCTGTAAACTGGTTTCTCGCTTTCTTTTCATAGGGTATATTTATTCCAGTGCCCCATTAAAAAATGAGCTGTTGATCCCAAACATGCTGTCAATAATTAAACACGGTCATAGCATGCTCTGATTTGTACAGTCACTGTTACAACAGAGAAAAAAAGGATTCCATGCCTCTAGTTTCACTCAGGAAAACTAGACAGGGCTTGTTGTTGGTTCCTTACCAGGTGGTGACTTTGTGGTATCGAGCTCCTGAAATACTCCTGGGATGCAAATACTATTCAACAGCTGTGGACATGTGGAGCATCGGCTGCATCTTTGCCGAAATGGTAGCGTGGGTTTGAATGTGTCTTTAAACGAGGGGGGAGAGCCCAGCTGCAAGGGGAAGTGGAGAAGGAGGGGCAGGATGCAGAGTATCTGTGATACTGATCTGTGGTCCCACCCCGTCCTGGGTGTGTTATGGAAACTCCACCCTGAGGGTGAGCTGATCCTCGTGCTGTCAGAAGGAGATCTGCTACCAGGAGGGAAGTGCTGGAAGGTAAAGCGGCCTCTGTAGTCTGGCTGCAGTGTCGGTACGTGACAGTGCTGTACTTCAGTCCTACCGCAGCAGCATTTTGATCCCGGGAGGAGCAGACTGTTGCCGATGTCTCCCAGCAGGTTGCAGAGAACTAGCATTTCAGAACAGGTCAAAGCATTGCTCTGTTTGGGTCTCCTACAGAACTACAGTCTAGTTCAAAGAGCTCAATATCCCTGCAGCAAGACAGCACTTCCCCTAGCTCCCAAAGCCCCTGAGCTGCTGAGCAGAACCTAAGCAAGCAACTGGTCTTCAAGAGAGGGTGGTAGGAAACTTGAGACAAAGAGGGTTAAAGGACTGATTGAAAGTGGGACAGCCTCAGGGGAGTCCTGGTCCATGGGAGGAGCTGGGGACAAGCACGCACCCTTCAGCTTTCCAGCTGTTGCCTGGCAGAACTGCCTTGGCTTGAGCATTTTTTTGCATCTGCTGGAACAAAGGTTTGTTTGCAGGGAGAAATAGGGCACAGAGCTGATGGAAAGGTGGGTCCCAGCTGCTTTTTTTATTATTATTTATTTATTTTATGTATTTATTTTTTGCTGCAGGTGACCAGGAAGGCCCTGTTTCAAGGGGACTCAGAGATCGATCAGCTCTTCCAGATCTTTCGCACCCTGGGCACTCCCACCGAAGCAACCTGGCCTGGGGTGTCACAGCTGCCTGACTACAAGAGCGACTTTCCCCAGTGGGCAAGGAAGGAGATGAAGGAAGTTGTTCCCAACTTAGATCAACACGGCAGAGACCTGCTGGCGGTGAGTGTGGGCTCAGCACAAGGCCTGTGGACAAGAATGTAGCTGGGGCTGATCTACCTTGAAACACATCAGCTGAATTGGCTGTAACGTTCGTATTTTCCATTGCAGAAACATCAACTCATTGAACAGGTGTATTTGTTTGAGGAACTTTATATTCACTTACACAATATTCAGGGCACAAAATTCACAGCGTTTTCAAGTACATGCAATTGTGTTTTTATTTAACATACTGATTGCATCACCGGAAAAAAAAAAAAACAAAAACCACTTGCAATCTATGCAACCTTCCTAATGCATAGAGCTGAATCCTGGCTGTCAGTGTAAGTTCCCCTAGGGCTCTGCTGAGCACTTCAGCTGGGGGTTTTACTCCTGAAGCCCAGAGAAGTGCATCTGTGCCCAGCCACATGCAGGTGCAATTGATCATCTGGCTTGTAAAATCCTAAACCTGATGTTTGTTTTCTCTTGGCAGCAATTGCTCCTGTATGACCCCAGCAAACGCATCTCAGCCAAGGCAGCTCTCAGTCACCAATACTTCTTTTGGAAAAGCCCCCAGAGCACTGAGGAGCAACACGTGCAGCAGAAACACTGCAAATGAGATACACAGCTCTCTCCATACACCTCTGGAGAGCAGTGCAGATCTGTTTCAGTGCACTTAGCAAGAGGCTAGTCCCGTCCCCGGGCCTTACTGTTCCTGAGAAGTCCATTTAGAGTCTCCCAGCCTGTTGCTGGGGGAAGGTTTGCTTAAGTTATGTTCGATAGAGCTGTTTTCATGTTTGTCATGTGCAAAGGTGAGGTTACTGTCAGCATAAAACAGTGACATGTAAAGGGAGCGTGCTTCAGATGCTTGTCCTTGCATTAGCCAGCAAGCTAAGGTGACTTACACACAAAGATTTCTCTCTCTCCAGCACTGGAGCACCCCCAGATCTCACTGCAGGTTTGATGATGCAGTTCCTGACACCAGGGTGTGCTGGAGCTCTGCTGTGAGTAGGACAGTGCTGCTCTGCTTACCGTTCACTGTTAGCAAAAACCAGATTTGTCAGTGTTGGATATGTTGAAGTTGAGCTGATTAACAGAGGTGACAATCTGCTGTTCTGAAAGCTGAGGAGCACTGTAAAGTATCTTAATTTATGCCTTAGCTGTGAGAAGCCAGAAGATCCAGCTAGAACAAAGCACTTGCTGCATATATTGGAAACTGACATCTGAAACACCAGCTTTCCATCATCAGCCCAGGTGTAATGCTGACTCCTTTGCTTTATTGTCTTGGAAATTCTTTTGCTGTTCAGGTGTTTGGAGAGTTACCATTAACTTCTAGTGTGGTTTTGGCATTTGTGGCCTTGTGGGGTTTTTTCACTGTAGAAAAAAATAAAGGCTTGCCATTTGTTCAGAAACATCTGTGTGTATTGCTTGGTATTGAGCTAGTGAGGCAGGGCAAGCTGCTCCTGCACTCTTCCTTTATTCTTTGCAGCCCAAGTCCTTGGCAGGAGCAGAGACTTGCTCTCAATTCTGTCATGGCACAAAGGGCGAATGACCTGCCTGCCTGAACCAAGCACTTTTACCCTTTCTTTTGCTCCTTCTCTCCACCTGAGGAAAGGCAGCAGGTGGCTCTGCTTCACTCCCAACATCAAAAAGACCTTTGTCAGCCCTACTGGAGCAGCCCCCCCCAACAGCAACACCCTGGGACCTGTTGCTCACCTCCCTCTGGGCCTTGCCCCACCACCTGGCTGCATTCCCCCTGCAGCTTCAGAAGCCGCCAGGACCTGGGTAGCTTGCTTGCCTCTGCAATTTGCACAAATTAGGTTTTGGGGAGGGTTGCTTTGCTTTTGAAGCTGTTGGTAGGAGTCATGCTGCAGTGCCTTGCCCAGAAGAAGCTGTGCTGCCTGTGCAAGGGAGGCACGGTTTGTGATTGAGGAGGGCAGGCAGCAGGGCTCTCCCAGCAGCCTGCAGAGCCATGTGGTTGGAAAACCAAGGGCTGCCGTGCATCTCATGTCCTCCATATGATAACAAGCAGCTTACAGGGACTCTTTGGAGAGACCTGGATGAATTCTGCTGTGGGAATAAGCACCTTGCCTTTGCATACACGTTTTAAAGTCAAATCACTTTGTACAGACAATGCTTCATTGTTTGCGCTCTGCAAACAAACGATCACTTTGTACCTAATAAACTGTTGGCAGAGCAATGTTTGCTTTTTTTTTTCCCCTCAAGACCTACATTAAGAAATAAATATGAAGGGCAGCCATGCAGACCAGAACCATAAATAAAAATAGCATGGCTCATCGAGCACAGTAAAATGAAGCAACAGGTTGGATTTCAGACATTTACGACCCAAGCCAACAAAAGGCACTAACAGCAGCTGTGTTGAAATCACCACCACGATGCTGCCCCACCATCCTGTGCTGGAGAAGGCAGGCAAAGCACTGCCTGCTTCCTCCTGAGCAGCACGCACCCTACGTGAGGGCTGGCTGGGCTGTGGGAAAGCCCTCAGCAGCACTGGGCTTCCTTTGGATGTCAGGTTACCATGCAGGTGGCTTTCTGCAGTTGAGGAACATTGAACAGAGACAAGGGAGTCTCCAAGGGAGACTGCTCAGCCAGCCACACCGCTCACCCAGCTAATTGTCTCTTCACATCTTCACCCAGCCCTACATAAATACCCATTATCCCCGTCATACAGCCACGGAGCACATTTATACAAAGCGATTAACCGACGGCCTAATTACCAGAACTCCAAATCCCTTAGTTATGTAGCATTCCTTAAAACTTTCAAAGCAGCACTTCAGGAAAGAGTCACCACATGACCGTCCTGTTGCTTTAATAATGTGAGGAATCTCATTAGCAAGAGGAGCAGCAGGGAGGAGGGTTTCTTGGAGCCCAAACTCCAAATCCCACGTAGGCAATGTGGAAATCCAGGCTACGCTGCTGCTCTGATGGGGGAAGGATGTGAAGAATGTTATGGATTGCTTTGGCTGTGTTGGGTTTTCCCAGCAGCATCAGCTAAAAGAACCTTTGCTGGAGATGGAAGAGCAGCTCGTATCAGTAAGAAGTCATTTTTCTCATCCCACAAATCTGGGGACTCTCCATAATGGGCTAAAGGAAGAACGTTTCACCCCTTATATCTACAGGGAGATGTGTGAGATGGGACCTGTTTATTTCAGCAAGGGCTGAACACTGGAAGTGACAGAGGGAAAGCTCAGCTTAAAAAAAAAAATTAAGTGTAGATTTTCAGGTACTTCTGGGTGGATCCCATAGCCAAGGGCTGCAGAAAGCAGTTTCACATCACTATGGATTGCAAACATCAGCAAACTGCTATTGAAGGTCAGCCCATCCCTTGCAACACATCTGCCTCAGCATGGGTGCAGGACAAGCCCCAAAACCTCCCACTTCAATGGGGTTTGATTGGGTTTTTGCTTGAGGCACGTCTTCATCTGTCAGCAGCTCAGTGAACCAACCCAAGGCATCTACAGCACTGGCACCAGGTATAGGAAAATCTTAAACTGTGGACTCGCAGAATAGTATTTCTGCTCACTTCGGTGCTGTGAGATCTGTGGGATCAAGAGCCTTCAAACCCCCTATAGATAGGGCATGTGGTTTATGGAAACGCATCCCCTAACTTCAGCCACAGGTTACAGAAAGAACACAGCCACAGAGACGCACTTTCTATGTTTATTGCATGCAGAAGAATGACCCAACTTGAAAACACTCTGCCTCTCCCCCTTTCTGTCTACAGCCATGTTTAATCTACTGCCATCAGAGTTCTTGCAAGCAAACCCCTTCTGCTGCCACAGCAACCCTGGGGGACAGTGGGACCTGCGTGCCCAGCTCCTTGCATGTGTTCGATCACGCTTTCTTCCTCACACGACCAAGCTGTGTTGGGAAGCAGGGATAGCTAAGATAGAAGAGTATGCAGCTCTAAATGCTAGATGCTCCATTCCCGTGATCGCTGCTGCTTCCGCAGGGAGAGATGCTTTGAAGGGATGAACTCCTGAAAGGACCGATCCGTTCAGTGCCTGAACCGCGAGAGCTTGGGGGAGCGGTAGGGCTGGTAGCCCTCTGATGCGGCTGGGAGCAGCAGCAGGCTGCCCAGAGAATCCTTCTGGCAGAGAGCCATGGCCTCCTTGTAATTTATCTTCTCCTTAGTGATGGGGTCGATGAGGTCTTTCTCATAGCTGGACTCATCCTGGAGCCTGTTGGCCAGGTCACCCGTTATCATGCCCATATGGGCAGCTTCCAGCACGGGGATGCGACCGGTTTTCTTGGGGTCAATGAGCCCTCCAGTTAGATGCTGGACCTCCAAATAGGGGAAGGCACTGTCCTTGGTCATCCATCCCTTCTGAACCGCTTCCCCCACAGACAGCCTTCTCTTGGTCACTGGATCCTCAATCCCTGTGAAAGCTTTCTGGGCGTTGAGCAGTCTCTGCATGTAGGTCCTGTCGATCAGCCCCCGCTCAATTGCCTTATGGACCGACAACCGGTCCCGAGAAAGGAGGTCTATGATGCCTCCCGTGGCAGCCTGGGCTTCCAGGAGCTTCTGAGCAGTCATGGGATCAAGCAGCTTCTTTGTAACAGCAGTCTTGATGTTGTACTTGGTGTCAGTGGTGGTATCGTACACCCCGGCGATGGGGGACGTGTCATCACTGAAGCCCTTCTGTGAGCCTGGGGGGAAAAAGCTTTGGGTTTGCGGGGTAGTGGGGGATTGGATTGGGGATTTGGAGATGATGGAACCAATAGAAAGGGATGAGGGAGGCTTAGATTCCCCAGCCACCAGCAAGGCAAATTCAGAGATGGGAATCTTGCCATCCCGGTACAGCTGGTACTCCTCCTTTGTGATCCTTCTCAGCCGCAGTGCATCATCGATGGAGTACTGCTTCCCACTCTTCTTGTCCAGCAGGACCGAGACTTCTCCGTTTGGGCCCAGGCTGGTGATCTCCTCCCAGTCACACTCCAGCTCTTGCAGCTGGATGTACTGGCCTCTGTCTATGATGCCTCTCTTATAGGCCTCGTAAGGGGACATGTCCTTCCCCGTCTCAGGGTCCAGTATAGAGATCTTGGTGGAGAGGTTGGTCTCTCTCATCTGGGTCTCGTGATTTATTTCCTCCCTGCTGACTCTTGACCGGAGATCTCGAATGAACCTCTCCTTGTTGTAGATCTGGTCCTTCTCCCTCAGGATATCTGCCTCCAGCATGGAAAACTCCTGTTCCAGCTGCTTCTTCTTCTGCCGGTCACTCTCAGTCCTCTGGTTGAGCAGTTTGGACTCTTCCCGAAGGAAAAGAACTTTCTGCTGTTTCTGCCTCTCCAGCTCCCGCAGCTCACTCTCCAGGCTGGCTCTCTCCTGGATTGCCAGGTTCCTGGCTTTCTGCAGCTCTGTCTCCTCCCGAGCCCACGTCCTCTTCATGCCTTCAGCTCTCTCGATCTTCTCCCTGAGCCTCCTTACCTCCTCTTCTGCCTTCTGCTTGGCCCCTCTCTCCCTGCTCAGCTGTTCCCAGATGCGGGTGCGTTCGCTCTCCAGCGCTCTGTCCTTTTCCACCCGAATCACCTCCTTGTAGATGGTCTTCTCCTGGGACTTTGCTTTCTGGAGGACATCAACTTGCATCTGCAGGTTCTTGCACTCTCTCTGCAAGTTCAGCACCTCCATCTTCTCCCGGTCCAGCTCCAGGCGCAGGTTGCTGGCAGACTGCTCAAGGACCGGATCCTTCTCCAATTTCACCACTTCTTCCATAATGATCTT